>NC_143022.1:18215500-18526500 GCF_057628025.1 Oncorhynchus mykiss | reverse complement strand
TTAAGGATCTCTCCGTTAATCTTTTCCTCAATCCTAACTAGTCTCCCAGTCCCTGCCGCTGAAAAACATCCCCACAGCATGATGCTGCCACCAACATGCTTCACCCTGGGGATGGTGCCATGTTTCTTCCAGACTTGACACTTTGCATTCAGGTCAAAGAGTTCATTCTTGGTTTCATCAGACCAGAGAATCTTGTTTCTCATGGTCTGAGAGTCCTTTAGGTGCCTTTTGGCAAACTCCAAGTAAGCAGTCATGTGCCTTTTACTGAGAAGTGGCTTCAGCCTGGCCACTCTACCATAAAGGCCTGATTAGTAGAGTGCTGCAGAGTTGTTCTTCTGGAAGGTTCCCATCTCCACAGAGGAACTCTGGAGCTCTGTCCGATTGACCATTGGGTTCTTGGTCAACTCCCTGACTAAGACTCTTCTCCCCAAATGTCCAGTTTGGCCGGGCGGCCAGCTCTAGGAAGAGTCTTGGTGGTTCCAAACTTCTTCCATTTAAGAATGATGGAGGCCACAAAATCCTGTATGGAGAATTCCTTCGACCTCATGGCTTGGTTTTTACTCTGACATGCACTATCAACTGTGGGACCTTTATATAGACAGGTGTGTGCCTTCCCAAATCATGTCTAATCAATTGAATTTACCATAGGTGGACTCCAAGTTGTAGAAACATCTCAAGGATGATCAATGAAAACAGGATGCACCTGAGCTCAATTTCGAGTCTCATAGCAAAGGGTCTGAATACTTATGTAAATAAGGTTTCTATTTTCAATTTTTTATAAATTTGCTAACATTTAAAAAAACATTTTTTTTTCACTTTGTCATCATTGGGTATTGTGTGTAGATTGGTGAGGACAAACATGATTTAATACATTTTCGAATAAGGCTGTAACGTAACAAAATGTGGAAAAAGTCAAGGGGTCTGAATATTTCCGAATGCACTGTAATAGCAAACTGGATCCTGCCAGGTTCATGGAGGCATACTAATAACACACTGAGTTTGAGGTCTCTGTCTGTGTGACTTATGGAAAGTGCACAACCATGCATAGCTAACTTACTTGTAAAAAAGCTCATAGGTGGCATTTTGCATAGACCCAGACGTCCATTCACACGTATAGGTGGTAGCTTTTTCAGTTTTCTTGTAGCATTGAGGACTAGAAAGACATTTACAAGTTGTCCCTTTATTAAGAAATGTAAAAAGAGTGTTTAAATGAAGAGAGAAATTATGAGTTGCTGTCCTTTTCAGTAGTATGTCTTCAACTTATTTGCTCTCACCAAAGAGGGTAGAGTTAAACTGAATATCCCCTCCGTAATTATTGGGACAGTCAAGCATGTTTTGTTATTTTGGGGTCTGTATTTCAGCACTTTGCATTTGGAATTATACAATGACTGAGGTTAAAGTGCAGATTGTCAGCTTTAATTTGAGGGTATTTTGATTGATATTGTGTGAACCGTTTAGAAATTACAGAACTTTTTGGACATAGACCCCCAATAGAAATGAATGGTAAAAATAATCTGAAACACAACCAAAACAAACAGCAAATGCATCCAACAGGTTTGTAGAGGCACACTATGTACAAAAAGTTCTGTAATTTCTTAACGGTTCACACGATATGGATGAAAATACCCTCAAATTAAAGCTGACAGTCTGCACTTTAACCTCAGTCATTGTTTGATTTCAAATCCAAACTTTTGAAGTAAAGACCCAAAAGAAGAAAAAATGCTTCACTGTCCCAATAATTATGGAGGGCACTGTATATTATGAGTGGAATTTACTATTATTCATTATATCACATTAGATGTTACTTTGCATAAGCATCCCCAAATGAGTATTTCAAAAATGAGATAGAAATATAATTGTAACTATCAGTGTGAAATAAATTCTACACATATTTCAGCTGTAGTTCTGTACAGATCATTTACAGTAGCAGCGCTGTCACAAGCTAACCAAAAGCTTCCGCATTGTCACACCTTGATCACAGTAAATGCATTTTAGCGTTCTCTTATGGTTTTGGCAGTATGACAAGGGTATCACTACAGAGATAAGCTGAAAAGAACTGATACTGAGCCAAGAGCCACTGAAAGCCGCTGAGTAGAGAGAAATATAATAGTACCTTGAGCTATTACCATAGCAAGAACCAGAAACCCTGGCAGGGACCAGTGTTCCTTTGCCTCCATCACCTCAACAACCCCCTGAGGGAGTTAGTGTGTAAAGTGTCCAAACAGGTGGTTATCCAGGGTTGATCCGTCTGCGTATAGCCAAGGAGACGTGGGTTTGCTGGACTGTTAACACTGTTCCATGCAGATGTCCTCAAACCTGTTTCAGTTACTCTTCTTGTAAATGAAACTGTGGGGAGAGAAATGTCAGCATACTCTTGTTTTTTGTCAGGTAGAAAGACAGAGCAAGCAGACTCTCAACCACAAACCACCGTGTTGGGGGAGGGGACTGTTCTGACTGTTGGGGGATTAAGGTGCCACATTGGCGTATCGTTACAGAGTTGGCCACTGCGATCTCCTGGGGTGACCGAAAATAACATACCTTCCCACACAGTAGCATCATCTATTTTCACACTGCTCCTGAAACAACCAGCTCAGGCTTTGATGGACACTTTCATATCAAAAGCATCAGACATTACAGAGGTTAAGAAGCATTTCTTTACAATGGTTTGCTCAACCAATCTGAATGAAGCTACTTTGGGAGGTCCTTCTGGGAATCAGCTGAAGGTGAGGTCAATTTTGAGGCTAAAGATTGAAACTTTCCATAATCCAACCCTCTCTTACATCCTCAAATTGGATTCCCATTTTCAGTTTCCCTGAAATGAATGCATTTCTTTACCATTGCCTCATTCACGTCATACCTACAAAAATGTAAAAATGTACCTATTAAATGTGTGTTATATTTCCATACGCAAATTGCCTTTCAAGAGGAACTCCACTCCAGGTCTATCGTAAGCTATGGTGCTCCTCACCAGAAGTATTACTTATTTTGTGCATTTTATCTGCTGTACAATGCTTTAGCCAACACAATAAAAAATGACAATTCACACAAATGTAAGATGTTACAGAGATTCATTCCCATCCTTCTACTTATTCGGAGCTAGCGGGGTTGATTCTTGAATGGATGTAAAGCCAGTGTAATGTGATTGTTGGATGTTGCTGTGTCTTTGATACACTATGGTTCTCTAAACTTTGAGAACCATGGCTTGTAAATGTGTTAAAGTACATTGTTTGTATGTTATTTCAAGTTGTCTATATTGACGTCAATTACATTTCGGGGTCAAACAAAGCTAACTAGATAGCCAATGAGCTAGGCTTTACGGGAGTATCCGGAGTAACCTTGTGTGACAGCATGCCTTTTCCTTTTGGACAAATATTACAAGAATATGGAGAGTTATGAAGTTATGAAAACTGGTTGTTTTGCAAATGTTGAACTTATAATATGACTACTAATACTAGAAAAGCTAAATCAAAGTCCAAGTATACAGATTTGATGATATTCTTGCAGAAAAATTTGATACGGATGCAAATGTCTCCTTGCCCAAATGTACCTGGGTGACTTCACACTAAATGTCATGTAGTTTGTTTATACTTCAAGTTATCCATCTGAAATGTTGCACTTACACTGCTGCCATCTTGTGGACACCATCGGAATTAGAACCAGAGTGATGGCTAGAACTGGGACCTTTCTGTTGCATTTCGAAGATGGTTGTAGAAAAAAGTGGGTTTTTTCAGTGTATTTTCTTCTACCAGATCTAGTGTGTTATATTCTCCTAAATTCAACTCACATTTCCACAAACTTCAGTGTTTTCTTTCAAATGGTACCATATCCTTGCTTCAGGACCTGAGCTACAGGCAGTTAGATATGGGTATGTCATTTTAGGCGAAATTTGAAAAAAATGGCGTGTTCTATTCTAAGTGGTCTCTTCCATCTTTGTGTCAAAGCTGGAAAGAGAGCTGACGCCAGAGAAAATCAAATCAGTGGACGGACAGGAGAAATATGGGGACTGAATTGGTCAGCATTGCTGTTTTAAGCTCTGTAAAACTTAATACGGATCACAAAAGCACATTCTTTCTGGATATTTTTGAAATTGTAATAGTGTTTTAAATGTACATATCAACCACAATATTATGTTTTTACGCTTTCAATATATCACAAACAAAAGTATTTTGAAGTCAATTTATTCGAAATAAATATCTATCCTCAAATTGAAAGCGATTGATCAGCTTTTAATCTATTTGGTTTTTTTTGAGAGAGTGTGAGTGGGAATGGGAGGTGCATCTCGTGTTGATAGCAAGCCCCAAGCCCGATGGAGAGGTGTGAGTGGATTATGACAGAGCTGTTTGTTCAGGAAAATAACAATATTGAGCACTTTAGATGTTTCTAATTGTTTTTGTATCATGTATTCTGCTTAAAATCGTCCTAAAAATCAGCATGGCGCTGACAGAGATGGTTGCCTCACTTCAAGTTATTAGTAAACTATGCAGTATTTAGTTTATGAATTATTTCTTACACTGGTACCCCAGGAAATCTTAAGTCTTATTACATACAGCCCGGGAAGAACTATTGGATATAAGAGCAATGTCAACATACCAACATTATGACCAAGAATACGACTTTCCCAAAGTGGACTCTCTGTGTGGACCACCACCCCGTACAATGTAGCTAATTCCAGTAGGCGATCTAAAACAACGAGGTCGCAGGAGGGGAAGACTAAGCCGGCCACCTGGCCAGGCTCCGTAGACATGCACATCGCACACCACTCCCGAGTATACTACTTGCCAATGTCCAGTCTCTTGACAACAAGGTATACAAAGTTTGAGCAAGGGTTGCCTTCCAGAGAGACATCAGAGATTGTAACATTCTGTTTCACGGAAACATGGCTCTCTCGGGATATGTTATCAGAATCGGTTCAGCCACTGGGCTTCTCCATGCATCACGCTGATAGAGATAAACACCTCTCTGGGAAAAGGAAGGGCGGTGGTGTATTCTTCATGATTAACGACTCATGGTGTAATCATAACAACATACAGGAACTCAAGTCCTTCTGCTCACCCAATCTAGAATTCCTTACAATCAAGTGCTGGCTATTTTATACCTACCAAAATAATTCTCGTCAGTTATAGTCACAGCTGTGTATGTTCCCCTTCAAGCAGACACCAAGACGGTATGGTGATTTTTCAGTAGCATATTGTTAAATATTAATAATGTAATAAAACAGAATCAATAAAAGCTTTAAAGGAACCTGTAACCACACCTGTATAGCATAAGAAAAGCCAATAAACAAAATGAATAGACACACATTCTAATCCAGATGCATGCCTGGATAAGAAGTGTCAGAATCAATATAATTAATGTATTTGTGACTGCAGCCTGAAAAGGTGCCCTATTATTTTTTTAATCAAACCTTAACAGTTGTGCCACCAATATAATCGGTTCAGTGATTTGTAGAGTGTTAAATGATTTGTAGAGGTGGGAAAAAGTCATTCTCAAAGAAAGAACTGAAGGTGGGAAACAATAGTGGCGTGAAGCCAAACTAGTTTACATAGAGAGGAGTGACTGTATGTGATGTAAGGATGGAACTGTATAAAAGGAGTGTGCAGAGGCTGGGAAAAACAGTTGATCCATGGACCAGCTCGGCTTGTTACTTTGTAATAAAGTCTATTTGATTTCACAAATTCCGGTATCTGAGAAATATTATTGGACCAATATTTCTACGACAACGGCTATCAAGGAACTTCACTGGACTATATGAAAACTGGAAACCATACATCCTGAGGCTGCATCTATTGTAGCTTCGGATTTTAAAAAAGCAAATTTGAGGACAAGTCTACCTAAATTCTTCCAGCATATTGATTTGCTTTACGCCCTTGCACAATACCCTCGACCACTGCTACTCTAACTTCCGCTATGCTTACAAAGCTCTTCCCTGCCCTCGCATCAGCAAATCCGACCAAGAAGCCATCTTGCTCCTTCCGTCTTCTAGGCAGAAACACAAACAGGATGTACCAGTGACGAGAACCATTCAACGCTGGTCCGAACAATCGGAAGCCACGCTTCAAGATTGTTTTGATCACACGAACTGGAGTATGTTCTGGTCAGCCTCAGAGAACAACATCGACCTATACGCTGACTCTGTGAGTGCATTTATAAAGGAGTGCATTGTAGATGTTGTACCCGCTGAGACTATTAAAACCTTCCCGAATCAGAAACCGTGGATGGATGGCGGCATTCGCACAAAACTGAAAGCGCGATCCACCCCATTTAACTATGGAAAGAGGTCTGGGAATATGTCTGAATATAAACAGTGTAGCTATTCCCTCCGCAAGGCAATCAAAGAAGACAGTACAGGGACAAGGTGGAGTCGCAACTCAATGGCTCAGACACGAGACGTTTGTGGCAGGGTCTACAGGAAATCCCGGACTACAAAAATAAATCCAGCCACGTCACGGACACCGACGTCACGCTTCCAGACAAACTAAACACCTTCTTTGCCCCGCTTTGAGGATAACACAGTGCCACAGTTGCGGCCCACAGACAAGGACTGGGCCACCCCCCTCCTTCTTCGTGGCTGACATGAGTAAAACATTTAAACGTGTTAACCCCCGCAAGGCTGCTGGCCCAGACGGCATCCCTAACCGCGTCCTCAAAGCATGCGTAGATCAGCTGGCTGGTGTGTTTACGGACATATTGAATCAATCCCTATCCCAGTCTGTTGTCCCCACATGCGCCAAGATGGCTACCATTGATCCTATACCCAAGAAGGAAAAGATAACTAAACTAAATGATTACCACCCCGTAGCACTCACTTCTGTCATCATGAAGTGCTTTGAGAGACTAGTCAAGGATCATATCACCTCCATCTTACCAGCCACCCTAGACCCACTTCAGTTTGCATACCACCCCAACAGGTCCACATACGACGCAATCGCCATCACACTGCACACTGCCCTATCCCATCTGGACAAAAGGAATACCTATGTAAGAATGCTGTTCTTTGACTACAGCTGAGCATTCAACACCATAGTGCCCTCCAAGCTCATCATCAAGCTGGAGGCCCTGGGTCTCAACCCCGCCCTGTGCAATTGGGTCCTGGACTTTCTGACGGGCCACGCCCAGGTGGTGAAGGTAGGAAACAACATCTCCACTTCGCCGACCCTCAACACTGAGGCCCCACAAGGGTGCGTGCTCAGCCCCCCCCTACTCCCTGTTCACCCACAACTGCGTGGCCATGCACGACTCCAACTCAATCATCAAGTTTGCAGACGACACAACAGTAGTGGGCTTGATTATCAACAACTATGAGACAGCCTTCAGGGAGGAGGTGAGGGCACTCTGAGTGTGGTGTCAGGAAAACAACATCTCACTCAACATCAGCAAAACAAAGGAGATGATCGTGGACTTCAGAAAACACCCCCCTATCCACATAGCATCCCCCTATCCACATTGAAGGGACAGCAGTGGAGAATGTGGAAAGTTTGAATTTCCTCTGCGTACACACCACAGACAAACTGAAATGGTCCACTCACACAGACCGTGTGGTGAAGAAAGCGCAACAGCGCCTCTTCAACCTCAGAAGGCTGAAGAAATGTGTCTTGTCACCCAAAACCCTGAAATATTTTTACAAATGCACAATCGAGAGCATCCTGTCGGGCTGTATCACAGCCTGGTACGGCAACTGCACCGCCCTCAACCGCAAGGCTCTCCAGAGGGTGGTGCTGTCTGCACAACGCATCACCGGGGGCAAACTACCTGCCCTCCATGACACCTACACCACCCGAAATCACAGGAAGGCCAAAAAGATCATCAAGAACATCAAACACCCGAGCCAATGTCTGTTCACCCAGCTACCATCCAGAAGGCGAGGTCAGTACAGGTGCATCAAAGCTGGGATCGAGAGACTGAAAAACAGCTTCTATCTCAAGGCAATCAGACTGCTAAACAGCAATCCCTAACTCAGAGGCTGAGGCCTACATTGAGACCCAATCAAATCCACTTTAATAAATTGATCACTAGTCACTTTATACAATGCACTCTAAATAATGCCACTTTAATAATGTTTACACATCGTACATTACTCATCACCCCCTTGAACTTTGCGACCTTTTGCCACATTTCAGGCTTCAAACATAAATATATAAAACTGTATTTTTTTGTGAAGAATCAACAACAAGTGGGACACAATCATGAAGTGGAACGACATTTATTGGATATTTCAAACTTTTTTAACAAATCAAAAACTGAAAAATTGGGCGTGCAAAATGATTCAGCCCCTTTACTTTCAGTGCAGCAAACTCTCTCCAGAAGTTCAGTGAGGATCTCTGAATGATCCAATGTTGACCTAAATGACTAATGATGATAAATGCAATCCACCTGCAATCCAAAGTTCAAGGGGGGCGAATACTTTCGCAAGGCACTGTATATACTGTATTTTATACCATCTATTGCACCTTGCCTATGCCTCTCAGCCATCGCTCATCCATATACTTACATGTACATATTCTCATTCACCCCTTTAGATTTGTGTGTATTAGGTAGCTGTTGGGGAATTTTTAGATTACTGCACTGTCAGAACTAGAAGCACAAGCATTTCGCTACACTCGCATTAACATCTGATAACCATGTGTTTGTGACAACATGTGATTTGATGGCTTTGTATTGCTTTATATGAAAGGAATGTAAAAAAAACATTGCAAAATGTATTGCAGAATTTCAGAAATTCTCCCCCAAAATCAAGCATTTTTGTCCGGAGAAAACAAAATCCGGAGGGACTGCTATAGATGTTGTAAGGCTCTATACCTTCAGTGTAAAGTCTGTAACTTGGTTGTACTTGGAGGTTCAGTAGTGGTTCAGTTATGAGCCGGACTCTAGATGGAAGTTTATGGCAGTATATATAGGCTCACTGGAAAGTGCTGTACATTTAGGAGGGGTCAGTGGCCTTGTCAGACAGTAGGACAAACATGCTTGTCTCCCAAGTAAGGGAGCGCTAAAACCTTTAGCTGATACTCAGGGTTATATATATATTTAACACCTCGCACATCATCTCAACTGGTCTTCTCTCATTCTGAATCCACAGGAGAGATGAAATTAGTTGGGTTACCAGTTATGATACAGTAAATTTGAAATGCTAATATGCATGATTTCAGATGTTTATTCTCTTTTCAAAAGCTGCTCAAAGGGAAAACACTCACTCACATGATTGATTTTAAATAGCTGCAAGCATTTTTGATTTCATGCAACCAAGTTGGTTTAAAGTTGAGAGCATTCACAAGAACCAGTCTGGTCATTTTGTGGACAGCTTCTGGTTTCACAAGCTCTTTCTTTTCATCTGTGGAAAAACAAAACATATGTGGAACCACTCCACAATGGGGAAAAAAAGATGAACACTTCTTATTTTCACCTCTAAATACTGATGATAAACTACTTTATATTCCTTTAATTGTTTCTACACTGCAAAAACACCAGTGTAAAATCAACTCCAACAGAGTTGCATATGGTAACACTACCTCAAATAACATGGTCCCACTCCAGAGTGCAAAATTCCCGAGTTGATTCAACTTGAACTCGTGTTGATCCTGTTTAACTCTTTGCTTTCCTTTAACATCCAATGTTAGTTTCTGTTAACACTTACTCTAACAGTGTTGATTTGAGTATATTACACTGGTGCCTTACTTGCATATTTCCCAATGTGGCTTCACAGTGAATGTTAGAGTATAAACATTCATAACAGTTACTGAAAAGCATTTAGAAATACATTACACAGGTTTCCCTGTGTGGTCTTACCTTCTGCTGCTCCACCCAGATGATATCTGTTTCCGGCATTGCTCTGCAGCTCCCATGAAGTCCACCGCCATCAGATCTGCATAGTAGAACTTCAGAGTAGAAGCTTAGAACTCCCACAGTAGAGTTCACAGCCAAGTTAATCTAACTCACTCTCCATAACATCACAGAAGTAGATGTATTCGATTATAACAAGCTCAGGGCTGTCATCAGGCAATTTGGTAACTATCGTGATTCCCTTCAAATTAGTTGAACTTTTTCAGACCATCTGAAATGACAGACAGTTCAGAAATACTCACAGGGAGTAAGTTGAAAGTCTTCTCCCCATACAGATGGTTGGCAAGTTTCAGGAGGTAAGAGGCAGAGCGTTGGTTGATCTCTCCATTGAGTGTTTTAGAATCACTGTTCACATATTTGATCTTGATGAAATACAGGAGACAGACAGTAATACCTTGAGCCATGTTTGAACTGAATGCATTCATGCTAGATACTGAATAGTTCTGAATAGTTCACCTAAATTACAACATTAGTTAGATGATTCCTTAGCTTTAAATCAGTCCATGGGCCATGATAAACAATGAGAGCGAATGGGGTGTTTTTGTCAGATCACCTGTGTGTGTGTGTGTGTGTGTGTGTGTGTGTGTGTGTACACCTGTTCCATCTGAGCAGCAGAGTTTTCTTCCTTTGGCACCCAGATGGGCCATGGCAAGAGCTGAACTAATGCTAGAGGAGCAGATGTTCCTACTGGAGTTGGATAGGCCCAGAGGGGAGAGAAGCAGATTTTCCTACTGGAGTTGGATAAGCCCAAAGGGGACAGAGAAGATGTTCCTACTGGAGTTGGATAGGCCCAGAGGGGAGAGAATCAGATGTTCATTCTGGCGTTGGATAGGCCCAGAGGGGAGAGAAGCAGATGTTCCTGTTGGAGTTTGATAGGCCCAGAGGGGAGAGAAGCAGATGTTCCTACTGGAGTTTGATAAGCCCAGAGGGGAGAGAAGCAGATGTTCCTACTGGAAGTTAATAGGCCCAGAGGGGAGAGAAGCAGATGTTCCTACTGGAGGTTGATAGGCCCAGAGGGGACAGAGAAGATGTTCCTTCTGGCGTTGGATAGGCCCAGAGGGGACAAAAGCAGATGTTCATTCTGGCGTTGGATAGGCCCAGAGGGGAGAGAAGCAGATGTTCCTACTGGAGTTGGATAGGCCCAGAGGGGAGAGAAGCAGATGTTCCTATTGGAGTTTGATAGGCCCAGAGGGGAGAGAAGCAGATGTTCCTACTGGAGGTTGATAGGCCCAGAGGGGAGAGAAGCAGATGTTCCTACTGGAGGTTGATAGGCCCAGAGGGGAGAGAAGCAGATGTTCCTACTGAAGGTTGATAGGCCCAGAGGGGAGAGAAGCAGATGTTCCTACTGGAGGTTGATAAGCCCAGAGGGGAGAGAAGCAGATGTTCCTACTGGAGTAAGAAAGTCCAAAGCAAACGCTATGTTTGAGCTACTGACAGTGGCTATGGCTGACTGGTGTTTTTAACAGGGTGGGTATATGAAATGACAATTATGATGCTAAAGTATTACAAAAAAAATACTAAAATCTTTCTCCATCCACCAAGGCCAAGAAAGTATGGAATCAGTCCTCCCGACAACTACTTAGCTCCCAAAATCCCTTATACATTTTACAGTAATTCTGTTGCTTCATGACAAAACAAAACACACCCGCTGTTGAGGGAGAGAGCGAGAGTCCTTTTTCTAGTGAAATGTACATATCGGTACATAGTACAAACATTATTTGACAGAAACCAGCACACACCTAATACCATAAAACACAATTTACCAGACAACACCACAGAGAAGAACAGAGGCAAGTGCCAAGGACAGTACTGATATGATTACCCTAAAGTAGATACTGACAGACAGACACACAGACAGACACAAAGTACACACAAATGAGTCAGTATTACTCAACAAAGAGGAGTCAAAAGTCAGGATGGTTCCAGGAAATATCCCAGATAGCCAAACCCCCCTGGAACTGCTTGGGTGAAAAATATATATAATTTCTGTCATTGGTTTTGACAAGGATTTCATTCTGGTGGTATAATCTGTTTATACTAGACCATGTAAACATTATAGCTAAAGAATGACAAACTGCAGTTTGTTGAAGGGTGCTAAAGCTGATATTGCATCATGGACCATCTGAGAAAATCTAGACTCCTCTCAATTGGATTCAAATAGTCTGGCAGTTTGACTGGGCAAAAAAGTTCAAATAATTCACAAAATCCAGTTTAACATGTTTAATCTTGGTCAGTCCTTTTAGCAGGTTCTCTCTGTGTGAACAGGTTACATTGTTCTAAAGCAAAAATATGAACCAGTTCAATTGAGATTAGTTATCAGATTAATTTAGATAAGGAAAATATTGGCTGAATGAGTTTCAATGCTTCTTCATATCGATAAAAACACTCCATTTGAGCATATAGACCGAAAGAGACAATTGTGAATTCAGTCAAAACTGGGAACTGGAAAGGCTAGTTGCAACACTGCCAGTTTCAACAATACCAGTTTAATAGTTGTACAGTAACAAGGGAGGTTTATACTTATTTTACAAGACCTTTCTAGCCTCGTTCCAACATTCTTGACAGCTTAACCAAAGTTATACTGTGTTGTTGCTTCTCTGGAGTCTGATTCCATGTCAGGCCAGTGTTTCTAAAGGAACTATATTTTTTTCTTGCCCATAAACGAAAATGTATTTATTTTTCAGTTTTTTTGTGTGTGCCAGGTGTACTGTAAAACGATTCTGCTGCCCTGTAGGCCTTATCGTTTATAGCAGGGACCCACATTACATTATCCTTGTTCGTACCATCATGATTAAACTCACGATTCAAACCAGCGACCTTTCGGTTTCTGGCCCAATGCTCTTAACCTTTAGGCTACCTGACACCTTTTCATATGACATGACACCATGAGGCAAAGGTACTGTGCATTCGGAAAGTATTCAGACCCCTTGACCTTTTCCACATTTTGTTACGTTACAGCCTTACTCTAAAATCAATTAAATCGTTTTTTTCCTGTCGTGGTAATTTCCTGTATTACTAAACATTGCGAGAGCAAACCACACACAAGTCAGAGTATACAATAAAGTCCATCTTTAATTATATATGAGCTTCACCATAGCCCTGTGACTCTCCGATGAATTCTCTGAAAGTGCTTACAAAACAGTTCTTAGTATCATTTATAGCCAAGACACACCAATCTCAACTCACATGACGAATAACACAGATCTTAGGAACATTACAAAGGAAGACTTTACTTGAGAGAGGAGTATCCCATAGCCAGACAGCATTAGCTATAAATTATCGTTCAGTTTGCTCTAATCTCGTTCTTGGTACCCCTTAGGACCAAAACATTACCTCATCCAATGGCATATATCAATTGTCAATTCAAGATACTCCCATCTCAAATACACCCCCTCCTGGACAAGCTCACTGAGACAGTGAGACACCCCCCCCTGATATTCTTCAGAGCATCACATGGTTTAACAGATACATTGACATATGAAGACAAGCCTGACCTCTCCCCTCTCTGGGGCCCAAGTAACTTTCCCCACATAAGTATACTATGAAAATTGATAAAACATCCTTATTTATCAATGTTACCTAACTAATTCTGATTCTGCCACGACATTCCCTCATCAGTCTACATACAATAGCCCATAATGACAAAGAATTTGCAAATTTATTAAAAATGGTAATTTACATAAGTATTCAGACTCTTCACTCAGTACTTTGTTGAAGCACCTTTGGCAGTGATTACAGCCTTGAGTCTTCTTGGGTATGACGCTACAAGTTTGGCACACCTGCATTTTGGGAGTTTCTCCCATTCTTCTCTGCAGATCCTCTCAAGCTCTGTCAGGTTGTATGGGAAGAGTCGCTGCACAGCTATTTTCAGGTCTCTCCAGAGATGTTTGATCAGGTTCAAATCCGGGCTCTGGCTGGGCCACTCAAGGACATTCAGAGACTTGTCCCGAAGCCACTCCAGCGGTGTCTTGGCTGTGTGCTTAGGGTCGTTGTCTTGGCTGTGTGCTTAGGGTCGTTGTCTTGGCTGTGTGCTTAGGGTCTTTGTCCTGTTGGAAGGTGAATGTTCACACTAGTCTGAGGTCCTGAGCACTCTGGAACAGGTTTTCGTCAAGGTTCTCTCCGTACTATGCTTCGTCTCCCAGTCCCTGCTGCTGAAAAACATCCCCACAGCATGATGCTGCCACCACCATGCTTCACCATAGGGATGGTTCCAGGTTTCCTCCAGCCAAATAGTTCAATCTTGGTTTCATCAGACCAGAGAATCATGGTTTCAGAGACTTTAGGCACCTTTTGGAAAATTCCAAGTGTGCTGTCTTGCCTTTTACTGAGAAGTGGCTTCCGTCTGGCCACTCTACCATAAAGACCTGATTTGGTGGAGTGCTGCAGAGATGGTTGTCCTTCTGGAAGGACTTATGTAAATAAGGTATCTGTTTTTATTTTTAATAAATTAGCAACATTTCTAAAACCTTTTTTTACTTTATCATTATGGGGTATTATGTGTAGATTGATGAGGAAAAAAAGTTATTTAATCAATTTTAGAATAAGGCTGTAATGTAACAAAATGTGGAAAATGTATAGCACTGTATAGCCCTTGCTCTATCCCAAGCACCAAGCGTCTCGGCAAGAGAGAAAAGCATCAACCGGGAACCCCGACTTATGTCCTCCATTTTCATAACGTTTTCTGAACATCAAATCAAAATCTAATCAAATTGTCACATGCGCCAAATACAACAGGTATATACAACCTTACCATGAAATGCTTACTTTCAAGCCCTTAACCAACAATGCAGTTCAAGAAATCGAGTTAAAATATTTACAAAATAAACAAAAGTAAAACATTTCATAAAAAGTAACACAAAAGAACAATAACGAGGCTATATACAGGGGGTACCGGTACAGAGTGAATGTCCGGTGGTACAGGTTAGTCAAGGTTTTTTGTACATGTAGGTAGGGATAAAGTAACTATGCATAGATAATAAACAGTGAGTAGAAGCAGTGTAAAAACAATGGGGGGGGGGGGGGGGGGGGCGGGGGGTCAATGTAAAGAGAGGCTGTTAAGGAGCCCTTTTGGACCTAGACTTGGCGCGCTAATAAATATATATATATATATATAGCACAGGAGTTTGCTGGCACCTTAATTGGGGAGGACGGGCTTGTGGTAATGGCTGGAGTAGAATGATATTAAATACATTATAAAAACATGGTTTCCATGTATATGATGCCATAACATTTGCTCCGTTCCAGACATTATGAGCCGTCCTCTCCATAGCAGCCTCAACTGATACACAGGATCTCTGGTTCTGCCTTTTAATGTCAATGTTTCACACTGAATATCCCATTAGAAAATGTGTGACAATGCTTTAATACATCATGCTTTTGAGAGAGAGTTGTGGTTTGGTTATGGGCATATGGGGGAGATGCCCAGGGGGAGGGGAAGTTAAAAGGATTATATTCAAAAATGCGTATTTCTAAGCTTAACATATCAGATGCATAAGGTCAAATCTGGAGTGTGTGCAGAATCCTAGCAACCACCAGTAACCATGTACAAGCATAAAGCCTAATTAACACAAACACACACACACGCACAGACAAACACTCATGCAAGCATGCACACACGCATACTCACACATGCAAACATGCACAGCACATACAAACATGAAGAGCACACGCGCATACACACACACACACACAAAGAGACTGATGTACATGGTAGGCTATGGCTCTGACGGAAGCATAGGAGTCTGAGAGGAGTTCCTGGAGCAGCTATGTTTTATTTTTATTTTTTATTTAACTAGACAAGTAAAAACAATAAGTTTGAAAGAAATGTAAATGTGTTTAAAGGGTTAGGTCACCCAAATTACAAAATAATATTGTTTCATTAACCTGTATGGACAAGGTATGACAACAATCTGTGTTTTTGTTACCTGGCCAATTCATGTCACTCGCTAGGACTCCATCCAATTTGGCGACAGACTTTCATGTGATTATTTAAAAATCTGCATAAGGAAAAAAAAAAATTCTAATTTTCCCACCGGTAATGTTTTTTCACCAAACTGACTTGTTGCGGATAAAAATCAGTTTGCGATGGTGTAGTGCAAACAAAACGTTCACTTACATTTTCATGCACTGAATACAAATCTAAAGTGCAATGTGTTTTCCATCGCATTTTCAACTGTACCACAAAAACTGATGTGTTAAATAGTAAATGTGCCTACTCTGGTCTTGGTACATCTGCTCTAGCCAACAGCTGGCAGATACAGTGCGGGTAGGCTGGGAGGGTAGGTTAGTCAACATGATGAGATTATTATGGATAAGAGTGAGAATAATTGTTATTTGTAAAACGGCAGTCAAGCATTGATCATCATGTCGCCTAAAGAAGGTGGCGCTGGAGGGAATGGCTGCCGTCTAATTGGCTCTTTTTTTGGGGGGGGGAACCTCGATTACTCACCTCAGATTAGACTGAGAGTTTTTCTTCAATGAGTCGGACGGGAGGGAGATACTACAGACACCCGACCAGGCCCAGATCCCCGGCATTCGCTGGAGAAGGAAAAGGAAATTTAGCGGAAAAAGATCAGGGTGCCTTGTGAGGATCAGGCGACGAGTGGCTAATCTGCCTTTGCCTTCCGTCCTGCTAGCTAACTTCAATCGCTGCAAAATAAATGGGATGAACTGAAAGCTTGTATATCCTACCAATGGGACCTTAAAAACTATAATATCTTATGTTTCACTGAGTCATGGCTGAACGACGACATTAAGCAGCAGCCTTTAGCAGCCTCTTGTAAGACGGGGGCCTATGCACATTTGTAAACAATAACTGGTGCACGATATCTAAGGAAGTCTCAAGGTGTTGCTCGCTTGAGGTAGAGTATCTCATGATAAGCTGTAGACCACAATATCTACCTAGAGAGTTTCTGTATTTTTCATAGCTACATACCACCACAGACCGATGCTAGCACTAAAACCACACTCAATGAGCTGTATACCGCCATAAACAAACAGGAAAATGCTCATCCAGAGGCAGCGCTCCTAGTGGCAAGGGACTTTAATGCAGGGAAACTTAAATCAGTTTTACCTAATTTCTATCAGCATGTTAAATGTGCACCCAGAGGGAAAAACATTCTAGATCACCTTTATTCCACACACAGATGCGCATACAATGCTCTCCCTCGCCCTCAATTTGGCAAATCTGACCATAATTCCATCCTCCTGATTCCTGAAAGACCAGTGGCTCGATCAATAAAATATGTTGGAATATGTTCCGGGATTCTTCTGATGGCATTAAGGAGTACACTACATCAGTCACTGGCTTTATAAATAAGTGCATCGAGGATGTCGTCCCCACAGTGACTGCACGTACATACCCTAACCAGAAGCCATGGATTACAGGCAACATTCGCACTGAGCTAATGGGTAGGGCTGCCGCTTTCAAGAAGTGGGACTCTAACCCAGAAGCTTATAAGAAATCCCGCTATGCCCTCCGAACCATCAAATAGGCAAAGTCTTCATATAGGACTAAGATCGAATCGTACTACACTGGCTCCGACGCTCTTCGGATGTGGCAGGGCTTGCAAACTATTACAGACTACGTACAAAGGGAAGCACAGCCGAGAGCTGCCTAGTGACACGAGCCTACCAGGCAAACTAGATAACTTCTATGCTCTCTTCGAGGCAAGTAACACTGAAACATGCATGAGAGCGTCAGCTTTTCCGGACGACTGTAAGATTACGCTCTCCGCAGCCGATGTGAGTAAGACCTGTAAACAGGTCAACATTCACAAGGTCACAGGGCCAGACATATTACCAGTACGTGTACTCCGAGCATGCGCTGACCAAATGGCAAGGGTCTTCACTGACATTTTCAACCTCTCCCTGTCTGTCTGTAATACCAACATATTTCAAGAAGACCACCATAGTCCCTGTGCCCAAGAACACTAAGGTAAACTGCCTAAATGACTTCCGACCCATAGATCTCACGTCTGTAGCCATGAAATGCTTTGAAAGGCTGTTCATGGCTCACATCCACACCATCATCCCAGAAACCCTAGATCCACTCTAACCCACTCAGAGACCTGACTGTGTAGTGCAAGGACAACAACCTCTCCCTCAACGTGATCAAGACAAAGGAGATGATTGTGGACAACAGGATAAGGAGGACCGAGCATGCCCCCATTCTCATCGACAGGGCTGTAGTGGAGCAGGTTGAGAGCTTCAAGTTCCTTGGCGTCCACATCACCAACAAACTAACATGGTCCAAGCACACCAAGACAGTCGTGAAGAGGGTACAACAAAACATATTCCCCCTAAGGAGACTGATGTTTTACATCTGCACCATTTACAGCATCTTGACGGGTTGCATCATTGCCTGGTATGGCAACTGCTCGGCCTCCGACCGCAAGGCACTACAGAGGGTAGTGCGTACGGCCCAGTACATCACTGAGGCCAAGCTTCCTGCCATCCAGGACCTCTCTACCAGGCGGTGTCAGAGGAAGGCCCTAAAAATTGTCAAAGACTGCAGCCACCCTGTTCTCTCTGCTACTGCATGGCAAGCGGTACCAGAGCGTCAAATATAGGTCCAAGAGGCTTCTAAACAGCTTCTACCCCCAAGCCATAAGACCCCTGAACAGCTAATCAAATGGTTATTCAGACTATTGGCATTGCCACCCCCCACCCCATAGTCACTTTAATAACTCTACCTACATGTAGTTACCTCGACACCGGTGCCCCCACACATTGACTCTGTACCGTACCCCCTGTATATAGCCCCGCTATTGTTATTTACTGCTGCTCTTTAATTCTTTGTTATTCTTATCACTTACTTTAAGGTATTTTCTTAACTGCATTGTTAGTTAAGGGCTTGTAAGTAAGCATTTCACTGTAAGGTGAAACATATGTTGCATTCGGCACATGTGACAAATACAATTTTATTTGATTATAAGACCATCAATATTTATAGGAAAGGAAAATCAACATCACCGTGCACTTTAACCACCCTGTGAAGTAATTTATTAATTATTTTATCTATAGCACAATAAATTGTATGGTTTCCCAAAGTCGTAGAGGGAGGACCACAAACAATATCATCGTGTAACTCCAAGTTCTCTTCCATATGATGGTTTTTAATACCAATATTTGGTCATAAAGGCGTTTCCACTGCCATGTCTCACAAAATCACAGCTGTCATGATTATTTTTTTTATATGTATGAAAAACTGGATGAGCAATTAGCACTAGATGGGCTATTAGCATTTCCAGATTATTCAAAAATATCTGGAAATGTATTGTATAACTCAATTATGAATTGAAGTGTCAAAGTGCATTCGGAAAGTATTCAGACCCCTTCCCTTTTTCCACATTTTGTTATGTTACACCCTTATTCGAAAATGGATTAAATAACACATTTTCATTAATCTACACAATACCCCATAATGACAAAGAGAAAATAGGTTTAGACATTTTTGAGAGAAGAATGGGAGAAATTCTCCAAATACAGGTGTGCTAAGCTTGTAGCGTCATACCCAAGAAGACTCAAGGCTGTAATCGTTGCCAAAGGTGCTTCAACAAAGTACTGAGTAAAGAGTCTGATTACTTAAGTCAATTTCATATCAACTGTGGGAGCAATTATTAGGAAATGGAAGACATACAAGACCACTGATAATCTCCCTCGATCTGGGGCTCCACGCAAGATCTCACCCCTGGGGTCAAAATGATCACAAGAACGGTGAGCAAAAATCCCAGAACCACACGGGGGGACCTAGGGAATGACCTGCATAGAGCTGGGACCAAAGTAACAAAGCCTACCATCAGTAACACACTACGCCGCCAGGGACTCAAATCCTGCAGTGCCAGACGTGTCCCCCTGCTTAAGCCAGTACATGTCCAGGCCCGTCTGAAGTTTGCTAGAGAGCATTTGGATGATCCAGAAGAAGATTGGGAGAATGTCATATGGTCAGATGAAACCAAAATATAACTTTTTGGTAAAAACTCAACTCGTCGTGTTTGGAGGACAAAGAATGCTGAGTTGCATCCAAAGAACACCATACCTACTGTGAAGCATGGGGGTGGAAACATCATGCTTTGGGGCTGTTTTTCTGCAAAGGGACCAGGACGACTAATCCGTGTAAAGGAAAGAACGAATGGGGCCATGTATCGTGAGATTTTGAGTGAAAACCTCCTTCCATCAGCAAGGGCATTGAAGATGAAACGTGGCTGGGTCTTTCAGCATGACAATGATCCCAAACACACTGCCCGGGCAACGAAGGAGTGGCTTCGTGAGAAGCATTTCAAGGTCCTGGAGTGGCCTAGCCAGTCTCCAGATCTCAACCCCATAGAAAATCTTTGGAGGGAGTTGAAATTCCATGTTGCCCAGCAACAGCCCTAAAACATCACTGCTCTAGAGGAGATCTGCATGGACGAATGGGCCAAAATACCAGCAACAGTGTGTGAAAACCTTGTGAAGACTTACAGAAAACGTTTGACCTCTGTCATTGCCAACAAAGGGTATATATCAAAGTATTGAGATAAACTTTTGTTATTGACCAAATACTTATTTTCCACCATAATTTGCAAATAAATTCATTAAAAAATCCTACAATGTGATTTTCTGGATTTTTTTTCTCATTTCGTCTGTCATAGTTGAAGTGTACCTATGATGAAAATTACAGGCCTCTCATCTTTTTAAGTAGGAGAACTTGCACAATTGGTGGCTGACTAAATACTTTTTTGCCCCACTCTATATATATATATATATATATATATATATATATATATTGTGAAACAAGCATGTAATGTAAATAGGCTACAGTAGCCTATACTTCAGAGGGGAGAGGGGAAGGTAGTCTCCACACACTAACACAGGCAAATATTGTAAGATATCAGGCAGACACTGGAAGTAGTTTCAGATTGAGGGCTTTGCATAGGCGGTTTGTTGTATTTTTTTGTGGGACTGGAAAACAATGCCCAGAACATAAAATAATGTTATTAACCAGTTCTCATATGTTTTGGCTCTGTTCCTGGAACAGTATAGATCACTTTCGTTCCTCGTTCTGTTTCTGTTTCTAGAAACGTTTATTTTCTGGTTTTTGGTTCTGTTCCCTGAACCGGTTCCAACCCCTGCCTCCACCCAATAATTATCATCAAGAAGTCGACAAGATTTCCAATGTAACAGTACTTGAAGCCATCAACATGCTCACAGCTAGGTTTGATAAGTAAGTCAGAGCACTTGAGGACATTAACTCTCAAATTAAACAGAACACGTTGATGCAATCACAAATGCATCTAAGAATGTTCAATTCAATGCTGCTGAGATAAAAGAAAGCAAAACGAAAATTGCTTACCTGGAAAAGGACTCATTACTCCTGAAAGACAACGAGGTAAAAACCAAGGCCATAGAAAATTAAAGCGTATAAATGTGGATGGAACCTCTGAATCAACAGGATGGAGGAAAATAATGAGGAGAACGCTAGAGGTAATCCGTCTCCTTGCTGAGATCGCACCCCACCTGTCAGGGAAGCTGGAGAACGTCTTCGGCTCCCATGCCCTGGATCCGTAGGAAGGAAGACAAGAAGCACCAAAAGATGATCATCCAGTTCTCCATGCGTCGGTACCAAGACAGGTTCTGGAGAATCCCAAAGCTGTCTTCTGTTTGTAAAGAAGATGGTTAAATCAAATTGTATTTGTCACATTCGCCGAATATAACTGGTTTAGACTTTCATGAAATGCTAGCTTTTGAGCCCTTCCCAACAATGCAGAGTTTAAAAATAAAATAGTAACAAGATGGATAAAATACACAAATGAATCGACACTGAACAAAAATATAAACGCAACATGTAAAGTGTTGGTCCCATGTTTCTTGAGCTGAAATAAAAGATCGTAGAAATGTGCCATTTGCACAAAAAGCTTATTTCTCTAAGTTGTTGTGCACAAATTTGTTTACATCCCTGTTAGTGAGCATTTCTCTTTTGCCAAGATAATCCATCCACATCACAAGTGTGGCATATCAAGTAACTGATTAAACAGCATTATCATTACACAGATCCTAGAAATGTGGACACTAAAAGGCCACTCTAAAATGTGCAGTTTTGTCATAACACAACACATACAGCAGTTGCCAGATAATTGAATGTTAATTTATCTACCATAAACTGCCTCCGATGTAGTTTTAGAGAATTTGGCAGTACGGCCAATTGGCCTCACCACCGCAGACAACGTGTATGGCGTTGCGTGGTTGAGCAGATTGCTGATGTTCACTTTGTGAACCGAGTGCCTTATGGTGGCGGTGTGGTTATGGTATGGGAAGGCATAAACTACGGACAACAAACACAATTGCATTTTATTGATGACAATTTGAATGCACAGAGATTGCGTGACGAGATCCTGAGGCCCATTGTCGCGCCATTCATCTGCAGCCATCACCTCATGTTTCAGCATGATAATGTACGGCCCCATGTCACAAGGATCTGTACACAATTCCTGGTAGCTGAAAATGTCCCAGTTCTGCATACTCACCAGAGCATATCTGCATTCCCAGTCGTGTGAAATCCATTGATTAATACCAAAAAAGTGTTAAACAAATTAAAATATATTTTAGATTCTTCAAAGTAGTCACCCTTTGCCTTGGTATTTGGTATTTATTAGGATCTCCATTAGCTGTTGCAAAAGCAGCAGCTACTCTTCCTGGGGTCCACACAAAACATGAAACAAGACGTAATACAGAACATTAATAGACATGAACAGTTTAAGTACGGAACTACATAAAAAAATGTTTTAAAGTCACACGTAGCCTACATATAAATGCATACACACAAGCTATCTAGGTCAAATAGAGGAGAGGTGTTGCTTTATCTGTTTTTAAAAACCAGGTTTGCTGTTTATTTGAGCAATATGAGATGGAACGGAGTTGCATGCAATAATGGCTCTATAAAATACTGTACGCTTTCTTGAATTTATTCTGGATTTGGGGACTGTGAAAAGACCCCTGGTGGCATGTCTGGTGGAGTAAGTGTGTGTCTGAGCTGTGTGTAGGTTAACTATGAATACAATTTGGGATTTTCAACACGTTTCTTATAAAAAGAAGAGGTGATGCAGTCAGTCTATTCTCAACTCTTAGCCAATAGTTAAACTGGCAAGCATAGTATTTATATCAGCACACTGATTGCAATGAATAGCAAAACGTGCAGCTCTGTTCTGCGCCAGCTGCAGCTTAACTAGGTATTTCCTTGCAGCACTGGACTGGACAATAACTAAGATTAGACAAAACTTGATGACAGCTTTGCACACGCTTGGCATTCTCTCAACCAGCTTCACCTGGAAGGGTTTTCCAACAGTCTTGAAGGAGTTCCCACATATGCTGAGCACTTGTTGGCTGCTTTTCCTTCACTCTGCGGTCCAACTCATCTGAAACCATCTCAATTGGGTTGAGGTCAGGGGATTGTGTTGGCCAGGTCATCTGATTCAGCACTCTATCACTCTCCTTCTTGGTCAGATAGCCTTTACACAGCCTGGAGGTGTGTTGGGTCATTGTCCTGTTGAAAAACAAATGATAATCCCACTAAGCGCAAATCCGATGGGATGGTGTATCGCTGCTGAATGCATTGGTAGCCATGCTGGTTAAGTGTGCCTTGAATTCTAAATAAATCACCAGAAAAGCACCATCACACCTCCTCCTCCTCCATGCTTCACGGTGGGAACCACACATGCAAAGATCATCCGTTCACCTACTCTGCGTCTCACAAAGACATGGCGATTGGAACCAAAAATCTCACACCAGACCAAAGGACAGATTTTCACTGGTCTAATGTCCATTGCTCGTGTTTCTTGGCCAAAGCAAGTCTCCTCTTCTTATTGGTGTCCTTTAGTAGTGGTTTCTTTGCAGCAATTCAACCATGAAAGCCTGATTTACGCAGTCTCCACTGAACAGTTGATGTTGAGATGTGTCTGCTACTTGAACTCTGTGAAGCATTTATTTGGGCTGCAATCTGAGGTGCAGTTATTGTAATGAACTTATCCTCTGCAGCAGAGGGAACTCTGGGACTTCCTTTCCTGTGGCGGTCCTCATGAGAGCCAGTTCCATCATAGCGCTTGATGGTTTTTGCGATGGCACTGGAAGAAACTTTAAAAGTTCTTCAAATTTTCCGCATTGACTGACATTCATGTCTTAAAGTAATGATGGACCATCGTTTCTCTTTGCTTATTTGACCTGTTCTTGCCATAATATGGATTTTTTTTTTAACCAAGTAGGGCTATCTTCTGTATAGCACCTCTACATTGTCACAACACAACTGATTGGCTCAAACGCATTAAGAAGGAAAGAAATTCTTAACTTTTAACAAGGCACACCTTTTAATCTAAATGCATTCCAGGTGACTACCTCATGAAGCTGGTTGAGAGAATGTCAATGTTGTAAATGACTATTGTAGCTGGAAATTGATGATTTTTATGGATTATCTACATAGGCGTACAGAGGCCCATTATCAGCAACTAATCCAAGTTTAGCATTTTAAAAGGCTAATTGATCATTAGAAAACCCTTTTGCAATTATGTTAGCACAGCTGAAAACTGAGTATCAGCATTTGTGGGTTCGATTACAGGCTCAAAATGTCAAAGAATCCGGCGTCGGTCTAGCAATGCAGTCTTAAAACGCATGGGGGCGTTGCGAATCCCCTGTGTTGTGGACATCGCCATTGAATGCATGACATACGGCTAATGGACATTGTGAACGAGGCTTTAGGGGGTATATTAATCGTACATTCAACATTTATACATATTTTATTTGACTTTTCTCTCTCAACACTTTCTCCAGGGCCTTTTGATTACCTTGATCAACACTCTCATCTTGACCCCCCCCTCCTCCCATTAAGTGGGAGTGACCACTGTTCCAACAGCACTGTCGCTTCTCAATTCTGCACTGGTGCGCTGTGGACTACACACTTGACGCGCGCCTTTTCAGAAACGGATTGTCTATGCTGAGTTTGCTTTCCTTGACATGTAGTGTTGACAGTGTTGGGACTAGTTAGCGAAGATGTGCTGAAGCCACCGGTAAACGATAGCTTGTTGACAGTTATTTTTAGTTCCCGCTCGCGCACGATGAAAGAGAAACGGACCGCGAAATCACCAGTGGTGCACGGTGACAAGTGAAGTGCAAGCAGCAGTCAACAGAGGTCCCTTTTGGAAGGAATCGTAGAACGATGAAGTCGAGGAGAGACAAACTGAAAATCCCCTCTCTTACTTTGGAGTAAGTTGTATGTTTTTATATGGTGTATAATTTATGCATACATGATCTACATAACTGAATAATTAAATGTTCTCGGGGAACCATTCTCGGGGAATAGTTACTTAAGTTACTTTACAAAGACGTCTTATGTGCTTTATACGAAAAGACAACAGGCTACAGTTGTGTGCCAATGTATTTCTCAACTCTACCAGTTGCAACCAGTTTGTGGAACACGCAGTATGGAACCTACAGACCCAATAGTGTGTATCGAAACCCACTGCAGCATGTAGACTACAGGAGTTTTGAACTTGCACTTGATTTTGTGATTATTGTGGTGTATAACTCGCAACATTAATTCATTGTTCTGTCTGTGATCTATATAAGCAATAAGGCCCGAGGAGGTGTGGGATATGGCCAATATACCACGCCTAAAGGCTGTTCTTAAGCACGGTGCAACTCGGAGTGCCTGGACAAAGCCCTCCCGAGTGGCGCAGTGGTCTAAGGCACTACATCTCAGTGCTAGAGGCATCACTACAGGCACCCTGGTTCGAATCCAGGCTGTATCACAACCGGCCGTGATTGGGAGTCCCATAGGGCGATGGACAATTGGCCCAGCGTTGTCCGGGTTTGGCCGGTGTAGGCCGTCATTGTAAACAAGAATTTGTTCTTCATTGACTTGCCTGGTTAAAAAAAGGTGAAATAAAAATATAATAAAAAATATTTAAAAAACACTGTTGACATTTACAGTTATGGCCAAAAGTGCTTGGAATCAATGTTCTTCCTCTGTCAATCATGGTTACCTGCAAGAAACACGTGCCGTCATCATTGCTTTGCACAAAAAGGGCTTCACAGGCAAGGATATTGCTACCAGTAAGATTGCAGCTAAATCAACCATTTATCAGATCATCAAGAACTTCAAGGAGAGCGGTTCAATTGTTGTGAAGAAGGCTTCAGGGTGCCCAAAAAAGTCCAGCAAGTGCCAGGACCGTCTCCTAAAGTTGATTCGGCTTCGGGATCGGGGCACCACCAGTACAGAGCTTGCTCAGGAATGGCTGCAGGCAGGTGTGAGTGCATCTGCACGCACAGTGAGGCAAAGACTTTTGGAGGGTGGCCTTGTGTCAAGAAGGGCAGCAAAGAAGCCACTTCTCTCCAGGAAAAACATCAGGGACAGACTGATATTCTATAAAAAGTACAGGGATTGGACTGCTGAGGACTGGGGTAGTCATTTTCTCTGATGAATCCCCTTTCCGATTGTTTGGGGCATCCGGAAAAACGCTTGTCCGGAGAAGACAAGGTGAGTGCTACCATCAGTCTTGTGTCATGCCAACAGTAAAGCATCCTGAGTGTAACGATCTGGGTGTAGAAAACAACTACCCACAAAACCCATGTGGGCAAGAGCTACCTAATCAACTGTCCCTGATTGAGAACCATACCCGTCCAAAAACAAGGAAATACAAAAACATAGAAAAAAGAACATAGAATGCCCACCCTAGTCACACCCTGGCCTAACCAAAATAGAGAATAAATAGCCTCTCTATGGCCAGGGCGTGACGCTGAGACCATTCATGTGTATGGTTGCTTCTCAGCCAAGGGAGTGGGCTCACTCACAATTTTGCTTAAGAACACAGCCATGAATAAAGAAAGATACTAACCCATCCTCCAAGAGCAACTTCTCCCAACCATCCAGGAACAGTTTGGTGACGAACAATGTCTTTTCCAGCGTGATGGAGCACCTTGCCATAAGGCAAAAGTGATAACTAAGTGGCTCGGGGAACAAAACATCGATATTTTGGGTCCATGGCCAGGAAACTCCCCAGACCTTAATCCCATTGAGAACTTGTGGTCAATCATCAAGAGGCGGGTGGACAAACAAAAACCCACAAATTCTGACAAACTCCAAGCATTGATTATGCAAGAATGGGCTGCCATCAGTCAGGATGTCACCCAGAAGTTAATTGACAGCATGCCAGGGTGAATTGCAGAGGTCTTGAGAAAGAAGGGTCAGCACTGCAAATATTGAGTCTTTGAATCAACTTCATGTAGTTGTCAATAAAAGCCTTTGACACTTATGAAATGCTTGTAATTATACTTCACCATTCCATAGAAACATCTGACAAAAATATCTAAAGACACTGAAACAGCAAACTTTGTGGAAATTAATATTTGTGTCATTCTCAAAACTTTTGGCCACGACTGTAGGTGTCACGCCCTAGCCTTAGAGAGGCTTTTATTCTCTATTTTTGTTAGGCCAGGGTGTGACTAGGGTGGGCATTCTAGTATTTTTATTTCTGTGTTTTCTATTTCCTTGTTTTTGTCTGAGTGTGGTTCCCAATCAGAGGCAGCTGTCTATCGTTGTTTCTGATTGGGAATCATACTTAGGCAGCCTTTTTCCCACCTGTGTTTTGGGGGTAGTTATTTTTCTGTATAGTTTATGTGCCTTACAGAACTGTTAGTTTTTTTCACTTTGTCATTTTTGTTTGAGTGTTTTGATCAATAAAAATCATGAACACTTACAACGCTGCGCTTTGGTCCACTATTCCTTATGACGACAAGCGTGACGGAACTACCCACCACCAAAGGACCAAACAGCGTGACCAGGAGGAGCAGGGATCCTGGGCCCGGGAGAAGAGTGAGTGGAGGACCTCATGGACATGGGAGGAGGTTATGGCAGGGGACAAGACCCTGCCATGGAAACAGGCGGAAACAGCAAGGGAGGAGCGGCGGCGATACCAGGAGTCACGGCAACGAGGCAAGCACGAGAGGCAGCTCCCCATTTTTTTGGGGGGGGAGGCACAAGGGGAGAGTGGCAGAGACAGGGTTTAGACCTGAGCCAACTCCTCGTGCTTACCATGGGGAGCGAGTGACCGGTCAAGCACCATGCTATCCAGTTCTACGCACCATGCCTTCAGTGCGCATCCACAGCCCGGTGCGCTCTGTGCAAGCTCCCCGCAGTGGCCGTGCTAGAGTGGGCATTCAGCCAGGATGGATTGTGCCGGCTCAGCGTTCCTGGCCTCCGGTGCGTCTCTTCGGCCCAGGTTATCCTGCGCCAGCTCTACGCACGGTGACCCCGGTTCGCCAGCAAAGCCCAGTTTGGCCTGTTCCAGCTTCCCGCACTTGCCGGGCTAAGGGGGGTATCCAGCCAGGACGCGTTATGCCAGCTCGGCGCTCCAGACCTCCGGTGCGCCTCCACGGTCCAGTGTGTCCTGCGCTGGCTCTACGCACTATGCCTCCAGTGCACCGTCATAGCCCAGTGCGTCCTGTGCCAGCTCTCCACACTCACCGAGCTAAAGTGGCTATCCAGCCAGGACACGTTGTGGCAGCTCCACATACCAGGCTTCCAGTACGTCTCCTTAGTCCGGTGAGACCTGTTCCGGCTCCACGTACAAAGCCTCCGGCGACGATCCGCGGCACGAAGCCTCCGGCGGCGATCCGCGGCACAAAGCCTCCGGCGGCGGTCCCCTGTCCGCAGCCTCCGGCGACGGTCCCCTGTCCGCAGCCTCCGGCAACGGTCGGTGGTCTGGTTCCTACGGCGATGATCGGCGGCCCGGTTCCTCCAGTGAAGGTCCATGCACCAGGGCCACCACCAAAGCGGAGGTATCTGCGGGTGGAGGGGTGGTCTACATCCCGCACCGGAGCCGCCGCCGTGTAGGAATACCCACCCGGACCCTCCCCTTTAGAGTCAGGTTTTGCGTCTGGAGTCCACACCTTTGGGGGGGGGGGGGGGGGTACACCCTTATGGTGTCATAATCAGACATAAAAGAACTACAGTGCTAGGTTTTGTGGGGTTTGACACTCTTATGTCACAACAGGTTTAAATATGTGTCATGACAGTGATATGACCATATTATGACACTAGTTTTCAAGAAAAGTGTTACCGAAATGGAACCAATTATCAGATCATAAACTGACAATTTAAGGCATACTTCTCACTTTGTTGGGGGGATGGGCATAGGCCAGATTGAGGGATACTTCTTACTGTTTGTTTCAATGCAAAAATAGGCAAGCTACATTAGATCAGATCTTTTTCAAAGATACCTTAGCACACAGATTATTTGCCCTCTTCTGAATTATTGTTAAAATGGTTTCAGATGTCACATAGCTTCGATTCAGGCCAGTGTCAAACACATGATGTGGTATTTATTATGACCAAAATCCCAATTCACATCGCTCACTCCCTACTCATTTTGAAAATATGCACCAATTTTTCAACTGCTTTATAGTAATTCCTACCTCCCTCAAAGCATTAGCATTGCTGTAGTTCTTTTCTTTCCACCCACTTTCCTTCCTGAGCCAATGTAACCAGGGGCTGCTGCCTGCCTTCTGCCCACTAGACGTTGATCTATAAAGCGTACATTCGGAGCTTCTTCTCCAAAACTTATCTGACTCTCGCATGGATCACAAGCTCAGCACATGGTATTAACCCCCAGTTTTGTGGGTGCAGCACAATGAGCATTATAACCGCACCGCAGAGCCCCTTTTCTAAACGAGCACAGTGTTCACAGAACGCTTCACACATCAAGTTATTTCCACAAAATTGGAAGTATGCTTGGGGTCATTGTTCATTTGGAAGACCCATTTGCGACTAAGCTTTAACTTCCTGACTGATGACTTGAGATTTGGCTTTAATATATCCACATAATTTTCCATCCTCATGATGCCATCTATATTGTGAAGTGCACCAGTCCCTCCTGCAGCAAGCACCCCCGCAACATGATGCTGCCACCCCTGTGCTTCACGGATGGGATGGTGTTCTTCGGCTTGCAAGCCTCCCCCTTTTTCCTCCAAACATAACGATGGTCATTATGGCCAAACAGTTGTATTTTTGTTTAATCAGACCAGAGGACATTCCTCCAAAAAGTACGATCTTTGTCCCCATGTGCAGTTGCAAACCGTAGTCTGGCTTTTTTATGACGGTTTTGGAGCAGTGGCTTCTTCCTTGCTGAGCGCCCTTTCAGGTTATATCAATATAGGACTCTTTTCACTGCAGATATAGATACAGGAGGGCGACTCTGGAGGGAGGAGATGGGGAGACCTACAGGAGGCCTGGTGCGTGGAGGAGGCACCGGATAAACCGGGCTGTGGGGGAGCACAGGAGCTCTGGTGCGCAGCCTTGGCACCACTCCTCCAGGCTGGATGACCACTTTAGCCCGGCCCCTCCAGAGTGCAGGCACAGTTTGAACCGGGCTGTGGAGGAGCACTGGAGATCTGGTGCTTACCAATCGCACCTCTCCCTTAGGCTCAATGCCCACAATCGCCCGTCACGTGCGGAGCGCAGACATAGGGCGAACTGAACCCTCCCAACGCCCCGGAGACACTCAAAAAAACATTTTTGGGGCGCCTCTCGTGCCTGCTGCGCTGCCTTGCTTCATATCACCGCCTCTCCACTTTAGCTGCCTCCAGCTCTTCCTTGGGGCGGCGATATCCCCAGCCTGTTTATGAGTTCCACATAATATTTATTGTTGAAGTTAAACTTTTAGACAAAACAAAACAATAAAGAAAACAATGACCGAACAGCTTCGTAGTGCAAAGTACCTGGTCACAAACGAAGAACAAGATCCCACACAGAAAGAAGGAAAAAAAGCTACCTAAGTATGATTCCCAATCAGAGACAACGATAGACAGCTGTCCCTGATTGAGAACCGTACCTGGCCAAACACAAAGAAATAGAAAACATAGAAACATGAACATAGAATGCCCACCCAAATCACACCCTGACCAAACCAAAAATAGAGACATAAAAAGCTCTACGGTCAGGGCGTGACAGTTTTGCACTGGTTTCTGAAGAGCCCTCTGCTGCAACAGCACTGAAACCATATCAACAGTGTGCACTCGCGTTAGCAAAGCAGAGATCTGTACATGAAAATTAACATACAGTAGCCAGCCTTCTAGCTGGGTCAGCAACTTCTGAAAGCCGACCTGCTACAGCATTATAGATGAACAGGCATATTTTGACGATGGCAGATGTGTTGGGTAGTATACAGTCAGGTCCATTATTATTGGCACCCTTAAAAGGATTAGCAAACAAGACTATATTGTATGCTCCAAAAAATGTGAAATTGTATTATTTTATACCAATATATTCGCTCCGAGAAATGTCTTTTGTTTAACAAGTAATAACAAAAATATATAAAAAAGATAGGGGTCAAACTGATTGTTACTGTTGGCCCTGTTGCTGTTTTCGATACTTTTAACACCCTACCCTTGTGAGGATCACGACACAGCCTTTTTTCAAATGTTTTATGAGATTTGAGAACATGTTAGGAGGGATCTTAGACCATTCCTCCAGTGGCCATCGAAGTCTCTGGACTCGAACCCCAATGAAATCCTGTGGTTTGAATTGAAGAGGGCAGTCCATAAGAGCAGACAAAGGATATTACGGATCTGAAAAGGTTATGTATGGAGGAATGGTCTAAGATGCCTCCCAATGTGTTCTCCAATCTCATAAAACACTTCAGAAAAAAGCTCAGTGTCGTTATCCTCGCAAGGGTAGGGTACTGAAAACTGGGGTGCCAATAATTGACCCCTATCTTTTGGAGTTTTTTTATTATAAAATATCTTTCTCTGAGCAATTGTATAGCATAAATAATGTTGGCATGCAATATAGCTCAGTATTTGTCTTTATTTTATACAGTCTTTTTTGCTAATCTTAATTATTATTATGGACCCGACTGTATGAGTCTTCCTATAGAATACAGAGGACAGACAGCATGAGCTAATAGTATGCTCAAAACATAAGACTGTATACTGCAGTGGCGTTTGGTGGGAGGAGCTATATGAGGATGGGCTCATTGTAATGTCTGTAATGGAAGAATGTAATGGTATCAAACACATCAAACAATTGCATTCAAGCCATTACAATGAGACCATCCTCCTATAGCGCCTCCTCGCAGCCTCGTCTGGTGTACTGGTATGTGTAAATCTCTGATTCTCAATGGGGTCTCCATTGGGACATTAGAGGCTAGACCTATCAGACCACCAGTGTTACAGCGGGTAGACTTGGACAAGAACGTTATCAATGTGGAAACCAGGCCAAAGTAATCAATAAGTGATCTGAAAGTTATTTTCATTTAACTTCTGCTTTGACTGAAAACAGCATGTGACAAAATCATGCTGTGACCTGCCCTGGACATTGATCTGGTGTCCTGTGTGGTTCAGTTGGTGGAGCATGGCACCAGGGTTGTGGGTTCGATTCCCATAGGGGACCAGTACAACAATGTACGCACTCACTACTGTAAGAGCGTCTGCTTAATGACTAGTATCTATCTAATGACGGACTATCATATATACTGTACAATCAGGTACTGTCTGGAAAAAGTATTCTAAAACAGCGGCTGCGGAGTTGGGTAATGCCCCACCATTTGCAAACAGTTGTTGAGTGTCTATCACGGAACTATTAGTGTCAGCCAATGAAAGTGAGATGTTGGGGTGTAGTCAGCTGATACCCAGACACTGGTTGGCAACAGCAACAATGCTGAGTCAACACACTAATCCATGTGACTGTGTCTTGTCTTACAGTTTGTCACCCACTTGCCAAAGCCCAACTCTACTGAGCCCATGCAGCCCCTGCAGCCCTTTACAAACCCTTCATCCCTGGAGGTAAGAAAGATTACCCACATACAGCACACAGCCACACAAGTGGCTTGAGAACAGCTCCTATGAAGAACATGGGCGGGAGGTAGCCTAGCAGTTAAGAAGAGTGTTCGGCTAGTAACTGAAAGTTTGCTGGTTCAAATCCTGAGCCGAATAGGTGAAAATATGTTGATGTGCCCTTGAGCAAGGCACTTAACACGAATTTCTCCTGTAAGTCGCTCTGGGAAAGAGTGTCTGCTAAATGACTAGCTAAAATGTAATTATGAAGATAGTGTTTTAAAGCAGACTTACCTTTTACAGAAAGTATTTTTGCTTATTTCATTTGACTGATGAAAGCACAAAATGTTTCAATCACATTTTATCCAAACTCTCATTTTATCCAAATGTTTTGGATAAAATGTTGCAACATGCTAAATGCAGCTGCAATTAAATGTCTTAACTTGTAAGTCATGCTCTGTGTTTATGGTGGAAAAACAAAACATCTATTAGTTGTCTTTCCAGCCTATGTGGGTTGCCTGGCAACCCCCAATGGTGCGCTGCAGAGGAAATAAAACTGATTTGACAAACAGAAGCAGCATCCAGTATGCTATGTAGTGAGCACCAGGTTATTGTAATATATGGCGATAAATCATATCTGTATCTTGTTAATTTGGCAAAACTACCAAGAATGTTGTTCAGTTCTGTTAATAGAGGAACTGTTGATATTTTAAGATTACAGATTAACTTAATTTTTGTTGAAATTACATTATTTATTTGATCACCATCTAAGATTCTACTATTTTATAGTGTTGTGCATCAATTTGTTTCTCTATACTATCCTGAAATCTCTACACCACCCATTCCTTACCCTTAACTCAATCAATCAATCAATCAAATTTATTTTATATAGCCCTTCGTACATCAGCTGATATCTCAAAGTGCTGTACAGAAACCCAGCCTAAAACCCCAAACAGCAAGCAATGCAGGTGAAGAAGCACGGTGGCTAGGAAAAACTCCCTAGAAAGGCCAAAACCTAGGAAGAAACCTAGAGAGGAACCAGGCTATGTGGGGTGGCCAGTCCTCTTCTGGCTGTGCCGGGTGGAGATTATAACAAAACATGGTCAAGATGTTCAAATGTTCATAAATGACCAGCATGGTCGAATAATAATAAGGCAGAATAGTTGAAACTGGAGCAGCAGCACAGTCAGGTGGACTGGGGACAGCAAGGAGTCATCATGTCAGGTATTCCTGGGGCATGGTCCTAGGGCTCAGGTCCTCCGAGAGAGAGAAAGAAAGAGAGAATTAGAGAGAGCATATGTGGGATGGCCAGTCCTCTTCTGGCTGTGCCGGGTGGAGATTATAACAGAACATGGCCAAGATGTTCAAATGTTCATAAATGATCAGCATGGTCGAATAATAATAAGGCAGAACAGTTGAAACTGGAGCAGCAGCACAGCCAGGTGGACTGGGGACAGCAAGGAGTCATCATGTCAGGTAGTCCTGGGGCATGGTCCTAGGGCTCAGGTCCTCCGAGAGAGAGAAAGAGAGAAGGAGAGAATTAGAGAACGCACACTTAGATTCACACAGGACACCGAATAGGACAGGAGAAGTACTCCAGATATAACAAACTGACCCTAGCCCCCCGACACATAAACTACTGCAGCATAAATACTGGAGGCTGAGACAGGAGGGGTCAGGAGACACTGTGGCCCACTCCGAGGACACCCCCGGACAGGGCCAAACAGGAAGGATATAACCCCACCCACTTTGCCAAAGCACAGCCCCCACACCACTAGAGGGATATCTTCAACCACCAACTTACCATCCTGAGACAAGGCTGAGTATAGCCCACAAAGACCTCCGCCACGGCACAACTTAAGGGGGGGGGGGGCGCCAACCCAACCCAACCCAACTCAATTAAAGTTTTATCAAGGCCTTGATCCATCATTATGTTTGGAGGGAAAAGGGCAGGCTTGCAAGCCGAAGAACACCATCCCAACCATGAAGCACAGGGGTGATATGTTGTCAGGGTGTCATGTGTCATGTTGTGGGGGGGCTTTGCTGCAGGAGGGACCGGTGCATTTCACAAAATAGATGGCATCTTGAGAAAGGAAAATTATGTGGATATATTGAAGCAAAATTTCAAGTCATCAGTTGAAGCTTGGTTGCAAATGGGTCTTCCAAATGGACAATGACCCCAAGCATACCTCCAAAGTTGTGGGAAAATGGTTTAATGACAACAAAGTCAAGGTATTGGAGTGGCCCTCCCAAAGCCCTGACCTCATCCTATAGATAGTTTGTGGGCAGAACTGAAAAAGCGTGTGCGAGCAAGGGGGCCTACAAACCTGACTCAGTTACACCAGCTCTGTCAGGAGGAATGGGACAAGATTCAGCCAACTTATTGTGGGAAGCTTGTGGAAGCCAACCCTAGACATTTGACCCAAGTTAAACAATTTAAAGGCAATGCTAGGATTAAATGTCAGGAATTGTGAAAAACTGAGTTTAAATGTATTTGGCTAAGGTGTATGTAAACTTCCGACTTCAACTCTAGCTTATAGATACCTCAACTGATGTATAAACAATCTACTTTTGTTTAAATACAAGCATCATGAAACACATTCATTTGACTTTGTGAAAATCTGTTAGATTAAAAAAATAACTTGCTTACCACCATGTGGTTTCTTCCTTCACAGGCTCCATGAAATGGAGTATTTGGTCACATTAATTTTGTGTATTGTTTCCTAGGAACAAGCGGTGGCTCAACTAACTCTTTGGCTCAATATACACCACTCTCCCTTACCTGTAATCTTCTAAAACATCGAATCTCTGGTCCTGCTTCATAATCTCGGATTGCATAGTTGCATAGTGTGCAGAATAGATCCCAGGCTCCTTAGCACTATGAAGTCGCTTGTCATCTCTATGAAAATAACCATATCGGCTAGACGCCCACCAATATCTTGGCACCCGGAACAAGGATAACATTTCAACCTCGAAACAGTAGCCTGAAGCTCTTCTATAGAGCTAGGGTCAAGAAAGGCGAAAAGCATCCTCTTACACTTGCATGCAATATACATGGAGTGTAAAAAACATTAAGAACACCTTCCTAATATTGAGTTGCACCCCCCCCCCCCTATACCCCATCAGAGTATATACTCTAGAAGGTGTTGAAAGCATTCCACAGGGATGCTGGCCCATGTTCACTTCAATGCTTCCCACAGTTGTGTCAAGTTGGCTGGATGTCTTTTGGGTGGTGGACCATTCTTAATACACATGGGAAACTGTTGAGCATGAAAAATACAGCAGTGTTGCAGTTCTTGACACAAACTGGTATGCCTGGTATTTTCTACCATACCCTGTTCAAAGGCACTTAAACCTTTTGTCTTCCCATTTGCCCTCTGAATGGCACACATACACAATTTTTATTTTATTTTACCTTTATTTAACTAGGCAAGTCAGTTAAGAACAAATTCTTATTTTCAACGACGGCCTAGGAACATTGGGTTAACTGCCTGTTCAGGGGCAGAACGACAGATTTGTACCTTGTCAGCTCAGGGAATTGAACTTGCAACCTTCCGGTTACTAGCCCAACCCTCTTACCACTAGGCTACCCTGCCGCCCCGATCCATATCACAATTGTCTCAAGGCTTAACAATCCTTCTTTAACCTGTCTTCTCCTCTTCATCTACACTGATTTTAAGTGGATTTAACATGTGACATCAATAAAGGATCATAGCTTTCACATGGATTCACCAGGTCAGTCTATGTCATGGAAAGAACAGGTGTTCATAATGTAGAGCAGGTGTTCATATTGTATGTTTGTTATTTTGCAGTCTACTTCTGAATTTAACTGCATTTATTAATTTAACTGCATCACTTGAGATAATTTGCCCCTTGGAGTGCTTAGCAAATGTTACCTGTAGGTCTGTAGAACAAATGTATGTATCATGCCACACAGTTGAGTCCCTCTCAGATGTAAAAGTGTGTTAATTTATCACTTGATTTGAGAGGCTGGCCTTTTATATTAGCACAGAGACATCAGCACTTACCTCATCACAAGATACACTTCACTAGGCTTCAACAATAAGATAATGAATTAAGTATCTCCCATAGTTAATTAATCTGCCTCTTAGATGTATTGTCATACATAAATCATTCATTTGTGAATATTTAAGTTGTTTCATTGTATCTCTTACAGATAAACTGTGAAGATATTTAAAAAATTAATTACAATTATGGCATGATGTGTATGATTGTGAATTTACAAAGAGATGTGGCACAGGCATTTCTTTTTACAATAAGAATTCACAAATCTGACACATCTGACACACAAATCTGCAGAACAAAAAAACTCCCATAGAATATAGTTACAATGGTCGACATACCTGGCATTAGGCTTAACTCAAAACACATGAATTGTTTTAAGGATCTCTAGGAGGACCCTGTCACCATTGTGGCTGGTTAAGACGTGTGAAACAAATCCTATTGACACCAGAGCCACACCCAGATCTTAGTTGTGTCAGTCAATAGCACTCTGATAGTTGTTTTTTCCCTAAACTAACAGTCACTCTTTACTCCCACCCTCTCCCTACTAGCACTGCCTTTGCTGATAGGTACTTAATTGAGGACAGATGTATTTGTCCCACCTAGTTTAAGATGAATGCACTAACTGTAATTCGCTCTGGATTAGAGCAGCTGCTAAATGACTAAAATGGAATGTAAAAAGTACTGACAATTTATATTAACATGAAATGTATAATGAAAACTCATTACACTAAATAGGTTTATCCTATGTTGATGATCTCCCAGTTCCTTGCAAAACTGATTTTCGTCTTGAATTTAAAAAAATATGAGATCCTTATGTTTTAATGCTCAACACAATGGAAGCAGCAATTGGTTTTAAATGTAATGAATTAAAGAAGCCTATTGTAGAGCAACAGTCTCACATTGGTTTTTAGCCTAACCTTATAGGCCTATGCCTACCTCCATATATGTTTTTATTCAAGTGTTATTGAATTGAATTATTCATCCATTTGATGTAATACATTTGTATTTATTTGCATGTATTTATTCAATTATTTTATTTCATCTTGAGTATGTGGTATTTAATTAGGCTGTTTATGAATTTTATATATTCATGTATTTATATATTTGATTTTGATTACTTTGGTCCTCCACAATATAAGGGGCCTTTACTTTATTTATAAGGAGGTCGTGAGAAAATGGGCATGAAGAGGGGACCAGGAAGATGGCGGAAGTGGATGGTGAGTTCGACTCAAGCAGTGGGTTGAGCAAATTTGTAGTATCGAAAACTGGAACAAAAGGGAAATTGTGTAAAAATTGGAGTGGGGGATACGTGTGTGAATGATAATGAATTGCTTCTTGATGGGATGTGTTTGTTGAGTAAGGATGCATATGTGGGAAGCCTATTTGATGTGTCAAATGGGGACGTTTGTGCTTGGAAAAGTGAAGTCTGTCAGAGTGACCAGGACTGGTTTTATTTTGATTAATTGTATTTCTGAAAAGCAGAGGAAGATTGCAGTGGGCCTCAAAATAATCCAGACAACAGAAGTTTTGTGTTTTGAACTTTGGACTAGAGCACCCGTTAAAGGAGTCATCTCAGGGGTGACGACCGATGTTCAGGTTGAATACCTGAGGAGAATTCCTGGAGTGGGTGGTGCCCGATGTCTGACACACTGGGTGAATGGAGAAAAATAAGAGCCTGTCGGTCCTGTTGTTTTTTGTTGAAGAGCAAATACCTATGCATGTGAAGCTTGGTTATGTAATATACGCCGTAAGAGCTTTCGTCCCCAAATTACTGCAGTGTAAGAATTGTAAAGGATTTGGCCATGTTTCAAGTGTGTGCAGACAAACAGTATACTAAAGAACAGTGTGCAGAAGGATGACGGTGTTGCAATTGTGGTAGGGATCATGATCCTGAGTTCCTGGAGTGCCCTGTAAGGGTGAAGGAGATTGAGGTGGCAAATGTTTGAGTGGTCAATCGAATCTCCTTAGCAGAGGCGATTTAAAATAATTGAGAAAACAAGTGATATTAGTGAGGATATGGTAGTGGATACACCACAGCTTGTAGTAAATGTTTGTTACCATGCAATATACAGTGCCTTGCGAAAGTATTCGGCCCCCTTGAACTTTGCGACCTTTTGCCACATTTTAGGCTTCAAACATAAAGATATAAAACGGTATTTTTTTGTGAAGAATCAACAACAAGTGGGACACAATCATGAAGTGGAACGACATTTATTGGATATTTCAAACTTTTTTATCAAATCAAAAACTGAAAAATTGGGCGTGCAAAATTATTATATACTTTTAGGCTTTTTTCTTGTTCCTGGCGTTCTTAGACAAGTCTCTGAAAGAACACCATGTGACCATATTATGTCCTTTATATTGACCCTTATTGGGCCCCTTCTGCTCAAATCCAGGAGATGATTCTCTTGACTCCTCCTAGTCTTTATAATAAACTGTCTGTGTGTCTCTCCTGTTGATACACAAGGCCAATACTCAAAGTGAAATGCATGTTTCCCCCCTCATATTTTGTTGCTTCACAGTTTACAAAAGCCATTTGCAATTGTGTTGCTTTTGGTTATATTGAAGTTTTGAAGATCATCATAGGACCTAGGCGACTGTCCCTACACCTATTAAATACTCAAGCACCCCTTTTGTTTTTTTACAATGACCTGTCCTGTCCTGTTGCTTATGGCAAATATTGGTTGCTGCCTTTCACATGCTTTAAAAGCAGCGCATCTTTGCCACTTTCAGAATAGAAACAAACCTGTTTTTGATTCTTTTTTTCCACTCTATTCATAGACTGGTATATTTGTAGTACCTTTTTATGGTGTCACTTTTTTGTCATGTTTGACAAACGTGTTATTAATCTGTCCTGTTGTGTTCCAGCCCTGTAATTAATTCCCACAAGTTTCAGTCTCTAGTCATCATAGGTTTCCGGGCACAGCAGGTCAACAACAACACGATGCTAACACTGTTTGATGGGGCATAGCATGGCAGTGACTGTGAGAATGGTAGACTGACTACAGTAGATGGATGAAGGCCGTGAGTAGGTCACATCAATTATTTAGGTGTTGTGATATTGGTTGAGGGTAAATGCTCTTTGGCCTCTGGTTTGTTTCAGTCGAAGGAATAGGTGTGTGCCTCTAGTCCTATTGCAATCTGTAATAGTAGTCTGTAAGGCTCTCTGCAGGTACTGAAGACTGGACAGAATGTGCGTGGATGCTTCTGTCCTCCTTTTTTCCATCAAATATTTTTCTCTCAGTGCTGCTCTTCCCTTCTGTGTAGGTTGTCCAGCTTGCTAGTAGTTCATGACTTCTGGATTTGGGCTACAAATCCTCAGTTTTTGCAGCCTGGTTTGGCAATGTTAGCCTGAAGGTTGCATAAGAAGTGATCTAATCATATGTCAAAGTTTATTTTCTCAAAGTGTCTTGAACTATTCCCATTGTTATTTACAAAGCGGAACTAAAAAACATGTGTTTTTTAAGCACTGCAAGATGGTTGACTTAAGTGTTTTGTTGTAGTTGGTGACTGACATCTCTGTTACTGTTTGTGTTTCACAGTTGCCGGAGCAGCAACAGGAAGAGTCTTGGCGTGGGGACACCATCTCCCACTCTGTCACGCCCTCTCTCCCCACTCTCCGTCCACACCGGTAAGAAGCATATAAACCATCACAGGAACAGAAGTTTGACTCCAACGTATTATTTTTGGGGCCTGCACTACGCTAGGTAGACCTATGCCCTCCCATTGACACGTTTGAATGTTTCAGAGTTCGCTGTACTACTACGACATAGCAGAAAAACCAACTCCTTTACTGCAAATATAAATATTTTAGATTTGTCACACTAACCGTTTGGGCCTAAAAGTTTTTCTAGATGTATGCTGTGCTGATTGTAGAAAGGAAGATAAATAAATCTTATTGGGCAGGAAAAAAAAAAACAGTTTAAAAGTTGTCTAAAGTTGTCTCTTCAGTAAAGTGGTTGGTTTTGTGTTCCCCTCAGCATTTGAATCAATGGGAGTGTATATCACTATATCACTCAAGCAGGTGCACCCTATGAATAGATTTCTGTACTAGGGCCTACATGTCAGAGATGTGCAGACACTCTCTTTCAAGTTCAATTATGTTGAGGCTTATCTTATTAGGTGGCACAATTAAACATTCATTTCGTTTACAGTTGCTTAATTGGTATCAAACAGCTCGCATGTTAACCTCTAGCGTCGAGCAATCCCGTATCCGAGAGCGTAATCATAGCCTCAAGCTCATTACCATAACGCAACGTTTCCTATTCATGAAAATCGCAAATGAAATGAAATAAATATATTGAAACACAATTTCCACCTGAAGACATACCCAAATCTAACTGCCTGTAGCTCAGCCCCAGAGGCAAGGATATGCATATTATTGGTATCATTTGAATGGAAACATTCTGAAGTTTGTGGAAATGTTAATTGAATGTAGGAGAATATAAAAAAATATATTTTTTTTTGAATTTTTACCCCTTTTTCTCCCCAATTTCGTGGTATCCAATTGTTGTAGTAGCTACTATCTTGTCTCATCGCTACAACTCCCGTATGGGCTCGGGAAAGTCATGCGTCCTCCGATACACAACCCAACCAGCCACACTGCTTCTTAACACAGTGCGCATCCAACCCGGAAGCCAGCCGCACCAATGTGTCGGAGGCTACACCGTGCACCTGGCAACCTTGGTTAGCGCGCACTGCGCCCGGCCCGCCACAGGAGTCGCTGGTGCGCGATGAGACAAGGACATCCCTACCGACCAAGCCCTCCCTAACCCGGACGACGCTAGGCCAATTGTGCGTCGCCCCGGCCGCGACCTCCTGCCGGTTACGACAGAGCCTGGGCGCGAACCCAGGGACTCTGATGGCACAGCTGGCGCTGTAGTACAGCGCCCTTAACCACTGCGCCACCCGGGAGGCCTGTTTTTTATTGTTGTAGTATCATCTTTCACATGTACTAGAACAGCCACACAGTCAGATAGGATGCTGGAGATAATTTTGATGGATAACACAAGAGGGCAACTGTAGGTGTGCAAAGTTTCAGACTGATAACTTCAGGAATGGGTGCGCTACATGACATTTAGCATGAAGTCACCCAGGTGTCCCACACAAGTTGCCCAAATGTACCCAAGTGGCCAAATTGGTGAAATGACCTATAACTATATACAGCAGTGCAAATAACTATATACAACACATCAAAAAGCTATTCTAACACACACACTCACAAAAAAAAATGTTTAAAAAAATATTAGAAAATAAATATAGAAAAAAAAAAACAGTACACCCCTTGCAATTCCTCGTCACAGTATTTTGCTGCCTGTGCCCTGTCCCATAGCAGTCTCTTTCTGATGTAAAGCAGAGGCAAACTGAACAAGTGGTGCATTTCATGCGACACAGAACACAATGACGCCTCCATGCTGTGCCCTTTAAATTTAAAAAAAATGTATATATAATATATATATATATTTTTATATTTCATAAAACGGCATTAGCACTTACCCGTCCAGAAGTACGTTTGAATCATAACACTCCAAGATTCCTCAAACAAAAAATCTGTCTCACTTACACTTTTACTTTAGAGTTTGACTTCGCTTTACATTATGTAATTCGCCAGGATATCTTGAAACTACAACTTTCCGAAATACAGCTGCGCGTAAAAAGCCTTACAGCAACTGCTCTGATCGTCAAGGCGAAAATGGAGTTCCCTGCGCGTGTGATTACAACCAAGGAATTGTGGTCCAACCCCAAACCATTACATACTGGCGTTTACCTCAGCTCATTGGCTATCTACCCAGCTAGATTTCAAGAAGATCAGTGGTCATTGGGCAGAAATATAGTAAATCGATGAAGCTTCGCTAAAATGATTGGTGCGTCAGGTAGTCATTTATCGTTGTCTTCAAATCAGCTCACTTCGGTCAATTCTCCCCGCAAAAAAACCAATGATGTTTGACTGTGTTGCGAACATCCAGAGGAATGCACTGAAACCCACCATGAATGACTATATAAACTATTGTTTACATGGGCGAATCACGCCGAATGCTCCGTAAAAAAATGATAGAGATGGAATTCACGGCACAAATAGTTTACAAAATGTTTAGATTTAGGCTATAAAAATTTATTTTATCAAAGAAAACGGCACTTCATTTGATCAATGGGATACTCAGGAAGAGAAATAAGAGCAAGATATCAGAATGTAAGTCATAATTTTACCTTCATATGTGAAAGTCTAAAAACTGTCATGGCGGGAAAATGTTTCTGTTCTTGATTGATCTTCTCAAACAAAAGCATGGGATTTGTTCTCTGTAATAGCTATTTTAAATTGGAAAATGTAGTTTGATTACCAAGATTCTAATCTTTTGAAGGGTGTAAGACACTTGCATTTTCAAGAATGTTTAATGTTACGAAATTGTATTTTTAGTTGTCACTCTGAAATTTCCCCTGATGTTGGTCCCTGTACGGGGACAGCAGCCATAACTTAACAACACAGTCATCTCAGATTTTCAAAATATGCGTTACAGCCAACGATAGACAAGCATTTGTGTAAGTTTAGCATGGCATAATGCTATGCTAGGTTGTGCTGGCAGCAGGCAACATTTTCACAAAAATAAGAAAAGCAACCAAATTAAATAATTTACCTTTGAAGAACTTCAGATGCTTTCACTCAGGAGACTCCCAGTTAGATAGCAAATGTTCCTTTTTTCCAAAAATAATATTTTTGGAGGTGAAAAACGTCACCTTAGTTCATCCTGCTTGGCTGAGAAATCGACCGAAAATACTTAAACTATAACGCCAAACTTTTTTCAAAATTTGCTCCATAATATCGACAGAAACACGGCAAACGTTGTTTAGGATCCATCCTCAAAGTGTTTTTAACATATGTATTCAATAATATATCCGTGGAGGCAGTTGGTTTCTCATAAACTATTGGAAAAATTGCTACCTCAGTATTTTACGCAACGTTTTCTCCGGGAGACACCATGCGTCCACTCGCCCTATATGGTCTCTAACAGCCATTCTCCAATGGAAATGCCTAAAGACGTCACAATGCTGCAGACACCTTGGGGAAAACGTGGAAAACGTAAGCTGACTCCTAGCTGCTTCACAGCCATATAAGGAGTCATTGGCATGAGGCTGTTTCAAAAAATGCGTCACTTCCTGATTGGATCTTTATCTGGGTTTCGCCTGTAACATCAGTTCTGTGGCACTCACAGACAATATCTTTGCAGTTTTGGAAACGTCAGTGTTTTCTTTCCAAAGCTGTCAATTATATGCATAGTCGCATCTTTTCGTGACAAAATATCTTGTTTAAGACGGGAACGTTTTTCATCCAAAAATTTAAATATCCAAGAAGTTAATGAACTTTTGTGTCTTGAGTACAAAACAATCCAGTCACCATCAAAGACGAACCAAATTCTACTTTACAACTGCGCATAGACTCCTCTCGATTAATGGCCTTTGATGATAACTGCTGCTTTGTTTGGCACAAGACCTATGTGAGATTTTATTTAGTCTAGCTACTTGGAGTAGCTGAGACGTGCCTCCCTCCATAGAGGTTGCTTCATCGTTATTCAAAATATTTGAAAAAAGGGGTTTTCTACAAAGCTTGAATGACATATTCTTGTTATCCAAGCTTAATGTAATGATGGTAATCATCCCTTGTTTTTTTTCAGCTGCAAGCAGTCCCCTAGACAGCCCCCGGAATGTATCCACCTGTGCCTCCCTCAACTTCCCATTCGCTCGCAGGTATTTTGGTACCCTGCTACACTTAAGCTCTGGATGTTTATTTGTGTGGGTGTTTATGAATCCTCTACCTTCAGATCATACTTACTCTAGAGTAGTAGACCTGTCTTTCTCAACCACTCTTGCACCTGGTCCGCATTCCTTGAAAACCATTTACGTTAATCAAACACAGAAAAGCGTTTCATTATTGATGGAGCGACCAGTGTCGTTGCACGCACAAGAGGTCGAGAAACAGTCGGCTCCTCTAATTCCTCCCCTTCAGCATTTGCTTGCTCGCGTCCCTCTTGCCATTTTAATGTGGGTTTAGAAAGGATGTATCACTCAATGCAATGATGTCACACTCAATGCTCTTTTCTGTCCTGGCACCCAAATGGTGTAACAAGATTCCCCCTAAAGTTAGGGAAGTATACTGCACAACACTAACACCCTTGCCTTTTTTGCACTAACACTCACGCTTGTCTTTTCTGACTAGCACTAACTTTGCACACTCCGACACTCATATTATTTACAAATGAAGCATTTGTGTTTAGTGAATCTGTCAGATCAGAAGCAGTAGGGATGACCAGGGATGATTTCTTGATAAGTGTGTGAATCAGACCATTTCCCTGTCCTGCTTAGCATTCAAAATGTAAGGAGTACTTTTAGGTGTGAGGGGAAAAAGTATGGATTAAAAATGTGATTATTTTCTCTAGGAATGTAGTGAAGTAAAACTTGTCAAAAATATAAATAGTAAAGTACAGATACTGAAAAAAACGACTTAAGTAGTACTTTAAAGTATTTTGACTTAAGTACAGTGCAACCTGTAAACACTTAGATTCCTGATGGTAACAGCCATCTCTGATTTAGAATAAAGGCACATCACATTATTGGTTATGCATATCTAGAGAAATGTGATTTTTCTTAACCCAGATGTGATTGGAAAATACATAGTTTTATACAATGTCTCTGGAAATGGGCTGAAAAAGAACTCCACTGGACTAGAGCCCCTTCTAATGTCAGTGACCCATATCCCTGGTGATTACAGTAGAAAGAACGAAAGTGCTATGCACATTTCTTTGCTCTTTAAATTGGTGTTGGGCTAGACAAATTAAGACTGACACATAAGCCAATTGTGTCAGACTTCATATGTCAAATGAAATGTCACAGGTCAGTGGCTCACTATCACAGTCATGTTTGGTCTAAGCATGGGACTGTAGAGAGATGTAACAGTTCAAAATGTTCACCATCTCTCTCCTGCTTCTCCTGCTGCCGTGACCTCCGCCACATGGCTCGCACTGACAGGTACTTCTTTCGCTTATCCTATTGTCCTTCATGCTTTTCTCATGCCCAGCTTTAAATTGATAACCACATTTCCTCAAACCAAAATATAAAATCCCCTTTTATTTCCTCAGCCCAGATACACTGTGACACGTGCATATTGATTACACATAACATAATCCCTCAATGTATATTACATGAACAACAAAGTAATAAGAAGACACAGCAAAGTGTTGTAGTGCTGGGACGACATAATGTGTTATAAGGGAGTTTGGGATATGATATGTAAATATAAAAGGTTACATAATAAGGCGTGTGCCTTTTTTTCACCAGAACGGAAGGCAGAAGATGGTCGCTGGCGTCCCTCCCCTCTTCCGGCTACGGAACCAATCCCCCCAGCTCTACAGTCTCTGTAAGTCTCTAAACCTAACCCCACTCCACTCCCACAGGGGCCATATGAAACTGCAGTTACACAACACCACATATACCATTAAACAAGATAATATACGGTATACATCTGAGGCTGACAGAGACGATGTATGTACACTGACCATGTGACCAGACAGGACAAATCCTGACTGGAATCATCATCTGTCTGAATGAGCCATCATGTTTGACTCCTAGCCTGCGGTGGATAATGTCCATAGGACATGCATATATTAAGTGTGACGTGATTGGCAAATGTTCTGTATTTGTGCTCGTAATATGATTTGATGCTTTTGAAGAGCGTTATCAATGGTCTGCTGTCTTAGTGGTTCGCACTCAAATGCCCTCATCTTATATTTTTCTTACCCTGTGAATATTGTTAATGCATTAACATAATCATCAGAATACGTTTAAGTTGTGTAAGTATTCTATAAGAGAGAAAGTGTGGGGGCTCTATAGCAGTGGAGTCTCCTCCTCCTCCAAGGAAGGGGAGGACCACTGCTCTATTGTGACTGATGAGAGATTAGGACTCTGCTCTTCATATGTCTCAACAAACCCTAAACACAAACTCCTCTGCTCACAAATCCACCAGCATCCATGTTTCTGACAGACTAACTTGGTTCCTTTTCCCCTCTAAATGTCCTGCGTGACACTATATCTAGCCATCTTGTCTCAAGAGGACCACAATGGAAATAAGTCCCAGACTTTGTGTTATCCTCCATGATTTTACTCCTATGTATGTACGGCTTTTTCAAGTTTTGTGTGTGCTCGTTTAAAAAAAATGGTTGTCGTGTCTTTGGCTATGCCGGATTAAGTGATATGACATGCTATTCTATAAAATAATTTATCTGTAATTAAGATTACCTGATTGAGCTAATCATGTAAATGTAATTAACTAGAGAGTCGGCCACCACAAAATAATATTTATAGAGCTGTTATCTTCCGAATAAACTCTTAAAGACCTAGTAATATTTTACATCAATAGCAGTCAATATTAATCGTCATCTTAATTCAGTCTCATCTGAAAGTTAAATTCTTGGTTATCTGCACGAACCCTGGCTAACAAGTTGAACTAGCAATACAAAATTGGGTTTAATTATTTATTTCCTAAATACCTAACTAATCACACAGAATTACACATACACATAATTAAATCATAACTTGATTACAAATTACCTCTATGTTAACCAAGGGCTTTGCAAATGTAACATCAGTAGGGTAGAGAGAGGAAAAAGGGGGGAAAAGGTATTTATGACGGTCATAAACCTACCTCCCAGGCCAATGTCATGACATGGTCTAATTAATAAACTAAAGTACAGAGTAGGAGAACGACATGAGACAATGTGAAAAATCTAAGGTCTGTAGGAGAAAGATGGTGAGATGAGAACAGGCCGTGTGTTCCTCCACTTTTAGGGAGTTTAATGAGGTATAACCTGGCACATGCGGCGAGGTCAGACTGGGACAATAGGCCTGTCAGAGGTCCTCCATGACCTCTTTATGTTCAGGCAGAAAAGGGACATCATTGCTATTCAGGACTCATGGGGTGAAAAATTGGACAGATTGCCAGAAGTGGCCAGTGTGTGCTTTTCATCGAATAAAAAGATGAACAAAAAGAATGTGCTCAGCCTCAATAGCTGCAAGAAAAAAATAACAGTTTTCTTGTCCTAAATATGATACCGATCCTCCATCTTTCAGGATAAAGTGTTGGCTTTTGAATTTTAAAATATGATGTCAAACACAGTTCTCTTACATATGTCAGTGGGATAATGTGTTGATTTTTTTGAGTGGGCATTTACCTAGACTAATGGAACCCTTGAAAGATATGTACTTATTTTTCTCCAGTCCTCCTCCTCCTCCCAGGAGCGCCTGCACCAGCTGCCCTACCAGCCCACTCAAGACCAACTCCACTTCCTGTTCAAGCACTTCCTCAGCTCGGAGAATGTGGCCGACGAGGAAGTGCGACCCTCACCGTTCATGCGCCCTCGCTCCCACAGCCTCAGGTAGCCGGCAGTTACCTCTTGCCTGAACTGTAATGAGCCGTCCTTGAACAATAATAATGAAGTGCTATATCATCAAAATTAGATTTAATGCATCATCACCTTACGTTTGTTTTTGTGGAGTTTTTTTGTTTTATTGTCAGACATGGGAAGTTACTACATGCAAATTGGTACTTCCAAAACAAGAGAGCCGCCTAGGTGTGGACTAAACTTGAGTCAGTGGAGGTTTTACAGTGGAGCCAGCCAGCAATCCTGCTTTGTGCAATCCAACCCTGCTGCCAGTATTGACAAAGGGTGTTCAGCCCAAATGTGGTCATTCCTGTATTCAAAGTAAAGCAAAGTATTTTGCATTTGCCAATATTCAGCACGCCTCAAGTTGACCTCTGGCTAAGCTCACTACTGGGGTTGGGTGGTATTCAGATTTTCATACCATTCCTGTACCAGGTAGCCTAGCGGGCGGCAGGTAGCCTAGCGGTTGATGAGCGTTCGAATCCCTAAGCCGGCAAGGCAGTCAACACCCCCCCCCCCCCCCCCCCCCCAACAACAACTGCTTCCAGGGGCACTGATGACGTGGACGTTGATTAAGGCAGCCTCACGCACCTCTCTGATTCAGAGTTCGGTTAAATGCGGAAGGCACATTTTGATTGAATCCATTCACAACTAAATATATATCCCCTTTCCCATACCAAGGTATACGGTATTGCCAGCAGTGCACACTATTTTTGTTTTAAATAAAATGAGGCAGCAGGGATCTTGATCAAGGAGGGAACTGATTGTCTCTGCTGTAACCAAGAACCAAGAAGCTTGATCTTGCAAGCTAGCTACTAGCTAGCAAACCTAATGCATCGCTGGAGCCCTGAGCTGGAGATTATGTATTTGGCACATCTTTGATAGTTAACTTATAAGCACCCCCCTCCCCAAACACAAAAAAACAAACAAATATTGTATTGAAAATCGTATCGTCTGTATTTCAAAATACCCTACGCAGACGGGACGACAGTGCGTGGTGCTGCTGTGTGGCCTAAGGCAGAGAAGAGAGCAGCGTTGTGTACCATGCTCTGCTCCCTGTGTTCTTGTGGCATGGTGTGGTCTGCCGTGCGTGGGTGGTTTGCTAACAGAGCACTGCGGGAACCTGCTAGGCTGGGGGGGGGGGGGGGGGGGGGGGGGGGGGGGGCAGCAGCTGCAGGGCGTGGTGGGCAGGTTGCCATCTGCTGCAACAGAGGCCTCTTTCATGGCAACAAAAAAAACAGAATGGGTCTGTGGATGGGGTGTGTTTCTGCTCTGTCCCCCTAACTCTTGGACAATGAGTTTAAGCAGGAAAAGGGGAAAACTAAGGCCCTGTTTGTTGAAAATATGGGCCAGACAGATGTGGTCAATAACTTACTGTAACGGTTTTCTTCGTGAGAAGGAGAGTCGGACCAAAATGCAGCGTGTGGTTTGCGATCCATGTTTTAATGAACAAACGTAAAACAAGAATCAATGCAAACACTACAAAATAAAGAACGTGATGAACGTAACGAAAACCTAAAAACAGCCTATCTGGTGAAAAACACATAGACAGGAACAATCACCCACAAACACACAGTGAACCCCAGGCTACCTAAATATGGTTCCCAATCAGAGACAATGACGAACACCTGCCTCTGACTGAGAACCATATCAGGCTGAACATAGAAATAGACAAACAAGACATGAAACATAGAATGCCCACTCAGATCACACCCTGACCAATCAAAACATAGAAAATACAAAGTAAACTATGGTCAGGGCGTGACAGTACCCCCCCCCCAAGGTGCGGACTCCGGCCGCAAAACCTGAACCTATAGGGGAGGGTCTGGGTGGGCATCTGTCCGCGGTGGCGGCTCTGGCGCTGGACGTGGACCCCACTCCATGACAGTTTTAATCCCCCTCCTAAACGTCCCTAAATAGGTTACCCACCACAATGATAACATGGGACAGAGGGACAGCTCGGGACAGAGGTAACTCGGGACAGATGGGTAGCTCAGCACTGAGAGGAAGCTCAGCACTGAGAAGAAGCTCAGCACTGAGAGGAAGCCCAGGCAGGTAGTAGAAACTACCAGAACCTGGCTGGCTGGCGGTTTCAGCAGATCCTGGTCGACTAGCAGATCTGGAAGAATCTGGTCGACTGGCGGATCTGGGAGAATCTGGTCGACTGGCGGATCTGGGAGAATCTGGTCGACTGGCGGATCTGGGAGAATCTGGTCGACTGGCGGATCTGGGAGAATCTGGTCGACTGGCGGATCTGGGAGAATCTGGTCGACTGGCGGATCTGGGAGAATCTGGTCGACTGGCGGATCTGGGAGAATCTGGTCGACTGGCGGATCTGGGAGAATCTGGTCGACTGGCAGATCTGGGAGAATCTGGACGACTGGCAGATCTGGAAGAGTCTGGTCGACTGGCAGATCTGGAAGAGTCTGGTCGACTGGCAGATCTGGAAGAGTCTGGTCGACTGGCAGATCTGGAAGAGTCTGGTCGACTGGCAGATCTGGAAGAGTCTGGACGACTGGCAGATCTGGAAGAGTCTGGACGACTGGCAGATCTGGAAGAGACTGGTCGACACAGACTGGCTGCTCTGGCTGCTCCATGCTGACTGGCTGCTCTGGCTGCTCCATGCTGACTGGCTGCTCCATGCTGACTGGCTGCTCCATGCTGACTGGCTGCTCCATGCTGACTGGCGGCCCTGGCTGCTCCATGCTGACTGGCTGCTCCATGCTGACTGGCAGCTCCATGCTGACTGGCTGTTCCATGCTGACTGGCTGCTCCATGCTGACTGGCGGCCCTGGCTGCTCCATGCTGACTGGCGGCCCTGGCTGCTCCATGCTGACTGGCGGTCCTGGCTGCTCCATACTAACTGGCAGCTCTGGCGGCTCCTTGCAGACTGGCAGCTCTGGCGGCTCCTTGCAGACTGGCAGCTCTGGCGGCTCCTTGCAGACTGGCAGCTTTGGCGGCATCCTGCAGACAGGCAGCTCTGGCGGCTCCTTGCAGACTGGCAGCTCCTTGCAGACTGGCAGCTCCTTGCAGACTGGCAGCTCCTTGCAGACTGGCAGCTCTATGCTAACTGGCAGCTCTATGCTAACTGGCAGCTCTATGCTAACTGGCAGCTCTATGCTAACTGGCAGCTCTATGCTAACTGGCAGCTCTATGCTAACTGGCAGTTCTGAACAGGCGGGAGACTCCGGCAGCGCTGTAGAGAAGGAAGGCTCTAACAGCGCTAAACAGGCGGGAGACTCCGACAGCGCTGGAGAGGAGGAGGGCTCCGACAGCGCTGGAGAGGCGAGGCGCACTGTAGGCCTGATGCGTGGTGCTGGCACTGGTGGTACTGGGCCGAGGACACGCACAGGAAGCCTGGTGCGGGGAGCTGCTACCGGAGGGCTGGGGTGTGGAGGTGGTACTGGAAAAACCGGACCGTGCAGGCGCACTGGAGCTCTTAAGCACCGAGCCTGCCCAACCTTACCTGGTTGAATGCTCACGGTCGCCCTGCCAGTGCGGCGAGGTGGAATAGCCCGCACTGGACTATGCAGGCGAACCGGAGACACCGAGCGCAAGGCTGGTGCCATGTAAACCGGCCCAAGGAGACGCACTGGGGACCAGCTGCGTAGAGCCGGCTTCATGGCATTAGGCTCGACGCTCAATCTAGCCCGGCAGACACGCGGAGCTGGAATATACCGCACCGGGCTATGCACCCGCACTGGAGACACCGTGCGCACCACTGCATAACACGGTGCCTGTCCGGTCTCTCTAGCCCCCCGGTAAGCACAGGGAGTCTGCCCAGGTCTCCTACCTGGCATAGCCATACTCCCTGTTAGCCCCCCCCCAAGAAATTTTTGGGGCTGCCTCTCAGGCTTCCATCCGCGTCGCCGTGCTGCCCTCTCATACCAGCGCCTCTCTGCTTTCACCGCCTCCATTCTACGGTAACCTTCCTCGCACTGCTCCAGCGAATCCCAGGCGGGCTCCGGCACTCTCCCTGGGTCGGCCGCCCACCTGTCGATCTCCTCCCAAGTAGTATACTCCATACTGTACTCCTTGGGCTGTTCCTGTTGTTTCTTCTCCCGCTGCACCTTAGTGCGGCTACACTCCCCTGGTTTAGCCCAGGGTCCTCTCCCGTCGAGGATTTCCTCCCATGTCCAGAAATCCTTATTGCGCTTCTCCTCGCGCTGCTCCTGCCTGTTGACACGCTGCTTGGTCCGTTGGTGGTGGGTGATTCTGTAACGGTTTTCTTCGTGAGAAGGAGAGTCGGACCAAAATGCAGCGTGTGGTTTGCGATCCATGTTTTAATGAACAAACGTAAAACAAGAATCAATGCAAACACTACAAAATAAAGAACGTGATGAACGTAACGAAAACCTAAAAACAGCCTATCTGGTGAAAAACACATAGACAGGAACAATCACCCACAAACACACAGTGAACCCCAGGCTACCTAAATATGGTTCCCAATCAGAGACAATGACGAACACCTGCCTCTGACTGAGAACCATATCAGGCTGAACATAGAAATAGACAAACAAGACATGAAACATAGAATGCCCACTCAGATCACACCCTGACCAATCAAAACATAGAAAATACAAAGTAAACTATGGTCAGGGCGTGACACTTACAGTATCTTAGCTGTTATCTTACCTAATACTGAAGTTTAAAAAAAATATATATATTATTTTTAAAAATCTAAAGTAACAGTAAAACAGGACATGAGCTTGGAAGTAAAATAACGTGTTGATTTAGATGTTTTGAAGGGATTCTATTACATTTTTTTGTCAAAATGGTGCACAGTCACTTTTCCACAATAAATATTTGTGGGATGATCATTTTTGCCATTATTCAAAAGATTGCACCCACCCAATAAGAACGGCCGAGCTCTGTCAGTCCATTTGGTTGTATTGGAATAATAGAAATTGACCAGCTTCATGTCATTTTCTGTTGTAGCCCCGCAAGAACAATGGGTTCATTCGATAATGAGGTCGTCATGATGAACCATGTTTACAAAGAACGTTTTCCTAAGGTATGTCATGTTGTCTTCTCCCCCTTTTTTGTACAGGAGGCAATGTCTGTTTGTATTTGCAATAATCAGAACACTTATGCTCTCTGATCTTGCGTAACAAGTGCTTCGGTGTGTGTTTGTGAATGTGTGTTGTCTTTAGGCCACACTGCAGATGGAGGAGCTCTTGCTGGATATCGTCACTGCCTGCTCCTCAGAAAGCACCCTCCCACTGTCTGATGGTGTACTGGGCTTCATCCAGCACCAGCTGGTGGAGCTGGTCCGAGACTGTCTGGACAAGTCCCACACGGGCCTGGTCACCTTGCACTACTTTGTGGAGTTGCAGGATAAACTGGAGAAGCTGCTCCACGAGGTGGGATGTCCACAAATGTCTTTGTGTCTGGGTTCAGCAATGTGATAGTTATCAATCTTAGATTCAACAATGTGATCAGCCGATAACTCTCACTTGAGTCTGATCCCTCAGACTACCCATTGTTTAAAGATTTGCATGATTTGCTTAGGATTCTACTGCTATTTTTTTCACTTACTAAGCTGTCTAAAGTTCAATATTCATAGTTTGTCCTTATTCGTTTCTAAAGAGGTTGTGGAGTTTTTCTCAAAGGTTAAGACCGAAGGAATGAAAAAAGAAAGACCATAGTCTGGCATCAGAGGGAAAAATTGAAGACATTTAAACAATTCCTGAGGGATCTTCTGGCTTCTGTCCTTTAGCTTTGGTTCACTGTTCACTAACAGTGACTGAGTGAGCAAAGCCTCATGCCAACACTGACAATGAACTTAGCCTGTTACATCACTTCCTCCCCTCATTTATTTTGCTGTCTGTCTAGGGAAGCATCAACATCATTAAACTGTCCATATACATGTAGAGACAACCCTACCATATTAGTGCTGCTGGGTATAAATTAACTACTTGTTCATCAGTTAAACATCCAAATGTGATGGCGCTAAATCAAGAGGAATTGATTGAGCCTGGGCCAAGAGAAACGATTAGCCAGACAGTCTCAAGCCCTAAAGTGCACAATAGATTTGGAAATGGAATTTCCCCGTAATTGGTAGTGCAACTGATCTGTACTCTCTTATCCGTATAGATCCTATTAAATTACTAATGTATTCTAATTCTATGGTCTTATCACTGTTATGATAGAATGGTTGTTTCTATGGCAACATCTTTCTCCTGTGTGGACAGCCAGTGTGTACTTTCAGATAGCAGGCATGGCAGGGGCACAGCTGAGATGATAAATGTGTTCCCATACAGTGAAATAAATGATCCTTTGACATGGCCAGTTTTCTTGCACCGAAATATCCTCAAAACTACGGTATGGATATGTCAACCTGAGGAATAGATAAATTGTTTTTGGGGGGCGTGTTAGTTATGTGGTTTCATTAGTGCAGTTTGTCACCCTTGCCATGTTAATTCAAGGCAGACTCAACGACGATGACTCACTGTTTGAATCAGGGGGCTTTCGGAATACGCAAGAGGAATATTCTCGTTTGTTTAATGTAACGTCCTCTCTGACGCATTGTTGTGGGGATACCCATGTTGCCACATTTTATCCATCTGTTCAGGGGGACACATTACTTTTTGCTTCCTTCTTCAGACATTCGTCTTCATTGCTTTGGCTTGTTTCATTTTTTATGAGTCTGACTGAGCCCGTCTCATGTGGTCCCGTGGGGTTGTTTCCAGTGAGGCGTCTTTCCATGATGCACAACATATTTCCTGTTTTGCATCTTTAATTCAAAAGAGTTCTCACTGCATTCTTGCTGTGTCTAGGTGGTTAATCTAGATAAGACTTGAAACTCAGTGTTGCTCTCACCACTCTAACCTGAGCAGACAGTTTGCCTTGAAGCCAAACTCACTTAATGTAATGTGTGGTAAATAGTTAGTTGTCCTCTTTTTGTGTGTGTCTGTACACTGACAGCTGTCCAGACACTTGCCCCTGACCTCAAAGGACACCGCAGCAATCACCAATGCTATTCTGCCTCTTGATCCTCGTGAACTAGAACATGATTACAATGCTTATATTGGGTTTCCTATACTGATGCATAGTGTAAGGGCTTAAGAACCATTGGCTTCCTGATTTGTGTACTGTAGAACAATCTATTCCCTGGAATTGATCATCCACTGAAGTATTTTCTAACAAGCACAAGTGTAATTTCTTCCCTTGAAGGCACCAAAGAGATTTGAAAAGAAACTGCACTGTGTGGTCCTGTCCATGAACAACCCCTAGCGGCTAGCTCCTTCCCCCTCGGCATTTGGGTGGAATTATTGCCATATTATGTACACTTATCCAGTCCTCTCAGATCTACAGAGGTGTCTACCAACTGCACAGACGTCTATTCCACGTTGGTTCAAATGTAATTTACTTGAAATGACGTAGAAACAACTCTGATTCAACAAGTGTGTCCCCAGTGGGTCAGGGCTAGCGCCCTCAAACTCAACTCTGGATCTCGAAGCCAGTTCCACTGTGTTTTTTTCATTGTTCTCCTCTAATAAGGGACTGATTTAGACCTGGGACAATGGGTGTAATTAATTGTCAGGTGGAACAGAAAACCAGCAGGGTCCGGACCTTGTAGGGTAAGAGTTGAATACCACTGGGCTAGGGTTTCTTTCTGGACAGGACCTATCTCTGCAAGATATCCATTCTGTCATCATTCTGCATGTAGCTAGGTTGTTTTGGACATAGTATGCTAGCTTTAATGCTATGTGGTTGTGTTCTTGCTATGGCGAAAGATGTGAATAGACTTTTCTCTTTTTGATCTCTGTGTCTTCAACAAAGTTGATCATCTCCATGTTATGCTGTTAAAAAGCCAAAACATTTTGTCTTTGCATTTCAGGCGTACGATCGCTCGGAGAGCGAGGAGGTATCCGTCATCACCCAGCTGGTGAAGAAGATTCTCATCATCATATCCCGACCGGCGAGGCTGCTCGAGTGCCTGGTGAGATGGAGAGAAAGTCTCATTCTGATTGAAAATGAGAGCGATTCTGTTGAGAGCGATGGAAAGCCGTCTCTCTTAATCTGTTGTTGCTTGGGGAATTGAAGGTTTTTAAGCCACTGCATTGCCAATAAGCTCTTTCATGGCTAGGTGATTTTATTCACCTTAATCCAATCTAATTTAATGGGCCTTGGATGTAATTGGCAGGAATTTGACCCGGAAGAGTTCTATCATCTGCTGGAGGCAGCCGAGGGTCATGCCAAAGAGGGCCAGGGCATCAAGACGGACATTCCACGTTACATCATCAACCAACTGGGCTTGACTCGCGACCCCCTCGAAGGTATTGGTACATCTTTTGCCATAACATTGACCTGAATTTACCGCACTTGAGGCAGACATCCAGAACCAGTAAATATCATGCATTGCTGATCAATCATATCTTTCTCCCCTGCTCTTTTAGATATGGTACAGCTTGAACAGTCTGCTCCGTCAATGACAGTGAAGTTTGATGAGTCGGTGGAGGTAAGGAGTTAGCCACCCTGATAGAGCCTGCAGAATAAAATAACAGGACTTTCAATTAACAATATAGGTCCTGATAGCAGCTTTGTTTACATGACTTAATTTAGTAGTCTGGCTATGTAATTATACCTTTGCCAGTCGGATAATGAGTTCCTGGGCACCTTCTTTATAATGTGAGCCTCCTAACTTGTCGTGACTTGACTTTAACATTAATCTGAAGACTGTTATTTATCTAATTACCTAAATATGTTTAATTGTTATCAAATTAAAATAATCATGTAACAATTAACTCATTAGGTTCTGGGGCACCACGAGAGTGGTTCTTTAAAGAGTTACCATCTCCCGAATGAAACTCTAAAGGTCTTTACCTATCACATTTATAAATAGTCAACTTATTAATCATAAACTTGTATCATATCATCATTCTGAACAGTTGTAACCTCCTTGCATCTGCAAAAACCTGAGCCTCATGATTCAGTACTGCACAAATTGGTTTATTTTTTTATTTACAAGCTAAGTAAATGGTAATACAGAATTAACATACACACTTCATAGGTTAAAAACAGGTCCCTAGTGGAATGACAACAACATGGCTGCTTGTTACAAAAGAGATGGGGATGGGGGGGGGCAGAGAGGGACAGAGACACTTAACCTTAGTACATTTAGAAACTACTCATTTACTGTATCATATACTTTGCACATGAACCGCCGCCCTCTTTGAGTAAGAAATCATGAATGTTAGGTGAAATTCCATATCTATCTCGTTGGACAGGGCCTTGGAATGGGGGTTGGGCCTTTTCACGGCACACTTGTAAGGCTCTGATTGTCCAAAAAAATGGTTCCAACAACTCTTTTACTGTTTTTCTTCTCTGTAGTTGTCCGGTATCCGGTGACTTGTCATGTAGTCCTGAACAGAACTACAGAATTGGTTTTCCTTCCATTCGCTCCTGAAGATGCTTCTTTATAGGCTAGCCAGCCGTGTCAATGGTTCCCAGTGGGGTGATGAGAGTAGCGTAATACGATGGTTTGAACAGAGTAGTAGAATAGTCCCACTTAAATTCACTTTCGTTAGGACAGTTAGAATAGCTAATCAGCCGTACCAGTGATTGTCCGGGAGGTGAGTTTGTCGCTACCTCGTGTTGAGATTCAGAGTTCAGACCACTTTTAAACATGAGCTGCAGCTCTACTTCTCTCTGGTCTAGTATGTTAATTTCTTAACCCATCATTTTATACAGTTTGTTCGAAAGGGCGGTTTTGTCAGGCTGACACGCTCTCTGACCTCACTCAGGGGCGTGACTTTTATCACTGTTCAAAGTTTATGTAAATCAATTATCTCTTACGGATCCTAAAATCACATCCCTCACTTAACAAAAATACTTTAATCATTTTTCATATTACATGCACAACACATCGGATGGAATTGGGTATACTTTCCAAGTTACAGTATTTCCTTCATAACATTTTTAATGACACCACAAAATAACAAACACTATGACATTAGTGTTCTATAGATTGTCTCTGACCATTCCCCATGTTCTATGTTATAAATATTGTTCCAGTATTCGCTTTTGAACATGTTAGAGTTTCGGTGGGAAAAGTCTCTTGAAACAAAGACACATTCCTTTGGTGAATTTGGAGAGGGAGACCTGAATCTTCTTTTGATTTACAACAGAACGCGAGCTGTTAATCCCCACCAGTTCCATCCTCTGCCCGTGAGAGGGGGTCTGGTTGAAGTTTTTCATTTCAAACCTGATCTGACCTGTTTGGATTCTCGTGGACAGTCATGACACTTCTCTTGTTGTTTGCACTGTTTGCAGCAGAACAAGTGTCCACAGACCCCAACGCGAAGGAAACCACTGGAGAGTGACTTTGAAACCATCAAGCTCATCAGTAATGGAGCTTATGGGTAAGCGCTAAACAGACAGGTGGTTAACCACACTAATAACTAAAAAACAACTCCCAATTAGCTATTAGCTGACATATATTTACTATAAATCAATGCACTCAGCAATAGTCAGTTCAAGGTTCAAGTTAAAAGGTCAACTGTAGACTTATGTCATGATTGGTAAACATTTAGACTACTGAAAAAATAGAACACACTTCCACTTACTATGAATGAACCTACCCCTGTAGTCATTGTTTATCAATGTGGAGGTTTTGTATGACCATGGCTCTTGTCCTGTGGCGGTTGGCAGGGCTGTGTACCTGGTCCGTCACAGAAACACCCGGCAGCGTTTCGCCATGAAGAAGATCAACCGGCAGAACCTAGTCCTGAGGAACCAGATCCAGCAGGTGTTTGTGGAGCGGGACATCCTGACCTTCGCCGAGAACCCCTTCGTGGTCTCCATGTTTTGCTCCTTCGAGACACGGCGCCACCTGTGCATGGTGATGGAGTATGTGGAAGGTAATGTGTTTTCTAAAAGAGGCGGACTGAATGAAAAAAGTTGGAACGGTGAATGTGTTCTTACCCATGATTTCTCGTATCTGAAGCATAACGTTTGGTCATCTCTTGCAGGTGGGGACTGTGCCAACCTGCTAAAGAACATGGGCCCCCTTCCTGTGGACATGACCCGGATGTACTTTGCTGAGACTGTGCTGGCCTTAGAGTACCTTCACAACTACGGCATCGTCCATAGAGACCTCAAACCTGACAAGTGTGTACAGAACCAGCTTTAGTCTTTACACAGCTCAAGTTGAAGAAAGTGTAGTTTGAACATTTCTCTCCATCCCCCTGCAGCTTGTTGATCACCTCTATGGGCCACATCAAACTGACTGACTTTGGCCTGTCCAGAGTTGGCCTGATGAACATGACTACCAACCTGTATGAGGGTCACATGGAGAAAGACACCAGGGAGTTCATCGACAAACAGGTGGGAGTCAGTGCTGTAAAACCCTTTATTTGTCATTTCACTATAAATAAAGTACATTCAGCTCCATAGTAAGGCATAGGACAACAATATACCGAAAATGCCAAACACATGTCTTGAACACAAAGGCACATATTCACACACTTACACCAGGTCAAATACTCAATCCAGTATAGGTGTACCATATCATAACTACTGTGTAACTAAATGTCAATGTGTTAAAAATACACATGCTAAAGGTATAATTCAACATTATCGGTGTGGTTCTCTAGGTGTGTGGCACCCCAGAGTACATAGCCCCAGAGGTGATACTGAGACAGGGCTATGGGAAGCCAGTAGACTGGTGGGCCATGGGCGTCATCCTGTATGAGTTCCTGGTTGGATGTGTGCCCTTCTTTGGGGACACGCCCGAGGAACTCTTTGGGCAAGTTGTCAGTGGCAAGTATCCATTGATGGAATATAAACAGTGTATAGGCTTTTTAAAATGGTGTTCAATGTGGAGATTAACGTGTGCTTGCCCGATGTACAGATGACATCACCTGGCCCGATGGGGACGAAGCTTTACCTGCAGACGCCCAGGACATGATCACACGGCTGCTGAGGCAGAGCCCTCTGGAGCGCCTGGGGACAGGTACGTAAACCACTCTGCTACATTCCAATATCCTACTAACACCCCACATGGAATTAATGTCCAATCTTACATGGAATTCATGTTCAATTGCTTAATTCTTAGTGGTGCGCTAGTGTAGATATTGGAACCAAGCCCTCGTCTTCCATTTCACGTCATCCCGCTCTGACGTTTTGCTGTTGGCTATTGTTCTGAAATCTACACACATGACTGTGATCTTCAAAAATACATTTTGTTCTAGGAGGAGCACCTGAGGTCAAACGACACTGCTTTTTCTTGCATCTGGACTGGAACGGGCTACTGCGACAGAAAGCAGAATTCATCCCTCAACTGGAAGCGGAGGACGACACCAGCTACTTTGACAGTACGTGGCAGTCCTTCACAAGTGGTCTTTTTTTCATGTATTTTTATTTATCCTTTATTTAAACAGAGAAGTCACATAGAAATGTACATATATTTTCCAAGTGAGCACTGGCCACAAAAGCAGCATACATAGGCTGTTCTCCTAAAACTAATAGTGTATGGCTGCGTTTAGACAGGCAGCCAAATTCTGGTCTTTTGACCATTCAGTTCAGCTCTGAAAATGAGGTGATCTGATATGATTGGTCAAAAGACCAATTAGTGGAAAAAATATCAGAATGGGCTGCCTGCGGTAACACAGCCATACACGCTTAGAAAAAGGGTGCTATCAAGAACCTAAAAGGGTTCATCAGCTGTTCCCATATGAGAACCCCTTTTGAAGAACCCTTTTTGGTTCCAGGTAGAAGAACCCTTTTGGTTCCAAGTAGAACCATTTTCCACAGACAGTTTTACCTGGAACCAAAAAAGGTTTTTACCTTGAACCAAAAAAGGGGTTTTACCTTGAACCAAAAAAGGGGTTTTACCTTGAACCAAAAAGTGTTTAACCTTGAACCAAAAAGGGTTCTTCAAAAGGGTTCTCCTATGCAGACAGCCGAAGAACCCTTTTGGAACCTTTTTGTCTAAGACTATAGTTACACATGAGACATCACACAACACAAAACAGAACAATGAATGGAAGTTAACAGTGTAAAGTGCACAAGAGAACTTAAAAGAGCAGGTCTTATTAAAGGTGCTACTTAGGGTGAAAAATAATAATTATAAATTGTATTGTAATTTCAGAAAATGGCCATAAATATACAGTTGAAGTTGGAAGTTTACATACACCTTAGCCAAATACATTTAAACTCAGTTTTTCACAATTCCTGACATTTAATCCTAGTAAAAACTCCCTGTCTTAGGTCAGTTAGGATCACCACTTTATTTTAAGAATGTGAAATGTCAGAATAATAGTAGTGATTTTATTTCAGCTTTATTTTATTTCATCACATTCCCAGTGGGTCAGAAGTTTACATGCACTCAATTAGTATTTGGTAGCAATGCCTTTAAATTGTTTAACTTGGGTCAAACGTTTCGGGTTGGCTTCCACAAGCTTCCCACAATATGTTGGGTGAATTTTGGCCCATTCCTCCTGACAGAGCTGGTGTAACTGAATCAGGTTTGCAGGTCTCCTTGCTTGCACACGCTTTTTCAGTTCTGCTCACATATTTTCTATAGGATTGAGGTCAGGGCTTTGTGATGGCCACTCCAATACCTTGGCTTTGTTGTCCTTAAGCCATTTTCCCACAATTTTGGAATTATGCTTGGGGTCATTGTCCATTTGGAAGACCCATTTGCGACCAAGCTTTAAATTCCTGACTGATGTCTTGAGATGTTGCTTCAATATATCCACATAATTTTCCATCCTCACGATGCCATCTATTTTGTGAAGTGCACCAGTCCCTCCTGCAGCAAAGCACCCCCGCAACATGATGCTGCCACCCCGTGCTTCACGGTTGGGATGGTGTTCTTCAGCTTGCAAGCCTCCCCCTTTTTCCTCCAAACATAACGATGGTCATTATGGCCAAACAGTTCTATTTTTGTTTAATCAGACTAGAGGACATTTCTTAAAAAAGTATGATTGTTGTCCCCATGTGCAGTTGCAAACCGTAGTTTGGCTTTTTTATGGCGGTTTTGGAGCAATAGCTTCTTCCTTGCTGAGCGGCCTTTCAGGTTATGTCGATATAGGACTCGTTTTACTGTAGATATAGATACTTTTTTTACCGGTTTCCTCCAGCATCTTCACAAGGTCCTTTGCTGTTGGTTTGGGATTGATTTGCACTTTTCGCACTAAGGTACGTTCAACTCTAGGAGACAGAACTCGTCTCCTTCCTAAGCGGTATGACGGCTGCGTGGTCCCATGGTGTTTATCCTTGCGTACTATTGTTTGTACAGATGAACATGGTACCTAGGATGAACCAGACCTGTGGAGGTCTACACATTTTTTTCTGAGGTCTTGGCTGATTTCTTTGGATTTTCCCATGATGTCAAGCAAAGAGGCACTGAGTTTGGAGGTAGGCCTTGAAATACATCCACAGGTACACCTCCAATTGACTCAAATAACGTCAATTAGCCTATCAGAAGCCATGACATAATTTTCTGGAATTTTCCAAGCTGTTTAAAGGCACAGTCAACATAGTGTATGTACACTTCTGACCCACTGGAATTGTGATAGATTATTTCACTGTGTCTATAAACAATTGTTGGAAAAATGTCCTAACCGACTTGCCAAAACTACAGTTTGTTAACAAGAAATTTGTGGATTGGTTGAAAAACTAGTTTTAATTACTCCAACCTAAGTGTTTGTAAACTTCCGACTTCAACTGTATCTGCAGCAATAGTGAAATGATGGTGTTTCACAGTATTACTTAAACACCAGTGTTGTGAGTGGCTGTGATATTCGCCTAAAGATTTTTCCAGATGGAGCAGCATCTGTTGTCAAAATGGGAAAGCTGTTTGGACTTTGGCTGTGATATCTAGTGGAAATTGCTCTATCAATTCCTGGTTGCTAAAATTCTATACTGTTTTCTCAATTTCAGTTTATGTGAGAAAACAAGCACGGAATAGTGTAGGGAATCAAGGTGAAATGTTGTTTCTACAGCTGTTTGAAGATGGTGGACAAAAACCGAAAGTGAAATGCTCAAGTTTGAGTCTCTGCCATGTTACGGGGAAATGGGGTGTGTGGGAGGGGGAGATTTGTTTTGAATGCAGCCTAGTGCTGTTGCAAAGCACCTAGCTTTCACATAGGGAAGATTTTCTGAGAAATTCTGTGTGAAACACCTTTAAAACAAAGATCAATTTCCTGATATTGCCATTATACTTATCTCCACAGATGTAGTAATATTTGCTTTTCATCCTGCTCTTGCTGATTTTATATTTTCATTAGTCAATTATGTTGAATAAAGATATATATATTTTTTAAATATGCTAAATGTCCAGGTTGGATATTATGGTAAGGTCCCTGTTCCATGCATTCTGTGTTGTCATGTTTTCAGCTCGCTCAGAGCGGTACCACCATTTGGCCTCAGATGAGGATGATGAAACCAACGATGAAGAGTCTTCCCTGGAAATCCGACAGTTCTCCTCCTGGTCAAACCGCTTCAGCAAGGTTTGGAACATACCTCTTCAAATATGAATAATTTTGTCAGAACAGGTAAATGTCTAATATTACTAGTTAGTAGAGCATTTCTCTGTAAATAAAATAATGACCATCTTTAAATCTGTTTTTTTTTGGAGCCAAGTTCACCAAACTTGGCCACCTTAGCTAATGTGGCTACTCCATACTTTCAGGTATACAGCAGCACAGAACATCTGGCCACGCCGTCCAACTTGAGCTTCTCATCGGGCCACAGCGAGGACAAGGAGGGCTGGGATGGATGTTTCACAACCTCTCCAGGAGGAGACATCCACAGACAGGAACGCCAGCACCAAGATCGCAAGGGCAGGTGAGCAGAGCCAGGCTGAGTTTATAGCCCTCTCTTTCTGTTAGGATTCCCTGTGTAGTAGTTCAAATATTTCCTTATCGGAAGCACTGCACAACAGTGGGGGAAAGTGCATAAAATAATGATTAGTTCAGAAAAGTCAAATTTAGCTGAGTAGGGTGTGCATAAATGTCCAATGCTTATATCTGTCCTATTTCAAACATGTACAAGTGTGTATTAACCTGTAGTGACGCCCAGCCCGTGAACGGGACCGTTATCATCATCATCTGACACTAATTAGCATAACGCAACGGACATAAATCTTCCTAGAAAATATTCCTATTCATGAAAATCACAAGTGAAATATATTGGAACATAGCTTAGCCTTTTGTTAATCACCCTGTCATCTCAGATTTTCAAAATATGCTTTACAGCCAACGCTAGACAAGCATTTGTGTAAGTTTATCATAGCATAGCATTATGCCTTGCTAGCAGCAGGCAAACTTGTCACGGAAATCAGAAAAGCAATCAAATTAAATATTTTACCTTTGATGAACTTCGGATGTTTTCACTCACGAGACTCCTAGGTAGACAGCCAAAGTTCATTTTTTCCCAAAAGATGATTTTTGTAGGCGAAATAGCTCCGTTTGTCCTTCACGTTTGGCTGAGAAATTGCCCGGAAATTGCGGTCACCGCAACGCTGAAAAATATTCCAAATTAGCTCCATAATATCGACAGAAACATGGCAAACGCTGTGTAGAATCCATCCTCTAGGTGTTTTTCTAATATCTATTCGATAATATATCAGTAGGGACAATTCGTTTTTCACTCTGACCGATTGGAGTAATGGCTACCTCTGTATTTTACGCGAGAATCTCTCTCGGAACCACCATGTGACCACTTACGCAATGTGGCTGCCTACGGCTATTCTTCAACAGAAATGCTTAAAACTACGTCACAATGCTGTAGACACCTTGGGGAATACGTAGAAAACGTAAGCTCGTTGATGGTACATTCACAGCTGAATAGGGAGTCATTGGAACGCAGCGCTTTCAAAACCTGGGGCACTTCCGGATTGGATTTTTCTCAGGCTTTCGCCTGCAACATCAGTTCTGTTATACTCACAGACAATATCTTTACAGTTTTGGAAAAGTTACTGTTTTCTATCCAAAGCTGTCAATTATAACGTATTTTTTTTCAAAAATGAAAATACTGCCCCCTAACACCAAGAGGTTTAATACGCATGTGTGAATTTGACTTATTTTTTCCATATCCCAGCTCTCCCTGAGACGCCGTCGGAGAGTGGGGTCATGGCCAGGGTCTACCATTTTTAATGGCGAACTTGGAGCAAGTGCCTTGCTCAAGGGCACAGCGACAGATTTCTCACCTTGTTGGACCATTAACCTTTCGGTTACTGGCCAATTTAGCTGAGTAGGGTGACGCTCTGCCGTTCTATATAATGTGTCACCATTGTTATGTCTCCTTCGAACTGACACTGCGGTTTACGTGTTGCAGCCTGCGCCCTCGGGCCTCGTCCAGTTCCTCCCAGTCTGAAAGGAGCGCCAGCCCCCTGGTGATGAGAAGCACCCACAGTCTGGAGACCATGCCGCGCTTCACCTTCTCCACAGACGATGAAGGTGAGCTCAGCCCCAAGCCCCTCCGTCCACTCTGCTTCAAGTCTGCACAGCCTCATGGAAACCAACAGAAATTGAAACAGTGCTTATGATATTTAATTGCTCATAAAACAAACAGATTTGTGTGATATCGCTTTTTTAATTCCATGTTGATAGGAGGATTAAGGACCAAGCAAGGTGCAGACTGATCAAAGACGAAACAGTCAAAACTAAGAGTTTGAGTGTAGACGCTTCCTCTTTTGTTTTCAGTGATCTTCCATCCAGACAAAGTATTGTGTTTGCAGAGAAACTTAAGAGACATTGCCTATTTTGGTCAAAAATATAGATATATGCCCTTACTTCTGTGCATTACAGCTGAGGTGGTTGTATCAAACCTGCATCGGATTCGTAGCAACAGCACCGGAGAGAAACACTCTTCCCCCAAGGACCACGGGGCCTCCCGACACTTTGGGAACCAGCTGGAGATGCCAGACAGTCCGAGGCTTGGGGGCAAACTACCCAAGTCTGCCTCCTTCTCCGCCCTGTCTCTTGTCATCACTGCAGGTTAATTCCACTGTCATGCAAGTTTCTTCTGGGCACAGTGGTAACGCTTCAGAAGCTAAATAAGTTAGTCATACAGGGATGCTCTGTCTGCACAGAGCTAATGGATTTTAAGTTACTTGTAAATGCTGAACAAGAGCAGTTTCTTGTTCTGAATTCCACCATTTTACCATACTTTTTCTAATTTCCTGAACATGAACTCATCCTTTGTGCACCTTTCCAGACGACATGCCCGGCGGCCTCCAGGTCAGCCCCATCTTAATGCGCTCCCTCTCGTCCAACCCTTCATCACGCGACTCATCCCCCAGCCGAGACCTGTCGCTTAGCCTCAGCATCCTGGGGCCACCCATCGTCATCCACAGCTCGGGGAGGAAGTACGGCTTCACTATGCAGGCCATCCGCGTCTACATGGGCGACAGCTACATTTACACTGTGCACCACATGGTCTCGGTGAGTGCCCTGTACTATTCTGCTCCAGAATTAGCCAATAGTGGCACAATCAAAGGCTGCATCACCACACAGACATTCAGTAATTGTGATAATAATAAACCACTTTTGTTTTACAGAATGTCGAAGATGGCAGCCCAGCCCATGAGGCAGGACTGAGGGCCAATGACCTCATCACTCATGTGAATGGAGAGTCGGTGCAAGGCCTGGTCCACACAGAGATAATGGAGCTGCTTCTGAAGGTACAGAAACAAACACAATCTCAAGCCTAATGTCAAACTATACCCACACTCTTTGGGATATTATGAGCTTTAATCAATACTAATACCTCATTGGTTTTTGTGAAACCCCAAAAGAGTGGCGGCAAGGTGGCCCTTCAGACCACGGCACTGGAGAACACGTCAATCAAGGTTGGGCCGGCTCGAAAGACCAGCCACAAGGGCAAAATGGCAAGACGCAGCAAGAAAAGCAAGAGAAGGGATAATCAGGACAGGTAAGGGAAGACGTTTTGATTGTTGTGTGCTAATTTAATTCAATGTAATATTAATGCCGTATTGCTATTATTATGATGTATTAACTTTGTGGGGTTGATATGAAAACATACATTTTATATATACTGAACAAAAATATAAACACAACATGTAGTGTTGATCCCATGTTTAATTAGCTGAAATTAAAGATCCCAGAAATGTTCCTATACGCACAAAAAGCTTATTTCTCTCAAATTTGTTTACATCCCTGTTAGTGAGCATTTCTCCTTTGCAAAGATAATTAATCCACCTGAGAGGTGTGGAATATCAAGAAGCTGATTAAACAGCATGATCATTACACAGGTGCACTTTGTGCTGGGGACAATAAAAGGCCACTCTAAAATGTGCATTTTGTCAGGCAACACAATGCCACAGATGTTTTGAGGGAACGTGCAGTTGGCATGGTGACTGCAGGAATGTCCACCAAGAGCTGTAGCCTGAGAATTGAATGTTCATTTCTCTACCATAAGCCTCCAACGTCGTTTTAGAGAATTTGGCAGTATGTTCAACCCGGCCTCACAATCTCACAACTTCTTCACCTGTGGGATGGTCTGAGACGAGCCACCCGGACAGCTGATGAAACTGTGGTTTGCACAACCGAAGAATTTCTGCATAAACTGTCAGAATCGCCTCAGAGAAGCTCATCTGCGTGCTCATCGTCCTCACCAGGGTCTTGACCTGACTGCAGTTCGGCGTCGTGACTGACTCAGTGGGCAAATGCTCACCTTCGATGGCCACTGGGACATCAAAGGCAAGTTTTCACCTGTCCCGGGGAGATTGCAATTTGATTTGTTTTGCAACTGGATCCTGGACTTCCTGATGGGCCGCCCCCAGGTGGTAAGGGTAGGCAACAACACATCTGCCACGCTGATCCTCAACACTGGGACCCCTCAGGGGTGTGTGCTTAGTCCCTTCCTGTACTCTCTATTCACCTACGACTGCGTGGCCAAACACAACTCTAACACCATCATTAGGTTTGCTGACGACACAGCCTGATCACCTACAATGATGAGACAGCCTATAGGGAGGAGGTCAGAGACCTGGCAGTGTGGTGCCAGGACAACAACCTCTCCCTCAATGTGGCAAAGGAGCTGTTTGTGGACTACAGGAGAAGGAGGGCCGAGCAGGGGCAGTAGTGGAGCGGGTCGAGAGTTTCAAGTTCCTTGGTGACCATATCACCAACAAACTAACATGGTCCAAACACATGAAGACAGTTGTGAAGAGGGCACAACACCACCTTTTACCCCTCAGCAGATTGAAAAGATTAGGCATGATCTCAAAAAGTTCAACATCTGCACCATCATGAGCATCTTTACCGGTCGCATCAACGCCTGGTATGGCAACTGCTCGGCATCTGACCGTAAGGCACCACAGAGGGTAGTGCGTACGGGCCAGTACCTCACTTGGGCCAAGCTTCCTGCCATCCAGGACCTATATACTAGGCGGTGTCAGAGGAAAGCCCATAAAATTGTCAAAGACTCCAGCCAGTTCTCTGCTACTGCACGGCAAGCGTAGGACCAAAAGGCTTCTTCACAGCTTCTACACCCAAGCCATAAGACTGCTGAACAATTAATCAAATGGCCACCCGGACTATTTACATTGACCACTCTTTGTTTTCACACTGCTGCTACTCATGTTTATTATCTTATTATTATTTATTATGCATAGTCACTTTACACCTACACTTTACATGTACAAATTACCTTGACTAACCTGTACCCCCGCACATTGACTAGGTACCGGTACTCCCTGTATATAGCCTTGTTATTGTTATTATTTTAATTATTATTTTCAATATTTTCTTAACCAACAATGCAGTTCAAGAAATAGAGTTAAGGGACTTGTAAGTAAGCATTTCACGGTAAGGTGTTGTATTCGGCACGAGACAAATAAAAATTGGTTGGCATCTTGTGTGCGAGCGGTTTGCTGATGTCAACATTGTGAACAGTGTTCAGAGAACAGAGTTCCCCATGGTAGCGGTGGGATTATTGTATGTGCTATGTGCTATAAACTATGGATAACGAACACAATAGCATTTTCTTGATGGCAATTTGAATGCACAGAGATATTGTGACGAGATCCTGAGGCCCATTGTCGTGCCATTCATCCACCGCCATCACCTCATGTTTCAGCATGATAATGCACGTCACCATGACGCAAGGATCTGTACACAGTTCCTGGAAGCTGAAAATGTCCCAGTTTTTCCATGGCCTGAATACTCACCAAACGTGTCACTCATTGAGCATGTTTGCGACGCTCTGGATCGCCGTGTACGACAGCGTGTTCCAGTTCCCGCCAATATCCAGCAACTTCGCACAGACATTGAAGAGGAGTGGGACAAAATTCCACAATCAACAGCCTGATCAACTCTCTGCAAAGGAGATTGTGGCGTGATACTAACTGGTTTTCTGATCCACGCCCCTACTTTTTTACTTATTTTTAAAATATTTTTTAAGAGGTATCTGTGACCAACAGATGCATATCTGTATTCCCAGTCATGTGAAATCCATAGATTATGGCCTAATGAATTCATTTAAATTGACTGATTACCTTATATAAACTGTAACTCAGTAATATCTTTGAAATTGCTGCATGTTGTTCATATTTTTGTTCAGTGTAAATACATCCAGCAAGAGTCATACTGCAAAAGTCCCTATTCTATCTCCCCCCAGTGTTTGATAGAGATCACTGCACACGACTGCATGGATGGATGATAAACATTTCCACAGCAGTGTTCTCCTTTTTCAAAATGGAGTTATACATCTATGCCTTGACTTTAAGTTAAGAAACTTAAGTTATACTGTAAAATATGTTCTTAATGCACAGAGTATTCTCTCTAATTTGTTTCTCTACTATTGCTCTGTCATCAGCCTCAATATCCCTGATATTATTATGCAGGCATACTCAATAAGGACATTTGTTTTGCAGTTATAACGGGGTTATGAAGGTGTTGTGAAGGGGTTTGAAGGGTAACAAGTGACATAACATTATTATAATATATATATATATATATTTTTTTTTTATAGTATGTGATTCACGGCCTGGGAGTTTTTTTTATGTATACCTATGCATAAAAAAAAACTCCCAGGCCGTGAATCACATACTATAAAAAAAAAAAAATATATATATATATATATTATAATAATGTTATGTCACTTGTTACCCTTCAAACCCCTTCACAACACCTTCATAACCCCGTTATAACTCTCGGTAACCAATGACTATCCCAGGCGGCGGAGCATCCTGAAGAAGCTGTCCAAGCAAGTGATGCACAGCAGCCGAAGCTTCAACTCTGGCCTGCAGCACCACTCTGTGTCGTCCAGCGAGAGCCTGCCGGGCTCCCCCACACACAGCCTGTCCCCCGGCCCCTCCACCCCCTGTCGCAGCCCTGCCCCTGACCACCAGGCTGGAGGTAACATCAGGCCGACACCTGCAGCACTGTTACTAGTGCTACTAGCACTGTTACTATGACTACTGCTGCTGCAATTATGATTACTAGCCTACTACTACTCTGTTACTACTACTACTACTACTACTCTGTTACTATTAATACTACTCTGTTACTATTACCACTACTACTGCTGCTACTGTACCATTATGATTACTAGCCTACTACTACTGCTACTACTGTTACTATTACTACTGCTACTATTACTGTTTCCACTGCTGCTACTACTATTACCGCTACTGCTACTACTACTGTTATTACTATTACTACTCTGTTACTACTACTACTACCACTACCACTACTGCTGCTACTGTACCATTATGATTACTAGCCTACTACTGTTACTACTGCTGTTACTATTACTACTGCTACTATTACTGTTACCACTACTACTGTTATTACTATTACCTCTACTGCTACTACTACTGTTGTTATTTCTATTACTACTCTGTTACTACTACTACTATTACTACTCTGTTACTACTACTGTTACTGCTGCTACTACTATTACTACTACTACTATGTTACTATTACCACTACTGCTGCTAATGATCTGTAATTGCTGCTACTACTACTACTCTGTTACTATTACCACTACTACGACTATTACTGATGCTATTTCTACTCTGTTACTACTACCACTACTTCTACTCTGTTACTACTACTACTTCTACTCTGTTACTATTACCACTACTATTACTACTAGTACTACTTCTACTCTTATTATTATTATTATTATTATTATTATTATTACTACTATTACTACTACTCTATTATTATTATTATTATTATTATTATTATTATTATTACTATTATTACTACTACTACTACTACTACTACTACTATTACTATTACCGCTACTGCTTCTGCTACTGTTATTACTACTGCTGCTGCTACTACTACCACCACCGCTACTACTACTGTTATTATTATTATTACTACCACTACTGCTACGACTACTGGTACTAATATTACCACTACTGCTACTACTACTCTGTTACTATTACTACTACTATGTTACTATTACCAGTACTGCTGCTACTGCTCTGTTATTACTACTACCACTGCTACTTTATTATTACTACTACTAAACTCAGTAAAAAAAAGAAACGTCCTCTCACTGTCAACTGCGTTTATTTTCAGCAAACTTAACAAGTGTAAATATTTGCATGAACATAACAAGATTCAACAACTGAGACATAAACTGAACAAGTTCCACAGACATGTGACTAACAGAAATTGAATAATGTGTCCCTGAACAAAGGGGGGTCAAAATCAAAAGTAACAGTCAGTTTCTGGTGTGGCCACCAGCTGCATTAAGTACTGCGGTATCTCATCATGGACTGCACCAGATTTGCCAGTTCTTGCTGTGAGATGTTACCCCAGTCTTCCACCAAGGCACCTGCAAGTTCCCGGACATTTCTGGGGGGAATGGCCCTAGCCCTCACCCTCCGATCCAACAGATCCCAGACATGCTCAATGGGATTGAGATCCGGGCTCTTTGCTGGCCATGGCAGAACACTGACATTCCTGTCTTGCAGGAAATCACGTGCAGAACGAGCAGTATGGCTGGTGGCATTGTCATGCTGGAGGGTCATTTCAGGATGAGCCTGCAGGCAGTGTACCATATGAGGGAGGAGGATATCTTCCCTGTAAGATTGCCTGCAATGACAACATTCTCAGTCCGATGATGCTGTGACACACCACCGCAGACCATGACGGACCCTTCAACTCCAAATCGATCCCGCTCCAGAGTACAGGCCTCGGTGTAACGTTCATTCCTTCACGATAAACGCGAAACCAACCATCACCTGTGGTGAGACAAAACCGCGACTCGTCAGTGAAGAGCACTTTTTGCCAGTCCTGTCTGGTCCAGCGACAGTGGGTTTGTGCCCATAGGCGACGTTGTTGCTTGTGATGTCTGGTGAGGACCTGCCTTACAACAGGCCTACAAGCCCTCAGTTCAGCCTCTCTCAGCCAATTGCGGACAGTCTGAGCACTGATGGAGGGATTGTGCGTTCCTGGTGTAACTCGGGCAGTTGTTGTTGCCATCCTGTACCTGTCCCGCAGGTGTGATGTTTGGATGTACCGATCCTGTGCAGGTGTTGTTACACGTGGTCTGCCACTGCGAGGACGATCAGCTGTTGGTCCTATCTCCCTGTAGCACTGTCTTAGGCAGATGAGCAGGGACCCTGGGCATCTTTCTTCTTTTCTTTTTTTCCAGAGTCAGTAGAAAGGCCTCTTTCGTGTCCTAAGTTTTCATAACTGTGGCCTTAATTGCCTACTGTCTGTAAGCTGTTAGTGTCTTAACGACCGTTCCACAGGTGCATGTTCATTAATTGTTTATGGTTCATTGAACAAGCATGGGAAACAGTGTTTAAACCCTTTACAATGATGATCTGTGAAGTTATTTCGATTTTTACGAATTATTTTTGAAAGACCGGGTCCTGAAAAGGGGACGTATCTTTTTTTGATGAGTTTACTATTACCACTACTGCTGCTACTGCTTCAACTACTGTTATTATTATTATTATTATTATTATTACTACTACTACCGCTGCTACTACCACCACCACCCCTACTACTACCACCGCCACTGCTACTACTACTATAATAGTACTACTGCTGCTGCCACTGCTTCTATTACTCTGTTACTACTACCACCACTGCTGCTACTACTACCACCGCTGCTACTACTGCTATTACCACTGCTACTGCTACCCTGTTACAACTACTTGTGTCTGCTATCCAATGTTGCTGCTGCTTCTACTATGGCTACAGTCACTACTGTTTTACTAAGGCTGCTACTTTGACTAATAAGCTTATCTCCCAATTTTGCTTGCAATATGACTTTGTCAATTTTATTTTTAATGACAATGCAGTAATCTCTTTGAGTTGGACTGTAAGCTGGTGGTTTTAATCAGGCTACCTTACTCTCTCTTTACCTCTCCCTCAGACACCAACTCTCCACAGAGCACCTCTCCCAGCTCCAGCTCTCCCAGCTCCAGCTCTCCCAGCTCCCTGCATGGCCTGGCCTCCAAGCTGGGCACTCAGCGCTACACCAAGGTGGGTCGCCGCAAGTCCACCAGCAGCATCCCCCCATCCCCCCTGGCCTGCAACTCCTCCACCCAGCCCCTGTCACCCCAGCGCTCCCCCTCCCCCCTCTCTGGCATCACCAAGACCTTCCACCGTAAGACTCTGTCCCCCCCCACCATCGTCCGCCATTGTTTGCGCCCCCGCAGTGCCGAGCCGCCCCACTCCCCCCTCCTCAAGAGGGTGCAGTCAGCTGAGAGGCTCTCGAGCGCCTACCACACCGACAAGAAGTCGTACCCCCACCGAAGGCACACGTTGGAGGTGCCTTTCCAGGACAAGGTGGAGGGAGTCTGCGGCGGAGGGGACCACGGGAGGCTGCTGGTGGGGTACGGGGGCTGCCCGAGGCTGAAGGACTGGGCGTCGGAACGCTCAGAGCAGCTGGTGGTGATGAGGAAGCTCAACCTGTCGGAGCGCCGCGACTCCTTCAAGAAGCAGGAGGCGGTGCAGGAGGTGAGCTTTGATGAGCCTGACGACCAGAAGACCATCCCCACGGTCACCGCAACAACGCTCAACGCCCCTGGAGGCAATCGGGTCCCGCAGCGGGCGGCCTCCTGGACGGCTATTTCCCAAACCAGCGAGGAGTTGACTGTGGTGAAACGTTTCAACCTGGTGCCTCAGATTGCTGTGCAGGGCTTGATAGAGAGCGAGGACCAGGATGTCTGGGAGCCGTGCTCTGATGGAGAGGAGGACGACGGCGAGAGGCAGGAGCCCGAATCTACTGATTCCAACATCGGACCACAGCAGCCGAGCAAGGATGTCTCTCTCATGGTAAAAATCTCCAGTAAGGCACCAGAGGCGACAGCTGCTTTGCACAAAGAAATGCCTGCTTCGGATTAAGTTGGGGATACAGCAGTGGACTCTAGCCCCCAGAAAGGGAAGCTAAGGAAGTGACATTTCCTTGACTCATTTTATATAGCCATTTCTTCCAAGGAAGCACCTTGATACTCTCACTGCTGAAGGAAGGAAATGTTTGGGCGAAAGAGTATTTTGCCACATTGATTTTGTTTTGTAGATTTCACTTGATTCAGGACTTAGTTTTGTAAATATGTAACACCAGGAAATAGACTGCACTTTATTTCCTGGGCTTATTTATTACTTTTAAGCTAATAGGATTTATAATGGGGCCAAAAAAGGAAAGTGTTCAATTGATAGTGACTAGCCAAGATTAAATCTTGTTTTGTATTCATAGAAATATTTATTTTCTATTGTCATGATTTTTCTAGAAATGTCTATTTTTAAACATGGTACAGAGTAGTTGATAATGGTAGGAATTTCACAGAAGTAAGTCGTTTTTGGAAAGGAAAGTTTTGACATTTTTTCTGCATTCATAAATGGAAAGTAGAAATGTATAAATCTTAATTTCGAAAGATTACCACAATTTGAAAGTTGTTCAGATTTAGGCTTGGAAACTGAGACTACAGTTTTGAATTATATTTTCAATCGTACAAAACTGTAGGGCAATTCTTATATCAACTAAAAACTGACCGAAGTAGTTCATGTGAAGACTACTCACTATTTGTTTGTTTTTTGTTTTATTAAGCCATATCTTATGAACTGAAGGCCCTTTTTGTTTGACGAATAGATGTTATTTCCTTGTTGGCAGGCTTGACAGTTGCAGGAAAATGTAGTCTCCTTTACAAATATAGTTTATATTTCAAAGCAATTTTATTTTAACTATTTCGTTAAATCTTAGCCACCATAGAAATGAAAGCAAGTGTTTCACATGAAAATCAGTAACTAGTTAGTTTTAAAACCTGTTAATTATATTGCACAATATTCTGTCAACCTCATTGTCATGTTCGTTCATCCTGATGTTGTTCTATTGGGTTCATGGTTCTGCTGTACTGATTCTCATGGCAACAGGGTTTAACCCTTGGGTTTGCTGAAATCACAGTGGACTTAAATCAGTTGAACATTGGTGTAGCATGGCATTTTGAGCTTGCTGTTAATGCTTATACTACAAAAGCATGAAACCTTTTGTTTTTATCAAATACTGTTACCTCATCACTGTCACACAGGCAATTGTTGACAGGATATTGTTTTGATAAGGCACAGATGTTTTGCTCTTAACCCTGTTTTAGGCTACGTCCAGGAATACAGTTATCCAGGTGACACCACCAAGCTAAAGAGAAACGGTTTAAGCTTTCACGGGATCCGCTTGCATATTTTCAATTATCCTTGATACAGCCTTTGACCTTATCTACATTTATACAACGGGTGGGTCTAATCCTGAATGCTGGTTGGTTAAAAGTGCATTCCAGGCGGTGTCTATTTCATCTTGTGCTTTTGCGTTGATGTTTACATTTGGGTAAAGTGCACTAAGGGAAATTACTATTTTGACATAACATATATATTTTTTTACCTATTTTTATATGGAAGAGTCAATAATGAAGGAGCACCTCATACCTTCAGTCAGACCCCAGGGCTTAGATATTAACAGATGCTAGTTGTAGGTCTTTGTACTGTACATGTATATATTTTGATATCTGAGTCTAATTCTGTATGAATTGTTATTGTATATTTTGGAGTATACCAAGCAACGTGAACGATCAAGGCTGTAAAAATGGGTGTCTGATGCAGCAAGAATGAAGCTTGTTGGGGAATCACATCAGTATTGCAATGCATATAATACAATGCATATAATGAATTAGCTGTGTTGAACACCATCATTTTGGCCCATTTTATACACCAAAGTAGTTTTGAAGTCTGATATTGTCAAATGGTACTTCCTGTTATTTAACCCTCTTTATAAATCAAAAGTGGGGGGGCTCTTTAGAAGTCTCAACAGATCCTCAGACTATATTTTCAGACTGGATGAACTGCTCAGGACTCAGAAGTCAGTGGTGGTGAAATGAAGTTATACCGAAGACACACTTACTCGCAAAGTCAGAATTGTTAACAATGAACATGCTCTATACACAATTGAAACAAATATAATTTTGGAGTCCTGTATTTCTACTTAATGAAACCACTTTTTGATACCATGTACTGTGAAGCTATTGTGTTAGTCTGCACATTTCAGCACTACATCATTTTACACAAGTACCTTTTTGAACTAAATCTTCCTTAAACTGTTCTGTAGGAATAGTGTAGGATGCGGTTACTCTTCTGTTGGATGCATGCTGCATGAGACAAGGACACGTAATACTTGATTGCATGTAACGCTGGGTTTATAAAGCGCATGCTGTGGTTTTTAATGTGTGTCTAATAGCATTGTGTGCACAGTCAACTTTTGCACTTTCCTCTCACTCCTATTCATCATGCCCTGAACCAGATATGATCATATACAAATTTAAGCATGGTTTGAAATAATTGTGTTTTAGTCAAATATTATTGCGGTCAATTTGCAGTCAACTAATTATTTGGAATTTAGACTCCGATCCACCGACAATCGGCTCAAGAGAAAAATCGTCCGGTGGCTGAAAAAGTTGATGATCCCTGTCATGAGGGATGCATGTGGTTCATCAAGGGCTGGGAGTGAGCTTAGAAGGTTTGGCTACACATCAGTCTGCAATGCTTTCTTTTGCATTTAACCCTCATTCTGACGCTGTGCCATTTTGTCTGCTATCGAACACCTCTATTCTCACTTAGTTGTAGACTAAGGGCACCTGTATATTGTAGCACACTTACAGGGTAAAATGGAAGAACATGTCCACATTTATTATTTCTGTTTAATTGTGATTTTGTTAGCACTGTACCTCCAGTATTTCTAATTTCCATTGTATGTGAATATGGATATACTGTATAAGCCAACTATATCCGGCTAGTTTCTAAAAATAAAAAAAAGGTTCTAACACTATGGCCTAGCTCCCTATTCAAACAAAAGCAAATGTTGAATACATAGATGGCTGGCTAGGATGTTATTATGCCTATGGTTGGGTTGTACTGTTGAATGTATTTGCCAATAAGTCCTTTCATAATAGAGGAATTGTGATAGGAGACTTCAGATGGGAATCCTAAAAATGTTGCAAGTTCATATGACTTTGCCTTTCAACATCTGTCTGCTCATGTTTGAGTAGTGAGGCGTGGGATGTCCCTGGTGCAAGTGTCAAGATGGATCTATTTTGTGTTTTTACTGGCTGTTGCCAAACTGTTTTATGATAAATTGTTTCCATATGGCATTTGATGAATGCACTCATAGTCACATCTTTTTGTTTTAAGAATATATTGTTCACTGAATTGTAATGAATGTACTCACATGGCTTTATGCTTACATTTGTTGTTTTTGGTCCCCTCTTTGGATGGTATACTGTATGCCACATCTTACAGAATGTATCCCATAGTTTACATACAACAAGTCGTGTAATTACGGCTACGTTCGTTTGTTTCCGTACAGCTGGTGCACGTACTGCAAGCTGCACAGTGGACACAAGTTTCGCTGGTCTGACTATCGATGTAGTTCGATATCTTCTCTACGAACATGGCAGGGAACTTAGGTTTGTGATAATTTAAGAAGCAAACGAAAAAAGGAAAATAGCTTTTATGAGGACTAAATTAGCCTTTGAACAAGTTTAAACAGTTACCCAATCAAGGATATTTTACGGTGAGTATTTTTTGTTTTAAAGCTTTCCCCTAAACTGGAAAATGGTGGAGGGGGCTCGAGACGCAAATTTGCTAAACTGGTTTAACGTTACTAGCCTCTGTAGCTATTCGCCAGTTACATGACACAGTAAACCCTTCTCGTAACCTACAACTAACTAACAAACAATAGGCACAGTTTAGATAGCCAAACAAGTATTGTCACAAGTTCGTATTCAACTAACTATGCTTGGGCCAGTGCGTTTCGAATCTTTGCAGCTAGCAGGGTTGGAGCCCCCAAAATCCTCCAGCTGGCACGAGTTTGCTGGATTACAATCATGTTTGCAACTGTAGCCACGACTGTCAAAAGGCATCCCTTGTATATAACAAACGATTCATATTATGTTTGGTTGTGCCTCAGTTGTTAAATATAACTGAATATATATTTATCCTATCATCAATGTCTCACCATTTATTTCCTGACAAAGCCGAAATGGGTCAAATGGCTTAAAGTGACAAAAAATGGCCAAAGACAGGTGTAACTAGGAATACGGTGTAACCAAAGTATGAAGCCAAGCAAAAACCAAGCCCTGGAAATGTATTTAACAAATATATATATTTTTAGTGAATATGCCTTGCAGTTGACAACTTAATTAAGCTATTTATTTATACTAAACAAAAATATAAACGCAACCATTTCCAAGAAGTTACTGAGTTACAGATCATAGAAGGAAATCAGTCAATTGAAATAAATGCATTTGGCCCTAATCTATGGCTTTCACATGACTGGGCAGTGGCTCAACCATGGGTGGGCATAGGCCCACCCACTAAGGAGCCAGGCCTGCCAATCAGAAGTTTTTTTTTTCTCCACAAAAGGGGTTTATTACAGACAGAAATACTCCTCAGCACCCCTCTTCAGACGATCCCACAGGTGAAGAAGCCTGATGTGGAGGTCCTGGGCTGTTGTGGTTACATGTGGTCTGCGGTTGTGAGGCCAATTGGCTGTACTGCCAAATTCTCGAAAACAACGTTGGAGGCGGCTTATGGTATATAGATTAACATTAAATTATCTTGCAACAGCTCTGTTGGACATTCACATTGGCATGCTGACTGCACGTTCCCTCAACTTGAGACATCTGTGGCATTGTGTTGTGTGACAAAACTGTACATTTTAGAGTGGCCTTTTATTCTCCCCAGCACAAGGTGCACCTGTTTAATGATCATACTGTTTAATCAGCTTCTTGATATGCCACAGCTGTCAGGTGGATGGATTATCTTGGCAAAGGACTAAATGTTCACTAACAGGGATGTAAACAAATTTGTGTACAAAATTTGAGAGAAATAAGCTTTTTGTGCGTATGGAAAATTTCTGGGATCTTTTATTTCAGCTCATGGAACATGGGACCAATACTTTACATGTTACATTCATATTTTTGTTCAGTATATATTACTGGATAAGTCATGATGACAAAATAATTGTATTATGGCTCGTTAACATAGGATAGGGCCATGGTTTTGGTCTATTTGATTTGCTAACACAAACAAATTAATATAAAATAGGCCTACTAGCAAATAAAACGGATTGTGTGGACAAGTTAAATTGTTAGTATTCTGGATTTTAATCCATCTGAGCATCAATCGGCTAGGCCTATATCTGTTTCGTTAAAGGCAATTTATTAACTGAAAGACGAGCAAGAATTGTTCTAGGACTGTCTGGGAGTAGGGAGGGGAAAGGTCTATTAACTAATTTACCGACTGGTGATGTCCAGGCAGGCCAAAACGCCATCCCACCAAAACAGGCAGAAATGTCAGGTGGTCTTTTCAAACAGCTCTTACGCTATAAGGGCATTATCACCATGTTCACAATTTCACAGTATTATTCCAACTTTGTATTTGAAATATATACACAAAACACGGGAATATTACATTTGATTCCACTGGGCTTTTAAATGATCTCATAATAATACACTACATGCTCGTCGAATATCTCATTCCAAAATCATGAGCATTAATATGGAGTTGGTACCCCCTTTGCTGTTCTAACTGCCTCCACTATTCTAGAAGGCGTTCCTCCTAGATGTTCGCACATTTCTGCAGGGACTTCCTTCCATTCAGCCACGAGCATTAGTGAGGTCGGGCACTGATGTTAGGCAATAAGCCCTGGCTTGGAGTCGGCGTTCCAATTCATTCCAAAGGTGTTTGATGAGGTTGAGGTCAGGGCTCTGCGCAGGCCATTCAATTTCTTCCACACCAAATTCGACAAACCATTTCTGTATGGACCTTGCTTTGTGCACGGGGACATTGTCATGTTGAAACAGGAAAGGACCTTCCCCAAACTGTTGCCACAAAGTTGGAAGCACAGAATCGTCTAGAATGTAATTTCCCTTCACTGGAACTAAGGGCCCTAGCCTGAACCATGAATAACAGCCCCAGACCATTATTTTTCCTCCACCAAACTTTACTGTTGGCACTATGCATTGGGGTAGGTAGCATTCTCCTGGCACCCGCCAAACCCAGATTTGTCCGTTGTACTGCTAATTGGTGAAGCGTGATTCATCACTCCAGAGAAAGCGTTTCCACTGCTCCGATGGCGGCGAGCTTTACATCACTCCAGCCGATGTTTGGCATTGCACATGGTGATTTTAGGATTGTGTGCGGCTGCTCGAGCATGAAACCCATTTCATGAAGATCCCGACAAACATTTCATCAGACAAACTATTTTTTTAAACTTGCTACACCCTTCAGCATTAGGTGGTACCATTCTGTGAGCTTGTGTGGCATACCACTACGTGGCTGAGCCGTTGTTGCTCCTAGACATTTCCACTTCACAATAATGGCACTTACAGTTGACCGGGGTCAGCTCTAGCAGGGCGGACGAATTTACATGTTGGAAAGGTGGCATCCTGTGATGTTATCAGCGTTGAAAGTCACTGAGCTCTTCAGTACGGGCCATTCTACTGTTAATGTTTGTCTATGGAGATTGCATGGGTTTGTGCTTTATTTTAGACACCTGTCAGCAACGGGTGTGGCTGAACTAGCCAAATCCACTAATTTGAAGGGCTGTCCACATACTTTTGCCATGTATTGAATATCTATAAATAATAATGTAGCCATGTGTATTCTTAAACCTGTGTGATCTCTATTTATAGTAAAATACAGAATATGAGCAGGGGGGAAAGTATTCAAACACTTTTTCCACATTTTGTTACGTTACAGCCTTATTCTTAATTTAATTGTTAAATGTCCTCATTAATCTATACACAATAAACCATAATGACAAAGCAAAAACTGTTTTTTAGGAATGTTTGCAAATCTATTAAAAATAATAACTTATTTACACAAGTATTCAGACCCTTTGCTTTGAGACTCGAAATTGAGCTCCGGTGCATCCTGTTTCCATTAATCATCCTTGAGATGTTTTTACAACTTGATTGGAGTCCACCTGTGATAAATGCAATTGATTGGAAAGGCACACACTTGTGTGTGTATATAAGGTCCCACAGTTGACATTGCATGTCAGAGCAAAAACCAAGCCATGAGTTCGAAGGAATTGTCCGTATAGCATCGAGACAGGATTGTGTTGAGACACAGATCTGGGGAAGGGTAGCATTGAAGGTCCCCAAGAACACAGTGGCTTCTATCATTCTTAAATGGAAGAAGTTTGGAACCACCTAGACTCTTCCTAGAGCTGACCGCCTGGCCAAACTGAGCAATCGGGGGAGAAGGGCCTTGGTCAGGAAGGTGACCAAGAACCAGATGGTCACTCTGACAGAGTTCCTCTGTGGAGATGAGAGGACCTTCCAGAAGGACAACCATCTCTACTGCACTCCACCAATCAGGCTTTTATGGCCAGATGGGAGGCACTCCTCAGTAAAAGGCACATGTCAGCCCGCTTGGAGTTTGCCAAAAGGCACCTAAAGACTCTCAGACCATGAGAAACAAGATTCTCTGGTCTGATGAAACCAAGAATGAACTCTTTGACCTGAATGCAAAGTGTCAAGTCTGGAGGAAACATGGCACCATCCCCAGGGTGAAGCATGGTGGTGGTGGCAGCATCATGCTGTGGGGATGTTTTTCAGCGGCAGGGGCGAAGGTTCACCTTCCAACAACACGACAATCGTAAGCACACAGCCAAGACAAAGCGGGAGTGGCTTCGGAACACGTCTCTGAATGTCCTTGAGATGCCCAGCCAGAACCCAGACTTGAACCTGATCAAACATCTCTGGATAGACCTGAAAATAGCTGTTTAGCGACACTCTCCATCCAATCTGACAGATCTTGAGAAGATCTATAGAGAAGAATGGGAGAAACTCCACAAATACACGTGTGTCAAGCTTGGAACTTCAAGCCCAAGAAGACTCAAGGCTGTAATTGCTGCCAAAGGTGCTTCAACAAAGTACTGAGTAAAGGGTTTGAATATTTATGTAAATGTCATATTTCAGTTTTACTGTTAATACATTTGCAAAAATGTCAACCTGTTTTTGCTTTGTCATTATAGGGTATTGTGTGTGTGTGTAAATGCGGGGGGGGGGGGGGATAATTGAATCCATTTTAGAATAACGCTGTAACATAACAAAATGAGTAAAAAGTCAAGGGGTCTGATTACTTTCCAAATGCACTGTGTTGTCTGTGCCTGTATTAAAATGATAAATTGTCCGCAATTACTTTCACTTCACCCATTACTATTAGTGAAGTCGAAAATTATTAAGTTGGAGTTCGAGGGTCAGAAGCGATCACTGCCTAGATACATTTTCTAATTTTAGAACATTTCCTTGATTTGTTAGAGCATCTCTGGTGATTCCTGGGCACATAGCAGCAGACTGCCCAATAGGAATCCAGGAGACCACTAAGCTTTCGTTCTCTGTAGCAACAGTGACTTCCTTTATTTATTTATTGATGAGTGAGTTTTTCCCCCCCTCTCTTCTTGATCCTGTCCCTTCTGCACGAGGTGCTCTCAAACTGTAAAAATCATTGTGACTAAGATTAACCATCCTATGACGGTGCAATCTTTATCCTCAAAACCCACATTGTTCTATTGTGTTGCACTGTAAAAACAGAAATACTTAGATTTTTTTGAATATTCAAAGTACCTTGAATAAGGCAGATGTTTCTTTCAAATGGAAATGGACCGCACAGTGGAAATGACATCGTCGGAATGGTTGTGTATTTAAGGAGAGGATTTTTTAAAAGGGTGTTGAGTCAGAATAGAGGGGGTTAAGGATGGCGTGAGGACAGAGGCCTATGGTTGGGTATATCAGTGCCACGTGTCCACCCTGGCACCTTTCCGCTGCACTCGAAGGTTGTCGAGTTGCAAACCCGCTGTGCCCCGGCCAGCTCTCGCTCTCTGCCTAAAGGTGGGTGAGTGTTGCCCTATGATGTCTTTACGTTATTTCATTTCCATCATCACCATACCAGTTGTTTGTTAGCCATAATCTGGCATTGCATTTAGGATTGTGTGCATGTCTCTGTGTTATGGCTCGTTTCAAGCTGCATCATTCTTAGATGAGATACGGGACAGGATAACTCATCAATTTAGGAGGAATGAGCACCACAATAAATCATATTTTATGCTGTACTCAGATGGCAACATAAGACCTAAGCCATTGTCCACATGCAAAGTCAAGGTGATCTGGCTGCAGTGACGTCAAGATGTACCAGTGAAATTCATTTCCCTAGCTCATTTTGTAACTACTAGAATTTCTTAGTAAAGTATTTGCACGACGATTGCCTGTAATAAGCAGTGAATATCCAGTTTGTGTCAAGAGACACATCTTATTTACCCATTGAGTGATAATGGCTGTTGCAGAAACATTCTAGGTCCAAGCATCTTATACAGTTACTTTCAAATTACATTCAGTGTTTGGTTTGCATGATCAATGATGCACTTTTACTAGTGTGAGGATTAAGAAATCATGTGTGAGAGATGTATCAGACATAATTAGTAGACTACACTGCTCAAACAAATAAAGGGAACACTAAAATAACACATCCTAGATCTGAATGAATGAAATATTCTTATTAAATACTTTTTTCTTTACATAGTTGAATGTACTGACAACAAAATCACACAAAAATTATCAATGGAAATCAAATTTATCAACCCATGGAGGTCTGGATTTGAAGTCACACTCAAAATTAAAGTGGAAAACCACACTACAGGCTGATCCAACTTTGATGTAATGTCCTTAAAACAAGTCAAAATGAGGCTCAGTAGTGTGTGTGGCCTCCACGTGCCTGTATGACCTCCCTACAACACCTGGGCATGCTCCTGATGAGGTGGCGGATGGTCTCCTGAGGGATCCCCCACCTGTGGACGTCGGGCCCTCATACCACCCTCATGGAGTCTGTTTCTGACCGTTTGAGCAGACTCATGCACATTTTGCAGGGCTCTGGCAGTGCTCCTCCTGCTCTTCCTTGCACAAAGGCGGAGGTAGCGGTCCTGCTGCTGGGTTGTTGCCCTCCTACGGCCTCCTCCACGTCTCCTGATGTACTGGCCTGTCTCCTGGTAGCGCCTCCATGCTCTGGACACTACGCTGACAGACACAGCAAACCTTCTTGCCACAGCTCGCATTGATGTCCCATCCTGGATGAGCTGCACTACCTGAGCCACTTTTGTGGGTAGTAGACTCCGTCTCATGCTACCACTAGAGTGAAAGCACCGCCAGCATTCAAAAGTGACCAAAACATTAGCCAGGAAGCATAGGAACTGAGAAGTGGTCTGTGGTCACCACCTGCAGAACCACTCCTTTATTGGGGGTGTCTTGCTAATTGCCTATAATTTCCACCTGTTGTTTATTCTATTTGCACAACAGCATGTGAAATGTATTGCCTATCAGTGTTGCTTCCTAAGTGGACAGTTTGATTTCACAGAAGTGTGATTGACTTGGAGTTACATTGTGTTGTTTAAGTGTTCCCTTTATTTTTTTGAGCAGTGTATATCTGGTTTACTGATGTCTTTCCAAATCCACCAGGTAGGCCTAAAAAAGACCAAATCTATTAATTGTAAGCCTTCATGCTTGGGCTGAGAATGGCCAGGGACCTTGCAATACGATATTTTCACGATACTTAGGTGCCAATACGATATGTATTGCGATTTTCACTATTCTATATGTATTGCGATTCAATACTGCGATTTATTTGAATTCTATTTTTTTTTGCGCTTTGATGTTAATAATTTTGCACGCCCAATTTTTCAGTTTTTGATTTGTTAAAAAAGTTTGAAATATCCAATAAATGTCGTTCCACTTCATGATTGTGTCCCACTTGTTGTTGATTCTTCACAAAAAAATACAGTTTTATATCTTTATGTTTGAAGCCTGAAATGTGGCAAAAGGTCGCAAAGTTCAAGGGGGCCGAATACTTTCGCAAGGCACTGTAGGTCCAAGAGGCTTCTAAACAGCTTCTATCCCCAAGCCATAAGACTCCTGAACAGCTAATCAAATGGCTACACAGACTAATTGCATTGCCCCCCCCCCCGCCCCCGCCCCCAACGCTGCTGCTACTCTCTGTTATTATGTCACTTTAATTACTCAACCTACATGTACATATTACCTCGATACCGGTGCCCCCTGTATATAGCCTCCACGTTGACTCTGTACTGGTACCCCCTGTATATAGCCTCCACGTTGACTCTGTACTGGTACCCCTTGTATATAGCCTCCACATTGACTCTGTATCGGTACCCCCTGTATATAGCCTCCACATTGACTCTGTACCTGTACTCCCTGTTTATAGCCTCCACGTTGACTCTGTACCGGTACCCCCTGTATATAGCCTCCACATTGACTCTGTATCGGTACCCCCTGTATATAGCCTCCACATTGACTCTGTATCGGTACCCCCTGTATATAGCCTCCACATTGACTCTGTATCGGTACCCCCTGTATATAGCCTCCACATTGACTCTGTATCGGTACCCCCTGTATATAGCCTCCACATTGACTCTGTATCGGTACCCCCTGTATATAGCCTTCACATTGACTCTGTATCGGTACCCCCTGTATATAGTCTCCACATTGACTCTGTATCGGTACCCCCTGTATATAGCCTTCACATTGACTCTGTATCGGTACCCCCTGTATATAGTCTCCACATTGACTCTGTATCGGTACCCCCTGTATATAGCCTCCACATTGACTCTGTATCGGTACCCCCTGTATATAGCCTCCACATTGACTCTGTATCGGTACCCCCTGTATATAGACCTGCTATTGTTATTTACTGAAGCTCTTTAATAATTTATTATTCTAATCTCTTACTTTTTTGTAGGTATTTTCTTAAAACTGCATTGTTGGTTAAGTGCGTGTAAGTAAGCATTTTACTGTAAGGTGTTCTATTCACCTGTTCTATTCGGCGCATGTGACAAATAGAATTTGATTTGAAGTAGAACAAATGCAGGAATGTCGCAGTGTCCCTTTAAGTTAGTAGTGTCATAAGATTTGAATTAGTTGAGTGTCTGTGATAGTTGACTGAGGCTAAGAACACTTGGTGCTTATTATTCAAGGGGAACGTAGGCCTAGGCTAGCCCTTTTCTACATTTCAGTTGACAGTTTCATAGATTTATATGTGGGGTATCCTTTTGGGAATAAATGGATGGGATAATGTTTAGCTCCCCGTTTAGACAGGTTTTAAATGAAAAAAAACCTAATTGATTTGGCTTCATGTGCTTAATGTATTCTCTTCTGAATCTATGCCTTTTGTCTTTTGTAGACCTTTCCACCAGGAACACTTGGAAGATTCTCAATACGACGTGCTCAGAGTCACTGAAGTGCCTGCCCTGCACCTGTCATTCCTAGACCGTACCAGTGTAAATCAGAACCCTACTTTGGTTCAGCTCTTACCTGCAAGTCTCGGGTCTTTCCAAAGAGCATGTTGCCAATGCCGTCTCTCTGCTCCATTGTCTGGTTACACCGAGGGATCAAGCTAAAGAAAGTGCTTTATTTCTCAAACACAGGCCAGGTCTGAGTTTCAACCATTCACACCAACAGTTCAGTCATGCTTCTTAGTTTTAGTTGAAAATTCCTGAATAGTGTTGCCATCACAATTAACATCCTCAACACTCTGGCACTTCACTGCCCTGGTCAGTGTGTATCATAGTTGGAAATCTTTGCACATGGCTGTAGAGGGCTTCCAATTCATAGCAATTTATGTCTATAACAAAGACTGGGACGAGGACCTTGACCTCCAGCCAGGGGACATACTGACCGTCAGCAAGACGTCACTGACATCTCTTGGGCTCAAGGATGGGGACGAGGAGCACCCGGATTGCCTGGGATGGATGGTGGGAGTCAACAAGCGCACTAAGCAGAGGGGAGACTTCCCTGGGACATATGTCCAGTATGTGGGGCCTGTGAAGATGTATGTGGTGCCCAACCAGCCTCTGCAGCAGAGACCCCTCCCAGCAGCCCCCAGGCCTCAGCCTCCCCCAGCACATCAAGGTAGGACATCAGTGCCTTCAGAAAGTATTCATACCCCTTGACTTATTCCTCAATTTGTTGTTACAGCCTGAATTCAAAATTGGTGAGGAAAACATTTTATTTAATCAATCTACACACAATACCCCATAATGACAAAGTGAAAACATGTTTTTGGGCATTTTTGCTAATTTATTGAAAATGAAGTACAGAAATATCTAATTTTACTATTCACACCGCTGAGTCAATTCTTTGTAGAAGCACCTTTGGCAGAGATTACAGCTGTGAATCTTTCTGGGTAAGTCTCTTAAGAGCATTCTTCAAGCTCTGTCAAATTGGTTGTTGATCATTGATTGATCATCGTCGATTCCCAAGATGGCATAGCAGTTCAGACGTATTTTTGTCCTCGTCCTGTTGTGTATATAAATATATAGATATATTTACAACTTTTTTTTCACATACATTTTTAATTTTCCAAAAACTCATCTTCAGAACACTCTCCTGCAATCCGCTTCACCAATTTATATTTATATAAAAAAAGTATTATTTACCTCAGATCTGTAATCCTCCGAGAGGCTAGCCAGAAATTAGCCAGAAGCTAGCCGGGAGCTAGCCAGAAGCTGGTCCAGAAGCTACTCTGAAGCTGGTTCAGAAGCTAGTTAGCTTATTTACTGGCTAATCGTTAGTACTCAGCTAACCACGGTTTGTGGTCATCGGCTGTCCTTTGGCTCGAGAATCTATCGCCAGTTTTGTACGGCGCGGTGCAGCGCAGCGCGGCTCGGAACGGAACATACCGGATTTCGGCCGCTGGCTCTGGACATCCATACCTGGATCTCACAGCTAGCTAGCTGCTATCCGTGTGACTATCGGCTTTCGTCGATTCCGGAGCTAACATCAATTGTTCCGGAGCTAGCCAGCTGAAGAGTTCCATCAATCACTCCTGGGCTGCAGTCACTTATCCGGACCCGTTTTGCTGCCTACGCGGAGCCCCACCGGGCCTTCACAGTTGGACTGCCGACGTTGTCTACCCGAGGGAATTGTCCGGCTGGCTCCTCCGGCGCAACGTTGCCTGGGCGCCCATCTGCGGCCTGCTAGCCGTTGGCTATCTTATCGGCTGCTATCTGAATAGACAATCGGACAATTTTTATTTTATTTTTATTTATTTATTTATTTTTCTTCTTGGGCCTCTATAACTATATCTGTTGTTTTTATTTTTGTTGTTGTGTGATTTGGATTAATCCCCTCTACCACACGGAAACCCACTAATCTACTGACGGAACGCAAGAGTTGGCTAATAACAGACCTCCATTCTATGCTAACTTGCTCCTATGCTAGCTTGCTACCGATCTAGCTGTCTAAATCGCCGTGACCCCCAACCAACCTCTCCACTCACTGGACCCTTTTGATCACTCGACTGAGCATGCCTCTCCTTAATGTCAATATGCCTTGTCCATTGCTGTTCTGGTTAGTGTTTATTGGCTTATTTCACTGTAGAGCCTCTAGTCCTGCTCATTATACCTTATCCAACCTATTAGTTCCACCACCCACACATGCAATGACATCTCCTGGTTTCAATGATGTTTCTAGAGACAATATCTCTCTCTTCATCACTCAATACCTAGGTTTACCTCCACTGTATTCACATCCTACCTTACCTTTGTCTGTACATTATACCTTGATGCTATTTTATCGGCCCCAGAAACCTCCTTTTACTCTCTGTTCCAGACGTTCTAAACGACCAATTCTTATTGCTTTTAGCCGCACCCTTATTCTACTCCTACTCTGTTCCTCTGGCGATGTAGAGGTGAATCCAGGCCCTGCAGTGCCTAGCTCCACTCCTATTCCCCAGGCGCTCTCTTTTGACGACTTCTGTAACCGTAATAGCCTTGGTTTCATGCATGTTAACATTAGAAGCCTCCTCCCTAAGTTTGTTAGTTCTCTGCTGCAGTTCTCTGCTGCCAATGACTGGAACGAACTACAAAAATCTCTGAAACTGGAAACACTTATCTCCCTCACTAGCTTTAAGCACCAACTGTCAGAGCAGCTCACAGATTACTGCACCTGTACATAGCCCACCTTTAATTTAGCCCAAACAACTACCTCTTTCCCTACTGTATTTTATTTATTTATTTATTTTGCTCCTTTGCACCCCATTATTTTTATTTCTACTTTGCACATTCTCCCATTGCAAATCTACCATTCCAGTGTTTTACTTGCTATATTGTATTTACTTTGCCACCATGGCCTTTTTGCCTTTACCTCCCTTATCTCACCTCATTTGCTCACATCGTATATAGACTTGTTTATACTGTATTAATGACTGTATGTTTGTTTTACTCCATGTGTAACTCTGTGTCGTTGTATGTGTCGAACTGCTTTGCTTTATCTTGGCCAGGTCGCAATTGTAAATGAGAACTTGTTCTCAACTTGCCTACCTGGTTAAATAAAGGTGAAATAAAAAAAATAAAATAGAATTGCTAGACAGCCATTTTCAGGTCTTGCCGTAGATTTAAGCCATAACTGTAACTCGGCCATTAAGGAACATTCGCCATCTTCTTGTTAAGCAACTCCCGTGTAAATTTGGCCTTGTGTTTTAGGTTATTGTCCTGCTGAAAGGTGAATTTATCTCCCAGTGTCTGGTGGAAAGCAGACTGAACCAGGTTTTCGTCTAGGATTTTGCCTGTGCTTAGCTCCATATCCTGAAACTCCTAATCCTTAATGGTTACAGGCATACCCATAACATGATGCAGCCATCTCTACGCTTGAAAATATGGAGAATGGTACATAGTAATGTGTTGTATTGGATTTGCTCCGAACATAATACTTTGTATTCAGGACAAAAAAGGTTATTGGTTTGCCACATTTTTTGAAGAATTACATTAGTGCCTTGTTGTAAACAGGATGCATGTCTTGGAATATTTTTTATTCTGTACAAGCATTCTTCTTTTCACTCTGTAATTTAGGCTAGTATTGTGAAGTAACTACAATGTTGTTGATCCATCCTCAGTTTTCTCCTCACAGCCATTAAACTCTGTTTTAAAATCACCATTGCCCTCATGGTGAAATCCCTCAGTGGTTTCCTTCCTTCTCTCCGGCAACCGAGTTAGGAAGGATCTTTGTCGTGACTGGCTATATAGATACACCATCCAAAGTGTAATTAATAACTTCACCATGCTCAAATGTCAGCTCCCCCCACATCTACCAATAGGTGCCCTTCTTTGCGATGCATTGGAAAACCTCCCTGGTCTTTGTGATTGAATCTGTGTTTGAAATTTACATATATATATATATATATATGTTATTAAACACTTATTGCACACGGAGTGAGTCAATGCAATTTACATGACTTGTTAATTAAGCACATTTTACTCCTGAACTTATTTAGGTTTTCCATAAAAGGGGTTGAATAAATATTGACTCAAGCCATTTCAGCTTGTCATTTCTTCTTAATTTGTAAAAAAAAAAAAAAAATCCACATTGACATTATGGGGTATTTGTGTTTAGGCCAGTGACAAAAAAAATCTAAATTGAATACATTTTTAAGTCAGGCTGTAACACACCAAAATGTGGAAAAAGTCAAGGGGTGTGAATCATTTCTGAAGGCACTGTATACACCACAGACTCCCCACATTGGGGGTTGTGTTTAAATATGAACACCCCAAGCAAGGTCATAGATTCATTCAACAGAAGTGTTCTGAAAATAGTGTTATGACAAAAGGTTTAATGATTAACTTCTGCATACAAGAATACAGTACGTAGGATTACAAGAGCAACAAACCCTGTCTACTTTTTCAACATTCTAGATGATTTTACTCTTTAAATTGTTTTTAAATCTGTGATGTCCGCTTATCTTTTATTTGTATTTTGTTATTTACCCATAATTATTGTCTTCACATAGTATCAGCCCACCTTCCATTTCCCATTGTACTTCAGTTTTCTGCCTGTTGCTCCCCTTCTGGAGGCAGTAAATTGTGTTGCTTGCTTTGGGAGCTTGGAAAAGCACCAGGTCAGTCTGGAAAGGGAGCAGGTAGGGGAGCTTTCTGCTGAAGCAGCACATTCCTCTGCAGTCACGTGACACTGCTTCAATATTTGCCTTCTATTCATTCTCTGTAGGAGGGCAGGTCAGCTCAGTTCCTCTTCAGGCCACAGGCCTGCTAGGAGACATGGAAATGGTACCCACAGCTGCCCATTCCAACCTGTTAGCCTTGGACAGGTTTCCCCATGTCCCCTCTCTTTGCTGCAGCCCTGCTACTCTTGCATAATTGCATACTTGCTTTCTTTTTTTCTTTCTATGTCTCTAAAATGCCATGGGTTGTAGAGTAGTTTTTCCTTCTATTTAGTCATTACTGACAATTTGCTCTGAAATGAATGATGAAAAATGTTTTTGACACAATTTGATTGGGAGTTAAATCTAATTTATACCTAACGTATGTACACAACACAATTAGTTACGCAAAATGGCTTCCCTGCATAGTTGCATCGAGTTATACATTTTGGGTTGTACACTTCTGTGTATTTTTGCAACTTAGGCCTATCTACTCAGGACAGGCCTAATTGTATTCCTGCATTGCATACGTACTTCAGGTATTTTAAATTTGGCTTTAGGCAAAGCCCCTGTCCTCAAACTAAGGATAGTTTGTGATATTGTAGGTGGATTGAGTGCAATATGAACTTGACATGCAATTTAGACCGTTTTTTTTTAAAGCCCAGGCAAACTACCTTCGTCCTTGGAGAAAAAGACTCACCCATGCTGTATAATTTAGTTTCCAGACATGCTCTACATTCTCATTATTTTAATTGGGGAATGTTAAAGGCTTATTTTACTGGCGGGACCTATGTTAGTTATATTTAGTCTGTCTGCAGGAGACACATACCATTAAGTGCAGCCAATGGACTAGTAAAGATACCCAGCCTTGGGACAGGGAGTGACGACGGACCGTTCTACGAATTGGGTTGAGCAGGCAGTGGTGTACGGGAACACAGGGAGTGACACAGCCCAAAGCCTGGTGTCCAGGTTTCTTCATTTTCTCCACAATTCTTCCATCCAACTAAGCAACTGGAGTAGAAGAAAACTGATTAGAATGGCCACTGTGAGACTAGCAGAGACTTTGAGAGTTCAATTGCTGAAATGTGATTATTTTTTATTTTTTGATTGCTCAACATCTCAGGAACTCTAAAACAAAGCATTTAAGACTAAGGCAACTAAATACAGTGCCTTGCGAAAGTATTCGACCCCCTTGAACTTTGCGACCTTTTGCCACATTTCTGGCTTCAAACATAAAGATATAAAACTGTATTTTTTTGTGAAGAATCAACAACAAGTGGGACACAATCATGAAGTGGAACGACATTTATTGGATATTTCAAACTTTTTTAACAAATCAAAAACTGAAAAATTGGGCGTGCAAAATTATTCAGCCCCTTTACTTTCAGTGCAGCAAACTCTCTCCAGAAGTTCAGTGAGGATCTCTGAATGATCCAATGTTGACCTAAATGACTAATGATGATAAATACAATCCACCTGTGTGTAATCAAGTCTCCGTATAAATGCACCTGCACTGTGATAGTCTCAGAGGTCCGTTAAAAGCGCAGAGAGCATCATGAAGAACAAGGAACACACCAGGCAGGTCCGAAATACTGTTGTGAAGAAGTTTAAAGCCGGATTTGGATACAAAAAGATTTCCCAAGCTTTAAACATCCCAAAGGAGCACTGTGCAAGCGATAATATTGAAATGGAAGGAGTATCAGACCACTGCAAATCTACCAAGACCTGGCCGTCCCTCTAAACTTTCAGCTCATACAAGGAGAAGACTGATCAGAGATGTAGCCAAGAGGCCCATGATCACTCTGGATGAACTACAGAGATCTACAGCTGAGGTGGGAGACTCTGTCCATAGGACAACAATCAGTCGTATATTGCACAAATCTGGCCTTTATGGAAGAGTGGCAAGAAGAAAGCCATTTCTTAAAGATATCCATAAAAAGTGTGGCTTAAAGTTTGCCACAAGCCACCTGGGAGACACACCAAACATTTGGAAGAAGGTGCTCTGGTCAGATGAAACCAAAATTGAACTTTTTGGCAACAATGCAAAACGTTATGTTTGGCGTAAAAGCAACACAGCTGAACACACCATCCCCACTGTCAAACATGGTGGTGGCAGCATCATGGTTTGGGCCTGCTTTTCTTCAGCAGGGAAAGGGAAGATGGTTAAAATTGATGGGGAGATGGATGGAGCCAAATACAGGACCATTCTGGAAGAAAACCTGATGGAGTCTGCAAAAGACCTGAGACTGGGACGGAGATTTGTCTTCCAACAAGACAATGATCCAAAACATAAAGCAAAATCTACAATGGAATGGTTCAAAAATAAACATATCCAGGTGTTAGAATGGCCAAGTCAAAGTCCAGACCTGAATCCAATCGAGAATCTGTGGAAAGAACTGAAAACTGCTGTTCACAAATGCTCTCCATCCAACCTCACTGAGCTCGAGCTGTTTTGCAAGGAGGAATGGGAAAAAATGTCAGTCTCTCGATGTGCAAAACTGATAGAGACATACCCCAAGCGACTTACAGCTGTAATCGCAGCAAAAGGTGGCGCTACAAAGTATTAACTTAAGGGGGCTGAATAATTTTGCACGCCCAATTTTTCAGTTTTTGATTTGTTAAAAAAGTTTGAAATATCCAATAAATGTCGTTCCACTTCATGATTGTGTCCCACTTGTTGTTGATTTTTCACAAAAAAAGACAGTTTTATATCTTTATGTTTGAAGCCTGAAATGTGGCAAAAGGTCGCAAAGTTCAAGGGGGCCGAATACTTTCGCAAGGCACTGTATAAAAACTGACATTTTCACGGTGGTGTAGACATAGGCCTACTGCTTCGCACTGCTTCGTGGAAAAAATACATGTAATCTATGTACTTAAATAGCGAATGGAGAACTGCTTTTCACTGTGGTTCATTTTCATGCCAGCCAGGTAGGCTATACTCCTGTTGTAAAGAGAAGCAATGTGCTTAATATTAGGAAAGTTGATAAATAAATATAGTAGGCCTAGCCTATAGAAAGCTGATGGGATCCTCTTTTTAATAGAGGCCATCACCCTGTTTTCTAACACAATTGCATAGCCTATAGAAATGTTTTGCAACATGAGCTCATGGGCTCTCATGAAGTGTTTTGCATTTAATGTCAGAGTGGTTAGAGGGACAATAGAGTGCTGAGTACCAGGCAGTTTGCAAGTTTGGTAGGCCTCTAATGACCATCTGCAGCATCAGAGCTTGGAGAAGCCTAATTACTGTGACTAAATGGTCATGTGCAATTTGAATGCCTTCATGTGACCGCCGGTGTGGCGGTAATACAGTCACCGCAACAGCCCTAGTCATAGTCACTACTGAAGAAAACATTTTCTGTACAAAAACACGTTTTTACATCTAGGGCTATTGTTTTCTTCCGACAATGCGTTTAATATGCTTAGGTCCAATCTGCCCTCTCACATGCAAATGTTGGGTTTAATTATGGCAGTATTTTGTGCAGTGGCCAATAGGCATATTTTCAGATGGTCAATGCAGTCGGTAGGGTAGGCCTACAACTTCTTGAGCTGTGTTTTTGTTTGAGTCCTCTGTCTTTGAGATTGTTCTGTGGAGGATTTATATTATTATTTGGCTTATGAGTCCTCAGCTCACTACTAATTTCTGAACTTTATACACACACACACACACACACACACACAGTTCTTGAAAGCCATTTCATATGTCGATAGTATTTTCAACATAACCTTACTGTATGTAGTCTAATGCACTGTTTGTAGTACAGGCAAATATGTTTTTTTTATTGTATATTTATTTTGGTTTTGTATTGTACAGTTGCGACTTAGCAAGACTGACTCAAACATGCAATACTCAGCCACTGTACAGCAGCTAGGTTCCAGAGCATTTGGCAAAGGCGACCCTCGGAAGAGTGAAGGCTGCAGAGAAGCAGGGGGGTGGGGCGGACATTATACAGGAGGGAACTCGAGAGCTGGGCAGCAATTTTCCATGTTTTAACGTGCAGCAGAGAGGGGGAATGTGCTGACATGGTACTTTCTGTGAACTCCAAAATGATCAGACATGGTTTAGGCTTGTGCTGCCAGGAGGCACGGGGTGCCAAGCTTATACAGTGGGTCTGAAAATGAGGCTCTGGCGCGCTGCCACCGGAGGTTATGCCTGTTCAGGGTTTTTTTTTTATTAAAATCCTTCATTGTGTTACACTGAGACACTTGAAAAACCCTCCTCACGCTAAGGGCTGTGGTGAAACATGGCCTTGCAATGGAGTGGAGTGAAATTCCTGAAAGAAAATTAAACTGGGTATTTGTTGTGAAAAGATTAAAAGTTATTTAAGGGGCTGTTGTAATTTTGATTGAGCTTTGTTTGGTGTCTTTGATTGCTACAGATTTGCTGTAATAATTATTTTAAACAAGATCAAGGCCTAATGGGTATCCTATCCTATTTGTCTTCCAGGGACTTCAGCTCAAGAGTTTGTCCAGCCTTTTCCACCCCCAGAAAATGCCCTCCCCACTTTGGTGAAGTTGATAGAGGCCATTGAGAAAAAAGGTGTGATATCGGAACACGTTTGAATCTGATGTGTTTAGTACAAGTCATTTGACAAGAGAAGCAGCAGCATTGACCTGGAAATATGCCACATAGTACTTTCGATGTGACATTAATGTATCAATTATCCATACTTGCATGTAAACTAATGCTTTGGTAGAATATATTTTATGCATGACATGTACTGTACAGTGCCTTCAGAAGGAATTTAGACCCCTTGACTTTTTCCCCCTTTTTTTTACGTTACAGCCTTATTGTTAAATTGATTAAATTGTTTTTTTTCCCTTCAACCATCTACACACAATACCCCATAATGACATAGCAAATGCAGGTTTTTGGAAATGTTTGCTAATTTATATATTTTTTTAAACCGAAATACTACATTTATATAAGTATTCAGACCCTTTACTCAGTATTATGTTGAAGCACCTTTGGCAGCGATTACAGCATCTGTTAGATCGGTTCAAGTCTGGGCTCTGGCTGGGCCACCCAAGAACATTCAGAGACTTGTCCCGAAGCCACTCCTGCTTTGTATTGGCTGTGTGCTTAGGGTCGTTGTCCTGTGGAAGGTGAACCTTTACCCCAGTCTGAGGTCCTGAGCGCTCTGGAGCAGGTTTTCATCAAGGATCTTTCTGTACATTTCTCAGTTCATCTTTGCCTTGATCCTGACTAGTCTGCCAGTCCCTGACTCAGAAAAACATTGACGCAGCATGATGCTGCCACCACCATGCTTCACCGTAGGGATGGTGCCAGGTTTCTTCCAGACGTGACGCTTGGCATTCAGGCCAAAGAGTTCAATCTTGGTTTCATCAGACCAGAGATTCTTTAGGTGCCTTTTGGCAAACTCCAAGCGGGCTGTTATGTGCCTTTTAGAGTGAGGAGTGAATTCCGTCTGGCCACGCTACCATAAAGGCCTGATTGAGAGATGGTTGTCCTTCTGGAAGGTTCTCTCATCTCCAGAGAGGAACTTTACAGCTCTGTCAGAGTGACCATCAGGTTCTTGGTCACCTCCCTGACCAAGGCCCTTCTCCTCCGATTGCTCATTTTGGCCGGGTGGCCAGCTCTAGGAAGAGTCTAGGTTGTTCCAAACTTCGTCCATTTAAGAATGATGGAGGCCACTGTGTTCTTGGGGACCTTCAAAGCTGCAGACATTTTTCAGTACCCATCCCCAGATCTGTGCCTCGACACAATGTTGTCTCGGAGCTCTATGGACAATACCTTTGACCTCATGGCTTTCTTTATTTTTGCTCTGACATGCATTGTCAGCTATGGGACCTTTTATATAGACAGGTGTGTGCCTTTCCAAATCATGTCCAATCAATTGAATTTTTCACAGGTGGACTCCAATTAAGTTTTAGAAACATCTCAAGGAGGATTAATGGAAACAGGATGCACCTGAGTTCAATATTGAATCTCATAGCAAAGGGTCTGAATAGTAATGTAAATAAGGTATTTCTGTTTTTTATATTTAATAAATTAGCAACATTTAAAAAATGTAATGTTTTTCGCTTTGTCATTATGTGTTTAAAAAAAATCTATTGTGGTATAAGGCTGTAATGTAATAAAATGTGGAAAAAGTCAAGGGGTCTGAATACTTTGCGAAGGCACTGTATACATACATGTATTTAACTTTGATCATGGTCCACTTAGATCCCCATGGTCTACAAACAGTGTCATTTAAAAGGTGGATCTGCTGCTAGAGAAGACACCCTGGCTTTGATAGGAACTCTCCTCTGCCTTTCCTCATTTGGGCAAAAGTCCGTCCTTGTTTTTATCTCTTTACATATTTATTTTGGGATCCACCCCTGTAAAGGTAATTTGCTTTTCATACAACCACATGTTTCGTCCACGTTCCCTGAGAGGACGCAGGAGTTGAGCAAATCGAATTGAGAAAAGGCCCTCTCCTCTCTCCGTCTGATCTTTGACCTTTCAGACTTAGCACTCCTGAAAGTGTCTCCTGGGCCTCCAGGTAGCATGTGGAAGGCCAGGTTAGTGCTGAAACGTTTCAGTTAGCGTCTCAGTCTTGTATTTTCAGCTCTGGGAGCTGTATTTTGGATGTTTATACGTGTAACTAATTGATCCACTAATAGAGGCATGCCAGGAGAGAAAATACTATTTCAGAAGGGTGCGCTAACTGTGTGTGTGTGTCAAACTCTTGCAGGTTTGGATTGCGAGACGCTGTACAGGAAGTCTGGCTCCTTGGCTGCTGGCGGTCAAAGACAGAGCCTGAATTTTGGTAAGACCCTCTTTTTCTCTCTTGCACATTATGCTTGTGCATTAATTTATTGTTCTTACAGTCAACTCTTGCTGAGCTGTACAAGTTGATAGAGTCTGTTGCCATCGTCGGATAGTCATCCATTCCTGTAGGATAAAAAGTAATTTACTCCGAACCCTGTGACTTCAATGATTGTGGTGCTGTTCATTCTATAGCCCTGCCTATTGAGTTCAGTTAGGAAAATAACTCAGAGGGGTGATGACCATGCTGTCCTCGTGGTTCCTGTAGGGTACACTACATGCTCTGTTTGTCTTTGCTCTATTTCAGCAGTGGGCCATTAACACAGCCTTTGTTTGTGTAGAGAAATAGGCCAGTCTGTTCAAACGGATCAAAGAGACGGATGGATGCTGTGCCTCCCCCCCACACAAAATAAACTATCTTGCATATATTGCACTTCATTATTTCACTTCTCTGTGAGCCCCGCTGTACTGAAGAGTGAGGACAGCCTCGGGAGTGTTATTTTCACTCCGTGACCGATTTTACATTAATTGCAATATAATTGGCTCTACGAGTTCGTTCCGCTTGTTATTCTGTGCTTATCTATATACATGGCACTGTTTGTTTCGACTGGAGAAAGTGAACACTTGAGAAAGTAAACATTTGGGTGTTCCAAGGAATCAAGTGACCTGGGATTTGCTTAGCAACATCCATGCCACAATGAGTTTGAGTACGGTCTCCCAAAGATTTGAGCAGACAGGACGATGTAGGCTAGATCAAGTGTCAACAGCATGTTCTGAGATGCACACCCCCACCCCCACAAACACACCTTTCACATGCCACAGACAGACCGACCCAGATTCTCCCCATGCTCACACACACTCACACATGCCAGACACTCTCCCCACTGTCTATCTGCTCAGATCGAGAGCTGGACCGGACCAGGCAGGCCTTTTAAGACAGCTGTTTGCTAGCTGAGGCGTGACGGAGCAGTAAGCAGCACCCAGCCAGTCTGGCCTGCCTGTCGCATCGGTGAAAGAGGAGGAGGTTGTTATTTTAGGCTCTCAGACACTGTCATAGGACTAGTCTGGACACTGTCTCCCAGACAGCACACTTAGCCGCACAAAAAACTCTGGCCACAAAGCACAACTCTTGGGACACCTTACCACAGAACAGGAGAACCAGCGATGTACACAAACAGACTCTGCTGTGTCTGAATTAGCGACCTAAAGTGTTCTTTTTACAGAGCTCTCGGAGCCTGAGATGGGCCAGTACGACGTCCAGGCGCTCTCAGAGGCCCTGATGGGATTCCTGCAGGACTTGCCCTCCCCCATCATCCCAGAGTGTGTCTATCCCAGCCTGAAGATTGCCCTGCAAGAGGAAGCAGGTAACGGCATCTTTAGCACTAACATGCTTCTTCATGTATCTCATTAAGAACTGATGCAAGTGATTCCAGGAGCATATTCTACTAACAAAAACAAAAACAAAAAAAACAGCTATCATTGAAGCACACTATCAGGTGACTGTTGAATGAATTGTGTATATTTTGGAATCGGCTTAGAAATACAAAGCAAAATGTGAATTTGGTATTAGATAGAAAATAATGTTGACGGTTTACCATTGTCTCAAACCCAAGGCACTAAGGTTGTCACTCAGTCTCCTTGCTGGTTCTTATTTCCCAGAGCTGTCTGTCGAGGAGACAGGCAAGCGTTTGCTGAAGGCACTGGAGCCCCCAGCCGTGCCCCTGCCAGGCCTGCTCACCCTGCAGTACCTGCTCAGACACTTGGACCGAGTGGGCCAGAGCTCGCCCCACAATGGCCTGGACCCTCACACCCTCGCACTCCTCTTCAGCCCTCTGCTGCTCCCCGCTGGGTCAGTCTCACATTTAAAGAAATACCTATGTCGGTATGGGGGGGTTGTCCAGCCAATAGACACAGAGGGAAAGGGAGAGAGAAATACTGGCCAGCCAATAGACACGGAGAAATAAATACTGGCCAGCCAATAGACACGAGAGAGAAATACTGGCCAGCCAATAGACACGGAGAAAGAAATACTGGCCAGCCAATAGACACGAGAGATAAATACTGGCCAGCCAATAGACACGGGAGAGAGGGAGCGAGAGATACTGGCCAGCCAACAGAGAGAGGGAGAAAAAAAACTGGCCAGCCAATAGACACAGAGAGGGAGAGAGATACTGGCCAGCCAACAAGAGAGAGGGAGAGAGAAATACTGGCCAGCCAACAGAGGGAGGGAGCGAGAGATACTGGCCAGCCAACAGAGAGAGGGAGAGAGAGATACTGGCCAACCAACAGAGAGAGGGGGAGAGAAATACTGGCCAGCAAACAGAGAGAGGGAGAGAGAAATACTGGCCAGCCAACAGAGAGAGGGAGAGAGAGATACTGGCCAGACAACAGAGAGAGGGAGAGAGAAATACTGCCCAGCCAACAGAGAGAGGGAGAGAGATACTGGCCAGCCAACAGAGAGGGGGAGAGAGAGATACTGGCCAGCCAACAGAGAGAGGGAGAGAGAAATACTGGCCAGCCAACAGAGAGGGAGAGAGAAATACTGGCCGGCCAACAGAGAGAGGGAGAGAGAAATACTGGCCAGCCAACAGAGAGAGGGAGAGAGAAATACTGGCCAGACAACAGAGAGAGGGAGAGAGAAATACTGGCCAGCCAACAGAGAGAGGGAGAAGGAAATACTGGCCAGCCAACAGAGAGAGGGAGAGAGAGATACTGGCCAGCCAACAGAGAGAGGGAGAGAGAAATACTGGCCAGCCAACAGAGAGAGGGAGAGAGAGATACTGGCCAGCCAACAGAGAGAGGGAGAGAGAAATACTGGCCAGACAACAGAGAGAGGGAGAAGGAAATACTGGCCAGACAACAGAGAGAGGGAGAGAGAAATGCATCAACATGACCAGGATCCTCTTGAGTTCATGCGGTTGTCAGTCTACAAAGTGTCTGGCTGTAGAAATGGTCTGCAGGTTGAGCCAGCTTGAGATAGAATCCATAACACATCTGTTTTCCTGGAAGGACACTATTCTCTGAAGTCAGCTAAATATACAGTACGTCCCCTCAACACCTCTCCAACGAATGTCCCACGTTACTGACCTCTCCCTCCTGTACTGTTGTAAAATATGACTCGCCTCATCCCGTTGAACCACTCTTCCACCGTACTCTGAAGGACTGACGTAGGAGTGTATTGATTTTTGTCCAGGTCAGAAGAAGATTGTCAGGTTTCTGCCCAGGTGCTGGAGAGACTGCTGGTGGTGAGGGCCTGGGAGCTGGAAGAAATGCCACCAGGTAAACACAAATCAAATCAAATGTTGTTTGTCACATGCGCCGAATACAACAGGTGAAATACTTACTTACAATCCCCTTAACAAACAATGCAGTTCAAACAATAGAGTTAAGAAAATATTTACTAAATAAACAAAAGTTTTTAAAAAAGTAACACAATAATGAGGCTATATACACAAGCTCACAACAATATATCACTCTCACTAAAAAACACCTCTATGTCTTGGGTCCATTTTGAATGGATGTCCCACTGTGTTGTGACACCACCACCTATTGGTCCCTTTGACAGCTCTACCTCCCAAACCTTCCAAAACCAAAGCCATGGCATCCTCTGTGATCAATGGAGACGGCAGCAAGATGGCCGATGCAGAGTGGTACTGGGGAGACATTTCCAGGTACAATTTATCTGGCTATATAATGAATCCAGTGTTAATGTCCACACTTGGTTATATACAGTTGAGACCACAATCTTCTGTTTCAAGAAGAAATGATTGTCACTTGTCACTCATCTTACTCACCCAGCTTTAGTGAGGTAATCATGATCTTTTTTCCAGAGAGGAGGTGAATGAGAAGATGAGAGACATGCCGGATGGGACTTTCTTGGTCCGAGACGCCTCAAGCAAGGTGCAAGGAGAATACACATTGACTCTCAGGTAAGGGTATTGATAATTTAGTCTGTCTAAAAGAGACTAGTTTGTCTCTCTTAAAATAATCTTCAAGTACTCCCTAGTCACTTGTTTCAAATGCAATGACGTTTCACCACTTTGGATAGCTTCCAGAGACTTTCACAGAAGCTCTGTAACATTGCTCAACTGCTCTGGACTTTTCTAGAAAAGGAGGAAACAACAAGCTGATCAAGATCTTCCACCGAGGCGGCAGGTACGGCTTCTCTGAGCCGCTGACTTTTTCCTCTGTGGTGGAGCTCATCCTGCATTATCACCAGGAGTCGCTGGCCCAGTACAACCCCAAGCTGGACTCACGGCTACTGTACCCCATCTCCAAATATCAGCAGGTAGTAGAATGATTCTGTTAATGTTGGTTTGACTTCTGGGCCTTATGTCAATGGGGTTACTTGGTTTTTAAATAGATGATATGAGAAAAGGAATGCAGCCTTCGAACAGCACCCTTATTCTTTCTGGAAGGCCTTACATTTCTTATGGCACATGCGTTAAGGAAAATCCCAAACCCATGGCATCCCCAAGAGGACTGCAATAGCTTGTCTGAAATGTTATCAAACAATGATGTTTAAGTGAGGAGAGGTTTGCTTGCTGCCCCTCTATACATTGAGTGTTCTATAGCTCAACATCTTGCTGTGGTTGTATCACAACAACCTCTCCCTCAATGTGAGCAAAACAAACAAACAAAGGAGCTGATCGTGGACTACAGGCCGAACAGGCCCCCATTAACATCAACGGGGCTGTAGTGGAGCGGGTCGAGAGTTTCAAGTTCCTTGGTGTCCACATCACCATCGATCTATCATGGTCCAAACACACCAAGACAGTTGTGAAGAGGGCACAACAAAACCTTTTCCCCCTCAGGAGACTGAAAAGATTTGGCATGGGTCCCCAGATCTCAAAAAGTTTGGCAGCTGCACCATCGAGAGCATCCTGACTGGTTGCATCACTGCCTGGTATGGCAACTGCTCGGCATCTGACTGTAAGGCACTACAGAGGGTAGTGCGTACGGCCCAGTACATCACTGGGGCCAAGCTTCCTGCCATCCAGGACCTATATAATAGGCGGTGTCAGAGGAAAGCCCATAAAATTGTCAAAGACTCCAGTCACCCATGTCATAGACTGTTCTCTCTGCTACCGCATGGCAAGCGATACCGGAGCACCAAGTGTAGGACCAAGAGACTCCTTAACAGCTCCTACCTCAAGCCATAAGACTGCTGAACAATTAATCAAATGGCCACCAGACTATTACATTGACCCCCTCCATTTGATTTGTACACTGCTGCTACACGCTGTTTATTATCTATGCATAGTCACTTCACCCCTAACTACATGTACAAATGACCTCTAACCTGTACCCACACACACTGACTCGGTACCCCCTGAATATAGCCTCGTTATTGTGTTAATTTTTATTATTGTTTACTTTATTTAGTAAATATTTTCTCAACTCTTCTTGAACTGCATTGTTGGTTAAGGTCTTGTCAGTAAGCATTTCACGGTAAGGTCTACACTTCTTGTATCTGGCGCATGTGACAAATAGTTTGATTTGGTTAGTTAATGGTCTTTGTTATTTCCAGGACCAGGTGGTGAAAGAGGACAACGTGGAAGCAGTAGGAGAGCAACTGAAGGTGTACCATGAACAGTACCAGGAGAAGAGCCGGGAATATGACGTCTTGTATGACGAGTACACTCGCACCTCTCAGGTACATATTCAACACATCCATTTTCACTGTCACATTTGGGACTGGGTTCCATAGCACTTGAAATGAGCAAAACCTCGTCTGTTTTCCCTGTATTCCAGGAGTTACAGATGAAGCACACGGCCATCGAGGCCTTCACCGAGACCATCAATATCTTTGAGGAGCAGTGCGAGACCCAAGAGCGCTACAGCAAAGAGTACATTGACAAGTTCCACAGGGAGGGCAACAGCCAAGAGATTGAGAGGTATCTACATTGCCTGTTGTAGGATTTTCATGTTGTGATACAGGGTTTGAACTAGCCCTCTGACTGAAGCCTGTAGGGATCATGACTATGAAGTGGGGGACCTCCCAATCTTGTCACTCCACCTTACAGAATCCAAAGTAATTCAGATAAGCTGAAGTCTCGTGTGACTGAGATCCATGACAGCAAACGGAAGCTGGAGCAGGACCTGAAGGAGCAGGCGACGGACAACCGAGAGATCGACAAGAAGATGAACAGTCTGAAACCAGACCTAATGCAGCTGAGGAAGATCAGAGACCAGTACCTGGTGTAGGTTATACACACACACACTTTACAATGCGAAACTGAAATGTTTAGGAACATGGGAACTAACCGTTAGCTTGTGTTAACGCCCCAGGTGGCTCAATCAGAAGGGCACCAGACAGAAGAAGATTAACGAGTGGCTTGGGATCAAGAACGACGTGGAAGAGTGAGTTAAACCAATGTGGCCGTCTGACAGTTGTGATGTATCACCATGTTTAATCATGTCTTATCGTGTATCATATTGACCCTAGTTTCATCCCCTCTTCTCCCTCCCAGCCTATATTCTCTGGTGGATGAGATGGATGACCTGCCACACCATGACGAGCGCACCTGGTACGTGGGCGACATCAAGCGAGGCCAGGCCGAAGAGCTGCTAAGGGGCAGGGGTGACGGCACCTTCCTGATCCGAGACAGCCAGTCCCAGAAGGGCTCCTATGCCTGCTCTGTAGTGTGAGTCCCATTAACCTGCTCTGTAGTGTGAGTCCCATTAACCTGCTCTGTAGTGTGAGTCCCATTAACCTGATCTGCGGTCACATAATGATTTGGGTTGGAAATACGACTAGACTGTTGGGTGGGGTTTAGCCAGGTTTGTCAGATGTTTTCCGGACTCACCTGCCGAGATGATGCCTGAAAATCTCAAACGCATGGGAAATGTGGGGACCATCTGAAAACATGGTTGGCCAATCTTATCCGCAAAGGGCCGTTAAGCTGTAACACAACTGAGTCAGCTCATCCAAACCTATTGGACTGAGGAACATTTGGCATTGAGGCATATAGCAGGATCTTCAAAATTGATGGTGTCTTTATGAGGTCTGAAAATATCTGGCAAACTTTGATTTTGTGCTGAAATATCACTTTGACTGCTGTGTTTGGGCGTGGTGTCTAACCAACTGTTCTGTTGTTGACTTCACGTCTGTACATGCAGCGTGGACGGGGACGTCAAGCACTGTGTGATATTCAAGACCTCCACGGGCTACGGTTTCGCCGAGCCTTACAACCTGTACAGCTCCCTGAGAGAGCTGATTCTCCACTACAGACACACTTCCCTGGTCCAGCACAACGACTCGCTGAATGTAACTCTGGCAATTCCTGTCCTAACCCAGCAGCAACCCAGATGAGATGCACCGTCACCCGGACACGGCCTGGCACAGAGCAAAAACACACACACAACTGAGACCACACACCCTCACTTTTCCCAACAAAAAAGCAAACAACTTTCTGAGCGTTGGGTTTGATAGGAGTGGAAGTGGCAGATATAATGACTGACTGGGTTTTGACTTTAAAGAGACCCTGTAAATGTTATATTTTTGTTAAATCTTTACAACACTACACAGTTTTAGGATAAAAATATTTTTACTATTTTAAAGTAACTGCTGTAGATTCCATTTTCCCTTTCAATGGAGGGAATTTTCTAAATCGACTTGTTAAGGGTGCCATTTTGGGGGGGTAGAAACTTTTTTCAACAGTTAAAGAGGCGTAAGGGTTGGACATGGAGAACAAAAATACCTAACAGACTTTCTGTTTTCATCAAGCGTTGCTGACATGGCTGGATGGTTGGGAGATGTGGTAAAAGGCTTAACTTGTAGTGTTTTGTTGCAAGTTCATATTAATACACATGTTCTCCCACAGCGCTATGGGACGCACACAAAGAAAGCATTCTCCTTTCTGTGGACTCATTGCTATGTGCCCTGTCACATAAAGCAGAACATGTCTAGAAGACTAAATTCAGTACCAATGTGTTAATCAAAAAGATTAATTTGTCTTTTCCTGAAAGCTTTTTTTTTGTTGCAATCTATGTAAGACTGTTTAAAATAGTTTGAGGTTGATGATATTAGATGCTGGCATGGCCCCTGGTGTAGCTTGAGGACACTGATTGCTGTGACAGACATGTAATGTGAACTGGAGTTGCAGTCCTTGATGGTGGAACATTTGGTGGTGAATGTGCCTTCTCTTCTAATCCTCGGTCTTCCATTCTCTCTCTGTTGATCAGAGTCCGTGTGGATGCCTTGCACCAATCAGATGCCAAGTGTTTTGTACAGCACTGTGTATGAAACTAGAAATCTGAAATAGACCTGGCTATTGATTGCCTTGGAGCAGGGATGGGTAACTCCCTCAGACTTTTACCTGGGACTACTGCCACTGACTGCTCAGAGTGCACACATCTGGTTTCCCAGGTTAGGGTCAGGGCTCAGTGCACACATCTGGTTTCCCTGGTTAGGGTCAGAGCTCAAGCTCAGTGCACACATTTGGTTTCCCAGGTCTCAATCAGTTGCTGACTTAAAGGAATTAATGAAAGCCAGCAGACACTCTTGAGGACTGAAGTTGCCCACCCCTACATTACTGTGTGTATGATGGCGGTGTTGGATTTGTGTATGGTGGAAATGGATTTCCATTCATATGTTATAGTTGTGGATAGATGGTAGATCTTATGGGGGTTGTGTACCAGAAATAAGAAGCATGGTCTTTTCACTACATTTTGACATTGGGTATGCAGTATGCATCACATTGGGTATGCAGTATGCATCACATTGGGTATGCAGTATGCATCACATTGGGTATGCAGTATGCAGCCTCTCATTAAGGTAATAGTAGCCTAATTCCACAATTTACTTAATCAGACTTTACCTGCCACACTTTGTGAATGAGCTTCTTTCCCAGGAAACAAGTTGTACTGTAATGCTAACATATACACCAGATATTCTAGGTAGACTTGAAACACTACTTTGACAAACTGATTAGTACTATGCAGCGAGTTAGACATACAACTTCACGATGCCTCATCAACATTGATTTTGATTCAAGACAAATCACTGAATGAGTGATAACCTTTACACTTGTCATGTATTAATCAGACGTTGGTGCATTTTATTGCTCACTTTTAGGAGTGGTTAGATTGCCGTTCATGTTGGGATTGGTGTAAATCAACCTTTTATCGCTGACAACAATGTTGATGTTAATCTGGTTAACCTGTTCTTATGTTTGTCTGGTAGTTAGGTGAAAAGTGTCTCCTTGGAGAGCGATGACAATAATAGTCGGGACTATTTACTGAACATAGCTTTCAGCCAGAGTCCTGCTCAGTTCGACTGTCCTTCAGGTCAACAGGTCTTTGAAAACTGGGACTATCTAGTTGATTTGTTTTGGCAAGAGAGAGTGCTGTATAAAAAAGAGAGTAAAAAATATGTTTCTGGTTTGTTTTCAAATTGCACACGGTGGCTCTGCATGCAGTATAAGACTACGTATGCCCTCCACTGACATGACCACAGCCAGGTTAAGACTAGCTAAAGATTGTACACCAGATAATGTGATACAACCAAAGAGTGTTGGTGTCCATTACTGAGTGTTACAGAAAAGAACCACACAAACCACCGCCATAGATTTTTCAACTAACCTGTTCTTGGGGATTACTTTCTTCATTCTCGATTCGTTTAAAAAATTATCTTACTGTTTCCAGTTGCAGTTGGTTCTACAAAAACCATAAATTCAGAAAGATATCAATGTTTAAGTGAGATATGCCTCGTGGTGGGCTTAGACCTTTGTCACCTACTTATACGTGTGACCGTAGAAGTAGAATCTACTAGTTCCTGTAATAATGCTGGGAATGCTAGATCTGCTAGTTCCTGTAATAATGCTGGGAATGCTAGATCTGCTAGTTCCTGTAATAATGCTGGGAATGCTAGATCTGCGGCAGCTAAGATGTCGAGATACCTCCTCATGCCGTACAATACTTGGATGTAATATTTTTGAGTTTTTGCTGTTTTTTGTAGAACCACCTGTAACTGGAAACTGACATTTTTCAGCTACTTTCGTTATTCTCGATTCTGTGAAAAAAGTATTGCCAATAACAGGTTTGTTGAAAAATCTATGGCGGCGGTTTGTATGGGGCCTTCCTCTAACGCCCAGTAATGGACACCAACATTCTTTGGTTATCACATTCTGGCATACAATCTGTAGCTAGGTCTAGACAGTCTGTTCTCAGTGACATTGTTTCCCCTGGCCTTTTCTGTGGACTTGGGCTCCCGAGTGGCTCAGCGGTCTAAGGCACTGCATCTCCGTGCCAGAGGCGTCACTACAGACCCTGGTTCGATTCCAGGCTGTATCACAACCGGCCGTGATTGGGAGTCCCATAGGGCGGCGCACAATTGGCCCAGCGTCGTCCGGGTTTGGCCGGGGTAGGCAGTCACTGTAAATAAGAATTTGTTCTTAACTGACTTGCCTAGTTAAATAAAATAAATTATATTGGAGGTCGACAAAAGCTGTGCTTGATTTCTGTCTCAGACCGCTATGACGGTGCAACGTAAAACGACACATTTCCTCAGCTTGTGAGAAAGCCTGTGAGTGGGTACAAATTTTAGGCTTGAGGTATGTCGCTGTGCCAATGTTAAAATCTGCTACTGTAAATGCACTACAAAGACATGAAGGCAGCTCATGTTTCAGGAGTTTTATTATAATTTGACTTGAACAGGTTCATTAATTTACAATAACTGGCTATGATAGGTCAGAAACACTCCGCATAGTGGACATCTCATTTTAAGACAAGGACGGCATCATTGGTGGCTCTTAATGGTCTTTTTGAAAGTGGCTTTTATGAAACCTGTTTGTGTTTTGTTATTTGTTCATCATAACCTGAGCAGATTTAATTGAATAAGCTAGTGTGAATACTTTTGGTGATATTCTTTACATTTATATTTCATGCTTATTTAGAGATTTAATTTCTCTAAATAACCAAATAGATTGAAAAGACTGTGAAAAGGCTGTTTACACAGGCAGCCCAATTATTTATTTCACTAATTGGTCTTTTGACCAGTCAGATCAGCTCTGTGAAAATATCTGATGTGATTGGTCAAAAAAAACTATTAATGGCAAAAATATCAACAATAGGCTGCCTGTGTGGAAGCAGTGAACTTTTTTAGATTTTGTTATCGAGAATGAAACTGTCGTAGTATTGGTTATATGTTGACTTTCAATAGTTGAAGACTGCTTGGTTTTTAGCTTTTGTATTTGCGAAACTGTGCTGAAAAGTCTGTTAGATACTGCTATTTGATACACATAGTATGTGTATAATACTTGGCTGGAGTTCAGTCATTTGAAATGTAGAAATCCCCCCCCAAAACATTGCTAATGAACAGCAAAATGCACTTTTAAATTGACAAAATCTGTACAATTATTGCATTACCTAATGAAAATATTGGCTGCACTCCATATTATGTATTTGTCAGACTGGTAGTTTTGTATGGTACTAATGAATAAACTTTAATAAAAGTTGTCAAAATGCCTGACATTTTTCCCCAAATTATTTTGACAAAAGCAATCCCTTGCTCAGAAGCCAATTGAGTGTAAATGTTGGGAGAATTGTGACATCTACTGTCACAACATGGTCATACAATCTATGATCTTCCTCACTGTAGCCTTGGCAATTTTCTATGTAGTTAAGATATGTGATGGACTGTTATGTACTGCTATTTCTCTAATGTTGTGACTATATACATTATTAATGATCTATTAATGTTAATTCAGTCAATCAAGAATGATTCTACTCTGGCCTAAGTTTGAAGTTTGTTCTTATTCCTGTTTTGCCTACCAATTTGTCCCTGTATAAGAAGTGTCTGAAACGATGATATGGCTGTTGTGGGATGTCCAATGAGAGAGTTTGGTCACAAGAATCCATCTCATCATCAGCTAAGGATGATTGTTGTAGTCATTGGTGGAAGGAGCTCCAACCCACTCCCTCTTCAAATTGGTCACAGTGTTGTCTGAGGGAAATGTTAAGGAAGGCTCTGGCTTCAGTACCTGTAAGCAACATGAAGTTTGCATCGGTGTTAGTCCTTCTTTTTTTCTGCTCTACTTTCAAGAAATCCCATGGAAAGTCAAAGCCCAAACCGGGCTGTGAATACCCCCCGTCTCAGTGGTGTAGGAGTTTGGAAATTGCAATAGAATGTGGGGTAAGTTTGGAGTATCGTTATCAAGTTCAAATAACTGCACTCGGACATAATGCCAGCTGCTAGGTTCTGTTTTTAAGACTTTCAAAACATCTATTTTCATGTACCTTTTTTTTCTTGATTATACCCTGGTACTTTTGAATGTGTCGCATGCAGCCTACTACAGACGTTATTCAGTTGAATGATTAAATAACCTGTCTTTTTTTTTTCAAATAAACTTTCCAATGGCTAATCTCACCAAGCATTAAGACGTTATGCTATTCCATGTTATATAACAAGGTCAATATGTATATGTGAGTATCCCATGTTTATCAGGATTATCTGTTCAGTTTTAAATGACTGTTCAAAGAGTCCCTTGTCCATGGTTAAATGAGTCATGCTTTTGAAATTGAGTACCAGAGGTCGTAGATTTCCCGAGGGCATGTGACTGACACCAATCCTTAATGAGCTGTGTTTAGACAGGCAGCCCAATTCGCATATTTTTCTGAAAAACTAGGGTTTGCAAGTGGCATGGTTCCTACATTTACTTGTGTGAATTCCAGGCATATCTATATGAACAGAATGTAAATAATTTGTCAAATTGAACAAGTTCCAGCACAGCTTTCTCTGAACATGATTCCTGTCTAGGTTCAGAAGCAGTGTCTGGAGCTCAATGCCACCAGGCCCAATTCAGCAGTACCCAGAGTTGTGGTGACCCTGTACTATGAGAGCCTGTGTCCAGGCTGCAGGGTCTTCCTCACCCAGCAGCTCTTCCCTACCTGGGCCATGCTCCATGATATCATGGAGGTAAAACTGGTGCCCTACGGCAATGCGCAGGTAGGCCTCTTCTCAAGATGGAGAGTACTGAGTCATGTTCAGTTTTGGAGGGGGGGGGGGTTGTTATTGGACAAGTTCAGGCTGTACCTCAGTACAGGCCTTTGATTTATAGATCCATCCAGTCACTGACTATTGAATAAATTAGAACTTGTTTTGTGTTCATGCTGCAGCCTTTTTCCTGTTCTTTCACAGGAGCTTCCCTCAGGGAATTCTCCCTTCACCTGTGAACATGGGGAACCAGAGTGTCATAGCAACATGATTGAGGTGCGCTTGCCAATAAAATGGGAAATGTCTGAAGTTCTGCTTATAACTTGAATCACTAAAAATAGGTAATCTGTTCCTGAAATATAGTTTTTGTATTTCATACTTTCCCTTTAGGCATGTATTCTACATTCAGTGGGTCTGTACTCTGCCTTCCCTGTCATTGACTGCATGGAATCTGCAGCAAATGTTCTCGCCGCCGCCCAACCTGTGAGCATTGTACTGTTTTTAACTTAATGTTAAACCACTTGCATACTTTTTAATTCAAAATGCATATTTGTGAGGGCCTCCCGAGTGACGCAGCCGGCCGCGACCGGGAGACCCATGGGGCGGCGCACAATTGGTCCAGCGTCATCCGGGTTAGGGGAGGGTTTGGCCGGCAGGGATGTCCTTGTCCCATCGCGCACTAGCGACTCCTGTAGTGGGCCAGACACGGTCGCACAGTGTTTCCCCCGATACGTTGGTGCGGCTGGCTTCCGGGTTAAATGGGCATTGTGTCAAGGTTGGGTTGTGTTTCGGAGGACGCATGGCTCTCGACCTTTTCCTCTCCCGAGTCTGTATGGGAGTTGCAGCGATGAGACAAGACTGTAACTACCAATAGGATACAACCAAATTGGGGTAAAAGTAACAAAAAAAATTAAACAAATGGATTTGTGCACCTTTTCTGTTTACACATTAAGGGCTCTGGGTTATTGGTTCTTACATGCATTCTGTTCTCCCCTAGTGCTTACAGCTACACGTCCCCTCCATGACGTGGGACAGTGTCACAACCTGTGTTAAGGGAGAGCTCGGCTTCAAACTTATGCATGAGAACGCCCTGAAGACCAATGCTCTCAGTCCAGCCAAAACACACGTCCCCTGGGTGACCATTAATAAGGTAGGACACTGCTGGGACTGAAACTAGGAGCACGATGTAGTTAACATGGCTATACTACAGCAGGGTTATTCAACTCTTACTCTACGAGGGCTGGAGCCTGCTGGTTTTCTGATCTGATAATTAATTGCACACACCTGGTGTCCCAGGTCTAAATGGAACTGTCCAGAGTTGAATTTGAGGCATCTACAGATTATTAACCATAGTGTTACTGAGTGCTGCTTTTTGAACACATACACTGTGTATAGCAGGTCATGGAATCAAACTATGTGCCAAGGTCAAGCCTGTGCATGACTCTCCAATTCCTCCTTTTTGCGTCTTTGCAGGAATACACAGGTGACTTTCAGGACAAAGCAATGTCATCACTTTTTAACTTGGTCTGCAAGATGTATAAGGTGAGTTGTGTGTGACTGGTCCTTGTTTGATCACTTTAAATGTAATTGAGTATTAAACTGTGTTCAACATGGTGTCATCGGCTGAGCTAAAATGTAATGATCACCAATTTTTGTCCACAGGGAGGAAAGCCCCCTGCCTGCACCGGAGCACAGAAGAAACTAGACAGGAGTCTGTGCTGAAACCAACAGTCATTCTGCATGCCATTCATGTTTTCAAAATATATTTTGTTACAGTATAAGTACCAGTTTCTCTCATTCTTTTGAAAGACAATGCAAGTCCAACATAAATCATAAGTCGCTCATTTATTTACTCTTGTTGCTGAAATGTATTGTAATACTTGTTTTATTCTGTGTGATACTGTGTCAAATAACTCCATATGTATTGATCATTTAACCCAATGCTAACAAGTTACGGTTCCATTTTGTATGAACAGATTTCTCTTTCAAGCCTAAGAGTGCATATAACTGTGGGGTCTGAAATTAAACATCCTTGATAAAGATGAGCAGTAATGAGTAAAATATATTTAAATAATGAGCAATACTGTATGCTCAAAGAAATTGGGAAATTATTTTATACTAATACAATTGCTCAGAAAGAAATGTTGTTTAACAAGTAATACTTTTCCCTCAAAGGTAGGGGTCAAAATTGACACCCCAAAAGATTATTGTAAATTAAGTAGTCTGTTTATTTGGTCCCATATTCCTAGCACACAATTACAAACTTGTTGGATGCATTTGATAATTTTTTGCCCGATGGAAACACTCCTAAATATTTGGATGCTACAATGAGTATGGATCCTCCTGAATGAGTCATGATTAACTTTCTCAGTGGGTCAAAGATCATACACCCAAGACATTCTCACCATTACCAATAACACAGGATGTTGGCATGTTTTCAGGGTATGATTTTTTGACCCTCTAACTTTGTCATTATTCAAAGATTAGGCGGGGATTGATGCCGCGTTCACGTGCTAGTCGGAACTAAACTCAGAAATGTGACTTGCTTACTGGTTGTAGTTATATATGTGCAGAGTTCAACCAGTTAGCAAGTCGGAAATGAAAGTTTCCTAGTTCCGACAAGCACGAACGAGGCATCAATCCAACAGTTTAATTACTTCCGAACAGTGATAGATTTAATCAGATTCACAAATACAGGTTTCCATAATTTATTGGCATTTTCACTGAACTCCAGAAATGTTTTTAAAAATTACTGTTAAATATTTTTGGCTCCAGAAAAATTAAGATCGCTTACCGTACTTACATTTTGACAGACAAAATATACTACTGTCCAACATTGCGGATAAAAAAGACACACAGAACAATAACCGTAATGGTATACCATGTCAGTTTCAGCAAAGCAATAAAGGGACCAAGAGTCACCATTCTAACTTCTCAGACAACACATTTAACACTGAATGACACTGATTTATGTACGTTTTACCCACGATACAGCTCAGCTCCTCTCCAGTCACAATTTAAGGCTCTTATTTGAGCTGTTTGCTTATTATTACCAAACATGAGTGAATAGAATATGGTCAAGTTATTTATGAATACTTGTGTACTTTTCCCCCTGCCTTACCAGGAAAAGAGTAAGCGGGAAATACTTTAGTGTTAGTTCCCAGGCAAGTTTACCATGCTGGAGCTGTTGTTGAATTTTGTTGGTTATTTTCAGATTTCACTGTCCTCCATTAAGGATAATTCAGTGATCTTTTTTATATACACTGAACAAAAATATAAAACGCAACAATTTCAGAGTTTACTGAGTTACAGCTGTGTTTCAGCTGTGCGAAGCATCCCAAATATGCTCAATGTGTGATATTTCTGGTGACTGTGCAGGAAGCCATGAAAGAACTGGGACATTTTTAGCTTCTAGGAATTATGTACAGATCCTTGCATTATCATGCTGAAACATGAGGTGATGGCGGCAGATTAATGGCACGACAATGGCCCTCACGATCTCATCACGGTATTTCTGTGCATTCAAATTGCCATCGATAAAATGCAATTGTGTTCGTTGTCTGTAGCTTATGCCTGCAAATACCATAACTCCACTTTGTTCACAACGTTGACATCTGCAAATTGCTCACCCACACAACACCATCTGCCCGATAAAGTTGAAACTGGGATTTATCTGTGAAGAGCACACTTCTCCAGCGTGCCAGTGGCATCAGCTGTCCGCGTAGCTGGTCTGAGACGATCCTACAGGTGTAGAAGCCGGATGTGGCGGTCCTGGGCTGGCGTAGTTACACGTGTTCTACGGTTGTGAGGCCCATTGGACATACTGCCAAATTCTCTAAAATTACGTTGGTGGCGGCTTATGGTAGAGAAATTAACATTGAATTCTCTGGCAACAGCTCTGTTGGACGTTACTGCAGTCAGCATGCCAATTGCACACTCACTCTAAACTTGTGTGACATTATGTTGTGAGAAAACTGCACATTTTATAGTGGCCTTTATTGTGCCCAGCACAATAAATTATCATGCCATTTAATCAGCTTCTTGATATGCCTCACCTGTCAGGATTATCTTGGCAAAGGAGAGATAAGACATTTGAGAAGCCTTTTGAGCGTATGGGGGGAAAAAAATGTTCAGTGTACTTATATTTGGCAGGGGCTAGTTAAGTTGTACAGTATTGGTTTAACTTAAAAATTAGGGTGCAATCAGCGAACGCAATAATATAAATTAACGTTGAAAATTGATGTTTGTGGTCAATTGACATTCACATACTGTAGGTAAAAGCTATAGCCCTGTGAAGAGCAGAGCATAAGGGCCCCCTGTTCAATCTGTATCGCTGAAGCGTTACAGATTACGCGACATGATGGTAACTTCTGATTGAGCCGACATATGCAGCGTTTACTGTGCAGTCTCCGTTATACAGGAACATTGCCTTTAAATACCAATCACGCTGTAACGCTGAACTTCTGCGATACGGATTGAATAGAGCTCTACATCGAAGCATTACATCCAACATATAAAGTCAAGGTATTACAAATTCCATTAAAATTATAGCATAACTAACTGATAATTGCTGAAACTCAACACATTTTAAAGTCAAACTTTGACATGATTACAATCAACAGTTCAGAGAGAACTTTGTTCAACATTTCATAACGACTTAGGTTGGCAAATTTTGCGCAAATTCCAAAGATTTTCCCTATAAACTAGTTTCCTTCAAGAACAAATCAAACAAGACATTGGGGGCTTATTCAGGCGAATGAAAAAGTATCCAATGTCAATACAGAATGTACAGTATTGTGTAAATCAGACATGGTTTTCTGTTGTGTACTACAGGGAATAATATCAACGCTGTTCATTACATTTCTATCTGCAACTTTCAAAGCATCACACACTACTGAATAAGCCCTAATTAGTCCACACTGCAGCCCTGTTCAGAAACAACCACTAACCCTTCCACACTTGTGGAGATCTGACAGGATTTTATAGGTTTAAAAGGTTCAATGCAGCCGTTTATCTCAATATCAAATTATTTCTGGGTAACAATTAAGATCATTTTCAATTAAAATTCTCAAAAAGAAGCAAATGGTTTAGCAAAATACCATTTCTCCAGGAAGAATTTAGCTAGGACTGTCAGAGTGGTCCGAGGAGCCTAATGGGAGGGATGTGCAACCTGAACTAGCTGTTAAAGTGCATTATCATAATTGTCACAATTTCACAGTATTATTCCAACCTCAGTGTTGAAATGTATATATAAAAGACAGGATATCACGTTTTTGACTGCATTGCCCCTTTAAGCTACATGACAATGTCTCCACCTCACTCTCTGCTAGGTTGAATTTTCTCCCTATTGCTTACACCTATCCATTCCTCTCAGCTCTAGGCGTTAGGCCTAGGGGTTGTTTCTGGACAGGAACTACAGCCTTCCATGGCTGTCCACTAAAATCATGGTTTGGCTCAAGTTCTTTAGAACTGAATGGGCTTCCTCTACAACAAAATTTGTAAAGTGCTACTGTATGATGGAGTCACCCTGACAATGATGCTTATAAAGCTCAGAGACAAACAGACCTGGGGTGTGTTCGTTACGTCTTGCAACGGAAATCGTTTACCAAAGCAAACCGAGCAAATGGAACGAAATGGGGACAGACCTACCTGAATTTTTCCAGTAGAAACCAGTTTTCCATTTGGAGTAAACTGTTTGCAACAGAATCGGTGAAATGAATACACCCATGGTGAGGACATACCCAATATATACAACAAAACGGAACCATTTCAAATCAAATAGAAAATGTGACAACGTAAAACATAATCACATAGAAACATACAACTTTACAAACATGAGTGTAAGCGGTGTTAGTCTAGATTTAAAACAACTTGTATTGGGTACCCCAATCAACCATAGTACTTCGGGATTTTGAAATACAATTTACTGGTACTGTTCGTTTCATATTTTATATTTAAATTGCTTTAGTTCTCAAATTCATTAATTAACTTTTCAATTGAGATCAATAGAGGTTGCCAGACAAATAAATATGTATTTTTGCATAACGTGAAGCGGTAAGGTTCTAAGAGCTGTTTGTCATCAGTAGCACAACTCTAAACAGGCAGTCTCCGTTAAGGGGTACCCAAGACGTCCATGCTACATTAAAATAATTTATATCTCGTCATACCCTGAGGTTTAAGTTACAATTCTCTCACTATTTAGGTACATACTGGATTTGGTAAAACATTCACAGAATTCTCAGAGACAAACTAAATAAAATATACTAGTTTATGCTGACTGAATTCAAAATGTGTGGTGCAAAAGTTCCAAGACCCTGTAAAAATGTTACAATCCTTGCAATATTCCATTGAATATCTATATTCCATCATTTTGAGGAAGACATTGTTTTCTCAGTATAATTCCGTGCTTCGATCAGGAGACATTGGTGAGACTGGCTAGCTTGTGGTCAGTTCTCTACCTTCGAGTCTAAGACACTTTCCGCCCAGAATCAACTACAGGACTGAAAAGTCCTATCTCGCACACAGAAGAAAATAGAGAATAAAACGATACTTCTTGTTCTACAATATTAAAAGTGTTAAGGTGTCTCCAGTGTAAAGGAACTGTTGTCATTACAGACTTGATAGAAATCCCACCCTGCATGTCCAAATGCTGCTGGGACCCACAAACCAAGGCAGGGGTGGAATAAGTTGAAGGGAGGGCCAAGGTTTGTGTTACGTGCCAAGCCGTAGGTAAGCTACACTACTGCCTTCCTGGCCCAGTTCTCTGTCCCTATCGCCTATGTCGTCCGCGCCCACCCCGGGGCCCAACGTTCTGAGATGGTCGGGGCTCCTAACCGACATGGTGGCCAGACTGAGGGCCCGGCCAGGGTGGGGGGAGGGGGGCCGGTATCTGCTGCTGGTCTCTGGGGATAGAGACAGGGCCGGGGTCTTCCTAGAGGTCTCTCCCCCCTGTGACGTCTCCTCCTCGGGGGGGCTCTCCAGGTCTGAGTCACCCTCCTCCTCCTCCTCCTCCAGGGTGAGTTCAAACTGGAACTTGTCCCCTGCGGAGGCGCAGCATCCCCCCGGTGTGGCTTCCAGGGCTCCTGGCCCCCCGTCAAGATCCCTGTCCTCAAGGGTGGGTGAGGGGCTGTGCTGGATCATACTTTGGTACCACTCCCGGTTGTCCTCCAGGGTATCCAGGATGTCCTGGGCGTCAGGGTGGACCAGGTCAGCCCACGTCTCCCACAGAGGGTGGACGATGTAGTCTATGAATCCCACCTACAGAGGGGAGTAAAGATGAGAGATATAAACACACACTGTTTTGGTGGGTTTCAACAGACATTATGACAATAATTTGCCAGCAACAGTCTGTTAAGCAGTGACAGAGACCTGCGGGTGGGTTTGCAGATTCTTGTGTCTGCATGTGTAAGAGAGCCTGCATGCCTCGTGTGGCTGGATGCACGCTATGCACAGTACAGTACCTGGGTCTTCTCGATGGAGGCATTATGTTTGTCACACATAGGGCTGATCTCAATCCCCTTGTCCCTCTCCCTGTCCCCCTGGGTGAAGAACTCCACCATGATGCGGTCGGTCCACTTACGGTAGACCTCCAGCGGCTTGGTGGGGTTACTGAGGTCAGCACAGTGAACCATGTTCTGAAGGACCTGGAGACACACAGGAAGGCCCATGTTAGTTCTTGGTTTATCTGTTTAGATATTTTTTGAAGAAGTATATTATTTTTTATTCATATTGATTTTGTCATTTATATTTCAGACATTTGTATAGAAACCTTGAATGTACATGACACTATGAAGTCTTGAGTTATTGTAGACAACTGCACTCATCACACTTGTCTCCAGTAGACAGTTCAGACTCAACACCATCGTCCATCTCAATGATCTGAAGTGGCTTTCTTTCCTCATCTCCCCTCAAATTGCTTTCACCTGTCCTGTATCCACATATTGTCGCTGTCTGATGAAAACCTCTCATCTCTAAAACAGAACCTTTTCAGGATATTGAATTTCCATATTTTCCCATGAACAAACATAGAATTATGACACTTCAGAAGCTATTTTGAATACACTTTATTGGTCCTAGATTCATGTTCAGAGTACAATGAGGGGAGTTACTGCTTTCAATAAATTAAAAAAACAATAATAATTGGCAAATAAAGTTATTAGGTTTTCATCAGACAGCGACAATATTCAGATAAATGCAGATGTGTGAGACGGAGAAGAGAAGAGGAAGTCACTGTATGTGTGTCTACTCTAGGAATGACCTCTGACCTGGATGCGGTCTGAGTAGTTGTCCAGCAGCAGCACTCCAAGACTGGTCACCTTCTTGGTCTCCACCATGGTCTTCAGGTCAGCCAGGAAGTTCATATGCTTGGACATGTCAGTGGCCAACACCTGCAGAGGACAATACCAAACATCTTTTAGTATGAACATTATGTAGAAACTGCTTATGTTGGGCCTCTGGGTTTAGAAATTCTATGGCAATACCAATGAATCACACTTCAGTCACTAATTCCAAAGGGTCAGTGGGTTAGAGCATGGTGCCGCCTACATCCAGGGTTGTGTTGTGGTTTTGATACTGAATATACTCTTTCACTGTGTGAAATGTAAGTGACTTTGGGGAAAAGTGTCTGCTAAATGGCCATTTCATTATGATGTCGGCTCATTCATTATGTTTAACTATGATAACATGGAGGAGTGTAGATAATATTTAATTTCTATTAAATTCCAATTCATTCGGTCAGTGCCTCACCATGTCGATTACCATCTTCCTGAGGGACTGCCCCTGTTTCTTGCTGAGGCTCTGGAAGATGTCACAGTTGTCCTCCTGTAGCAGCTTGAAGCCCACAGCCAGGTGGTGGTTCTCCAGGACAGAAGCGTCGTTGTACATCAGAGCCAGCTCAGAATCTACAGTAGGAACACCCATTAGTAAAGCAACAACAATTCCAAGGCACTCCCTGTATAACTACAAAAACGTATTCATTAGGTTCAAAATAACGAAATAAACAATTTATCCAGAGATCAAACTCCACCTTACAGACGCTATAATGTAGTCTTCACAGTAGTAGAGGCCAGACACATTTTGCTCCAAAGGACATATCCTTTAATTAGATCTAATGAGTGAGATTGCTAGTGAGGGATGGAACTGACTTGTGTTGATGAGGAACTGGTTGGACACTCCGGGGTGATCTACATCGTGTATAGCACTGCTAAACAGAGCAGCCATGATCTCCAGGTCAGTGAAGACAGCCTGAAAACAAAAAACAGACACTTTTTTTGTTACTATTACTGCAAGAGATGAGTGATGGTGCCGGAGGGGATGACTACCGCCTTATCGGCTCTTAACCAACCATGCTATTTTGTTAGTTTTTTTGCGTTGTTCATAACTTGTTTTGTATATAATGTTGCTGATACCATCTCTTATGACCAAAAAGAGCTTCTGGACATCAGAACTGCGATTGCTCAACTCAAACTGGACAAAGAGTTCTTCTTCAATGAGTCGGACAGGAGGGATATACTACAGACACCCGACCAGGCCCAGATATCTGTTATTCGCTGGAGAAGGAAACAGATTTCGCGGAAAGAGATCAGGGTGCCTTGTGAGGATCAGGCGACGAGTGGCTAATCTGCCCTTGCCTTCCGTCCTGCTAGCTAATGTTCAATCGCTGGAAAATAAATGGGACGAACTGAAAGCACGTTTATCCTACCAACAGGACATTAAAAACTAATATCTTACGTTTCACTGAGTCGTGGCTGAACGACGACATTAAGAGCATACAGCTGGCAGGTTATACACTATCGGCAGGACAGAACAGCAGCCTCTGGTAAGACACGGGTCGGGGGCCTATGCATTCATGTAAACAACAGCCGGTGCACGATATCTAAGGAAGTCTCAAGGTTTTGCTCGCCTGAGGTAGAGTATATCATGATAAGCTGTAGACCACACTATCTATCTAGAGAGTTTTCATCTGTATTTCTCTTACCTGTCTACATATCACCACAGACCGATACTGGCACTAAAACCGCACTCAATGATCAAACAGGAAAATGCTCATCCAAAGGCGGCACTCCTAGTGGCCGGGGACTTTAATGCAGGGAAACTTAAATCAGTTTGACATCATTTCTATCAGAATGTTAAATGTGCAACCAGAGGGAAAACATTCTAGACCACCTTTCCTTCACACACAGAGACGCGTAGAAAGCTCTCCCTCGCCCTCCATTTGGCAAATCTGAACCATAATTCTATCCTGCTTACAAGCAACAATTAAAGCAGCAAGGACCAGTGACTCAGTCTATAAAAAATTGGTCAGATGAAGCAGATGCTAAACTACAGGACTGTTTTGCTAGCACAGACTGGAATATGTTCCAGGATTCTTCCGATGGCATTGAGGAGTACACCAGATCAGTCACTGGCTATATCAATAAGTGCATCGAGGACATCGTGCCCACAGTGACTGTACGTACATACTCCAACCAGAAGCCATGGATTGTTGATCCATCAGCCTGCTTTCCTGCGTCATTTCTGGTCACAACTTGCAGACTTGTTTATGTGCTGCTGTGCGTTTTGTTGATAAACTTACTTTGCTACCTGACAACTTTACGATTTCTACTTTTAATTACCGTTTTTATTTTTTGTTTTTCACTCACTCAACTTTTTTTCATTCAACTTTCACACTCCGGACGCTTTATCTGGACGTGGTTCGTCAGGACCTCCAACAGCCGAAGCTAAGTAGTAACATTAACATGATGCCTTCTAATTGCAGTCGCTGTACTCATAATATACAGGAGAATGTGCGGCAAGCCCAGCTTCAGACGCAATCGTTAGGCAAGGGTAATTTCAGTGTAGGAAAGGATGAAACAGTGTCTGTGCCACCAGTAAGTACAGATAGTAGTATAAATCCCCTCGCACGGTCCCTGCAGGCGGACAACTTTCTCATGGCTTCTGGAGGGAAATGCTGTAGGAATGCTCAACCGGTGTCGCTCATTCAGCTGACAGAAACTTTCAACCTGTTCTCCCCATTAAGCAGCGAATCGGAGTCAGAGACCGAGCCTTCTCTTGTCTCTACCTCCTCCCGTTACGGGGTCTGAGACGCCAAAGCCTCCCACCATTAGCTCTGACAAATTGAAAACCCTAGTCATTGGGTTTTCAATTCATTACCCGCAGTATTAGACTTAAAACGAATCATCCAGCAATCATACATTGTTTAACAGGGGGCAGAGCTACCGACGTTAAGGCTAATCTGAAGATGGTGCTGGCTAAAGCTAAAACTGCCGAGTGTAGCGAGTATAGGGATATTGTTATCCACGTTGGCACCAACGATGTTAGGATGAAACTGTCAGAGGTCACCAAGCGCAACATAGCTTCAGTGTGTAAATCAGGTAGAAAGATGTATCAGCATCTAGTTATTGTCTCTGGCCCCTTCCCAGTTAGAGGGAGTGATGAGCTCGACAGCGGAGTCTTATGACTCAAAACTGTTTTCTGCCCCTCCCAAAATATATAATTTGTAGATAATTGGCCCTCTTTCTGGGACTCACCCACAAACAGGACCAAGCCTGGCCTGTTGAGGAGTGACGGACTCCATCCTAGCTGGATGGGTGCTCTCATCTTATCTACGAACATAGACAGGGTTCTAACTCTCCTAGCTCCACAATTAAATAGGGTGCAAGCCAGGCAGCAGGCTGTTAGCCAGCCTGCCAGCTTAGTGGAGTCTGCCACTAGCACAGTCAGTTTAGTCAGCTCAGCTATCCCCATTGAGACCGTGTCTGTGCCTCGACTTAGGTTGGGCAAAACTAAACATGGCGGTGTTCGCCTTAGCAATCTCACTAGAATAAAGACCTCCTCCATTCCTGACATTAATGAAAGAGATTGTGATACCTCACATCTCAAAATAGGGCTACTTAATGTTAGATCCCTCACTTCCAAGGTAGTTATAGTCAATGAACTAATCACTGATCATAATCTTGATGTGATTGGCCTGACTGAAACATGGCTTAAGCCTGATGAATTGACTGTGTTAAATGAGGCCTCACCTCCTGGCTACACTAGTGAACATATCTCCCGCGCATCCCACAAATGCGGAGGTGTTGCTAACATTTATGATAGCAAATTTCAAATTACCAAAAAAAAAGACGTTTTCGTCTTGAGCTTCTAGTCATGAAATCTAGGCGGCCTATTCAATCACTTTCTATAGCTACTGCTTACAGGTCTCCTGGGCCATATACAGCATTCCTCACCGAGTTCCCTGAATTCCTATCGAACCTTATAGCTTATAAGAAATCCCGCTATGCCCTCCGACGAACCATCAAACAGGCATAGCGTTCATATAGGACTTATAGGATCAAATCGTACTACACTGGCTCCGACGGTCGTCAGAGGTGGCAGGGCTTGCAAACTATTACAGACTACAAAGGGAAGCACGGCCAAGAGCTGCCCAGTGACGTGAGCCTACCAGATGAGCTAAACTTCTTCTATGCTGGCTTCGAGGTAAGTAACACTGAAACATGCATGAGAGCATGAAGCTGTTCTGGACGACTGTGTGACCATGCTCTCTGCAGCCGATGTGAGTAAGACCTTTAAACAGGTCAAAACTCACAAGGCCACAGGGCCAGACTGATTACCAGGACGTGTACTCTGAGCATGCGCTGACCAACTGGCAAGTGTCTTCACTGACATTTTCAATGTCTCCCTGTCCGAGACTGTAATACCAACATGTTTTAAGCAGAACACCCTAGTGTCTGTGCCCAAGAACACTAAGGTAACCTGCCTAAATGACTATTGACCCGTAGCACTCACATCTGTAGCCATAAAATTCTTTGAAAGGCTGGTCATGGCTCACATCAACACCATTATCCCAGAAACCATAGACCCACTCCAATTTGTATATCGCACCAACAGATCCACAGATGATGCAATCTCTATTGCACTCCAAACTGCCCTTTCCCACCAAGACAAAAGGAACACCTATGTGAGAATGCTATTCATTGACTACAGCTCAGCGTTCAACACCATAGTGCCCTCAAAAGCTCATCACTAAGCTAAGGACTCTGGGACTAAACACCTCCCTCTGCAACTGGATCCTGGACTTCCTGACGGACCGCCGCCAAGTGGTAAAGATAGGCAACAACATCCACCACACTGATCCTCAACATGGGGGCCCCTCAGGGGTGTGTGCTTAGTCCCCTCCTGTACTCCCTGTTCACTCGACTGCACGGTCAGGCACGACTCCAACACCATCATTAAGTTGGCTGATGACACAACAGTGGTAGGCCTGATCATCGACAATGATGAGAAAGTCTATAGGGAGGAGGTCAGAGTCCTGATCGTGTTGTGCCAGGACAGCAAACTCTCCCTCAATGTGATCAAGACAAAGGAGATGATTGTGGACTACAGGAAACGGAGGACCGAGCACGCCCCCATTCTCATCGATGGGGCTGTAGTGGAGCAGTTTGAGAGCTCTACATCACCAACAAACTAACATGGTCCAAGCACAATCTCTGAAGCTAGAGACTCACATCTCCCTCACTAGCTTTAAGCATCAGCTGTCAGAGCAGCTTACAGATCACTGCACCTGTACATAGCCCATCTATCTACCGACCTCATCCCCATACTGGTATTTATTTAGCTCCTTTGCACCCCAGTATCTCTACCTGCACATTCATCTTCTGCCAATCTACCATTCCAGTGTTTAATTGCTATAATGTAATTACTTCGCCACCATGGCCTATTTATTTCCTTAACTTACCTCATTTGCACTCACTGTATATAGACTTTTTGTTTTCTTTTGTTCTACTGTATTTTTGACTGTATGTTTTGTTTATTCCATGTGCAACTCTGTGTTCTTGCATGTGTCGAATTGCTATGCTTTATCTTGGCCAGGTCGCAGTTGCAAATGAGAACTTGTTCTCAACTAGCCTACCTGGTTAAATAAAGGTGATATAAAAATAAATAAAAAGCACGTCAAGACAGTTGTGAAGAGGGCACGACAAAACCTATTCCCCCTCAGGAGACTGAAAATATTTGGCATGGGTCCTCAGATCCTCAAAAGGTTTTACAGCTGCACAATCGAGAGCATCCTGACGGGTTGCATCACTGCCTGGTATGGCAAATGCTCGGCCTCCAACTGCAAGGCACTACAAAGTGTAATTCATACGGCCCAGTACATCACTGGGGCCAAGCTTCCTGCCATCCAGGACCTCTATACCAGGCGGTGTCTGAGGAAGGCCCTAAAAAATTGTCAAAGACTCCAGCCACCCTAGTCATACACTGTTCTCTCTGCTACCGCACATCAAGCGGTACCGGAGCGCCAAGTCTAGGTCCAAGATGCTTCTAAACAGCTTCTACCCCCAAGCCATAAGACTCCCGAAGAGCTAATCAAATGGCTACCCAGACTATTTGCATTGCCCCCCCCCCCCCCCCACGCTCCTGCTACTCTGTTATTATCGATTACCGGTACCCCCTGTATAAAGCCCCACTATTGTAATTTACTGCTGCTCTTTAATCATTTGTTATTCTTGTCTCTTACTTTTCTTTGTATTTTCTTAAAACTGCATTGTTGATTAAGGATTTGTAAGTACGCATTTTACTGTAAGGTTTACACATGTTGTATTTGGTGCATGTGACGAATACAATTTGATTTGAAGTATTACTAAGTATTAACACGTAGCGTGGGGACATTCTATTCACCTCATATTTTCTTTCTATACAATGAACAAACCCCTTCTACCTCAATATGCACTGATAAACTTGATCAAATCCAAAGATATGCACAGGGCACGTCTACCAACTAGATTATAATATAGAATATGGCTGGACATCATCCTTTAATCTTCCTCATAATGGAGTTTTCCATACCTCCAGGGCAGGGGTGGAGAGGAGAACGTGGGTGGACTGTACCACGTCGGCAGCGTGGATGTTGTTGTGGTAGGCCACGTCAGCGTGGTAGTGGTCCTCCAGGGTCATCATGAAGGTGATGAAGGTGTCGGCTGGGATCTTAAAGTTTTTCAGCAGCTCTCGCTCCTGAGGTTGGGCAGCAACAGAAACCAGGCTCACAAGAGTAGAGCAAATATGTAACAAACGTTTGGTAAAGTATTGAAGTGTATTTGGGGTAGCCCTGACCGGGACTCAAACCCTTGGCCATTACACCAAGATTCAAATGTCTTGGAAGGAATGCTAAAGAATGCTACATTTGGCTGCTGTAATGTACAAACAGAGGAGATGCATTTGGAATTGTAGACTCATACCTGGAAAATGGAGTACATGACCACTGTCAAAGGCCGATTCCCCGAGTATTCAGCGATCTTGAAAATATCTAGACCCCATCTGTTGATCTCCTCAAATTCCTAGAACCACAGCACAATAAAGTGAGAAAAAGTCTGATATGGCAATTAAGCAGAATTGTATTTAATAAATAAGAAATATTCAACTTTTTTAACATGCATAACAAAAGATATGAGAATTGCACAAAAAGTATAATACTTTTCCCATTGCGGTCCTCCAGATGACGTGACAAGTTTGGCAATAATACTTCACTGACATTATATTACAACATTAAAGGCCAAGCAATAAGCATTAAAGTAACTTAGCCATTCTTCAGCGTGACAATGTGCACCTGTAAGTCTGTGTGTGTGTGTGTGTGTGTGTGTGTGTCTGTGTGTGTGTGTGCCGCCCACCGTGGCCAATAAGCCCTCCTGGAGGGTGGTGACCCCGAAACGGGGGATCTGGGTGGGGGTGAGGCTGGGGCTGAGGGCAGGCTTCTTCACTGCAACGATCTGGGACATGGGCCGCTTCTTCTTCTTGTCTTTCTCCTTAGGAGGCCCAGACATAATCTCCACATCATGCTGCTTTTCTACAGACAGAGAGAGTGAGAGGGAGAAGAGAGAGAGACAGAAGAGAGAGAGACTGAAAAAAATATATGCCCATTGGACTGTGGCTGTGTTGGTGTTAGGAGGGGAGCCCTGACTATTTGCCAGCTAGTAAGGCAGGTAGATTATTTATTTTATTTCAACTAATATATAGGAGGAGTAGCAACCTGTCATTCATGTTATGAGCCCCACCTATTTAGCAAAAAATAATAATACGTGTCACATGTCAGTTTGCAAACAATGTAAAAAATATAATAATTTTGTTAATAAAGCTGCATACAAACATGGTCCTTTTTGCTTCAGCCTAGCTCAGTGCTTTCTGTGGTGGTGGTGCAAGCCAGCAGAATATACAGAACGTAGGGTTTGGTAATGTTCGCTAGTTGCGCCGTAATTGGTTCAGTTTTCTGTCACTCATGTGGACACTACTTCACCGCAAAATCTATGAGTGGAGCTCAACAATTCAAGCCCCTTGGATGCTGCCATAGATTTACATTAGACATGCCCATCCAAGAAGCCTCAAGGTAATTGGTCACAGAAAAAATGAAGTCAAATCACGTTATATCTACCGTAGCTTTGATTAGACTGATCATGTCAACATCATACTTTAAAAATCTTAGCTAGCAGGCTAGACAAGCAGTCATCATCATGAATTAAATCGACAATCTACTGGAAAATCCCTTTCAATCCTTGTCATATGAAGATAAATTATAAATAAAACGTATCGGTGCTCATCAGCCATCAACATTACACAACAAGTTGGAAATTGCTAATTCAACAATGAGTGGTTTGGAAGGAATCAGTGGCTAACTGCAAGCATTGCAAAGCAATCACTAGCCTGCTATTCAGTGGAGAGGGTGTGTGGTCTAAGTTTTGGTTTAAGGGTCTCTTTTCCAAGATTAAAAGAATAAACATGCAACACCATGGGCCAGAAAATGTTGAATATACTGGCCATGCTGTCAATCCAGCATGACTTCTGTCGTGTTCAAAACAACTGGAAACTCTGAACCGGGAAACCTCAGACTTCAGTGAGTTTAAAATAACTGGGAACTCAGGAAAATAATTAGCTCTGACTGAGAAAATACGTTTTGAACGATCATCCAAGTCGGGAACCCTGGCCTCTTTCTAGAGCACTGACCTGAAGATAACTGACGTCATGATTCAACCTTGTTCTTTTCCGAGCTCTCAGTTAGCTTGAAAGCACCATAAACCCAGAGAATGCCAGACTTTACTGACAAAATTTGCCCACAAAAAAGACCGCCGCGCCACCATCCCGTTCAAGTGAGCACAGCTCAACAAGGTGAGTCCAAAAATGTATTGTATGCTGCTGCATAAATTATGTTATATGCCAGGGAGATAGTATTACTTTCTTAGCTGCTGTATACATAAGTGTTTGTTGTGTAGTAAGCTGTTAGTAGCCCATGTGCCGCACCCTAATAATTTGGTCCCTTTACCCTCATAACGTAGCCTACTGTTCTGACTTAGTGGTGCACATATAGCCTATAACCGTTTTTTGAGAAATGTAATCATCAAATATTTGTAAGAGCTTTCCTTACCTGCTTATATTCCCCCTTAATTTATCCTACAGTTCTGACTTGGTGTACAGGGAGAATACTGTAAGAATGAATTTTGTCGCTGTACATTTCAAAAGTGCTGAACAAATAGTTATATTGACCACGTCCGTCTTTGCTCGCTCATTAATGTCTTAATCAAAATTACAGATGGCCTCTTATCCACTCATCGTTCCCTTAGGCCATAGTTTGTACATCTCAATTATCAGTAGAAACCACATTTGTTTAGGCAAGTCAGCCATATCAGCTATGTTTTTTAAAAAGGCAGTAAATGAGGCTGAATTAACTGTTTTGCTGCCAGACAACGCAGGTTTAACGGTGGTAAGGATTCACTCCATGGTGTTGAAAAGAAAGCTCTGCTGTTGGGACATCTTTATGTAGGCCCTAACAGTTTGTGGGCACCGTTTGTCACCGTTATAGAGCAATTCATGTATTGTTATGTTGTGTAGTCCCTTAGCTGCAACAAGTTTACATGCTAGACACTGAAAACGAAAGAAAATTAACAGTTGATTGTTTATTTTACGAACTATAGCTAATCTAAGATATTTCCACCACAAATCAAGTGAGAAATCAATTAAACTAGTACTAGGAATACTGCTTCAACTGATAACTCTCCAGCAAATGTCATCTCTCAACCAATAATGACTCCTGGTAGTCAGACAGTGGCAAATATGAGAAGACAGATCATAATCCCAGATCCGAAGCATGCAAATATCATTACGAGGACACACAATCTGCCACCACACCACATCAAGTGAAGCGGTCTCACCAATCTCTCAATATTTCCTTTTCCTTTCACCCAAAGCCATAGTTCTCCTTTCCGATCCCAGCCAACGTCAAAACAAACCAAATCATGTCAAATGGACATCTATTTTCAGGCTCCATTTTCTCTCAAGCATTTTGGTGAAGCTCCATTCCGCGACAATATCAGTGGTATTGACGCAAAAGGCAGTCTAATAATATTACCGTCTCCATAGCAACGCCAGACAACATGTCCAGGAATGCCTTGCCGCCTGCTTCCTTTGGAAGCCCTTCTCTTTCCTCTAACATGCTGGCTAATAGGCCAGCAGACATGCATGACAAATGGCAAGTTTTGCAACCACATACTACATGATGTCATGTTGGCCTGTTCACTACTCCAACTAATTATATACAAAACATGCTGTAGTAATTTTGTAAGTATATTTTAATTCATAATGCATTATAAGCACATGTATAATGCCTTATGAGCTATGCATAATAATACAAAACATAGGCACTGCTCATAAACATCTATGACTACATTTGTAGAGCTGTATAATGCCCTATAAAGCGAATAAATATTGTATTTATGTACCAACTTTTGAGCAGGATAAATGCTTTACATAAATTCTTATTTGATAGTAGGAATGAATACCTAAATGAATACCTTGCCTAGCCATTGCAATGCCAGTTCAGGAACCATACTTAGAGTGCTGTTGTCACTCACCTAGGAAAGTGTTGGCGATAAACTCTGAGACTTGGTTTCCTGACCGGCTGGTTTCTGACAACTGGGTGAGCTCTCTGTTCAACATCCTTTTGAACTGGGAAACAAGATCAGACACAATGACAAGCATCAGTGACACGAGTTCATACATGGAAATACAGTGTGGAAAGTAGAACATACAGTTGAAGTCGGAAGTTTACATACACCTTAGCCAAATACCCTTTAACTCAGTTTTTCACAATTCCTGACATTTAATCCTAGTAAAAATGATCTGTCTTAGGTCAGGTAGGATCACCACTTCATTTTAAGAATGTGAAATGTCAGAATAATAGCAGAGAATGATTTATTTCAGCTTTTATTTATTTCATCACATTCCCAGTGGGTCAGAAGTTTACATACACTCAATTAGTATTTGGTAGCATTGCCTTTAAATTGTTTAACTTGGGTCAAACATTTCAGGTAGCCTTCCACAAGCGTCCCACAAATAAGTTGGGTGAATTTTGTGGTGTAACTGAGTCAGGTTGGTAGGCCTCCTTGCTCGCACACACTTTTTCAGTTCTGCCCAGAAATGTTCTATAGGATTGAAGTCAGGGATTTGTGATGGCGACTCCGATACCTTGACTTTGTTGTCCTTAAGCCATTTTGCTACAACTTTGGAAGTATGCTTGGGGTCATTGTCCATTTGGAAGACCCATTTGCGACCAAGCTTTAACTTCCTGACTGATGTCTTGAGGTGTTGCTTCCACAAAATTTTCCATCCTCATGATGCCATCTATTTTGTGAAGTGCACCAGTCCCTCCTGCAGCAAAGCACCCCCACAACATGATGCTGCCACCCCCGTGCTTCACGGTTGGGATGGTGTTCTTCGGCGCCGACAGAGATGGCCGCCTCGCTTCGCGTTCCTAGGAAACTATGCAGTTTTTTGTTTTTTTACGTGTTATTTCTTACATTAGTACCCCAGCTCATCTTAGGTTTCATTACATACAGTCGAGAAGAACTACTGAATATAAGATCAGCATCAACTCACCATCAGTACTACCAAGAATATGTTTTTCGCGACGCGGATCCTGTGTTCTGCCCTACAAACAGGACAACTGAGTGGATTCCATGCAGCGACCCAAAAAAAAAACAACTCCGAAAAAGAGGGAAACGAGGCGGTCTTCTGGTCAGACTCCGGAGACGGGCACATCGTGCACCACTCCCTAGCATTCTTCTTGCCAATGTCCAGTCTCTTGACAACAAGGTTGATGAAATCCGAGCAAGGGTAGCATTCCAGAGGGACATCAGAGACTGTAACGTTCTTTGCTTCACGGAAACGTGGCTCACTGGAGAGACTCTATCCGAAGCGGTGCAGCCAACGGGTTTCTCCACACATCGCGCAGACAGAAACAAACAACTTTCTGGTAAGAAGAGGGGTGGCGGCGTATGCCTTATGACTAACGTGACATGGTGTGATGAAAGAAACATACAGGAACTCAAATCCTTCTGTTCACCTGATTTAGAATTCCTCACAATCAAATGTAGACCGCATTATCTACCAAGAGAATTCTCTTCGATTATAATCACAGCCGTATACATCCCCCCCCAAGCAGACACATCGATGGCTCTGAACGAACTTTATTTAACTCTTTGCAAACTGGAAAACATTCATCCGGAGGCTGCATTCATTGTAGCTGGGGATTTTAACAAGGCTAATCTGAAAACAAGACTCCCTAAATTTTATCAGCATATCGATTGCGCAACCAGGGGTGGAAAGACGTTGGATCATTGTTACTCTAACTTCCGCGACGCATATAAGGCCCTGCCCCGCCCCCCTTTCGGAAAAGCTGACCACGACTCCATTTTGTTGATCCCTGCCTACAGACAGAAACTAAAACAAGAGGCTCCCACGCTGAGGTCTGTCCAACGCTGGTCCGACCAAGCTGACTCCACACTCCAAGACTGCTTCCACCACGTGGACTGGGACATGTTTCGTATTGCGTCAGACAACAACATTGACGAATACGCTGATTCGGTGTGTGAGTTCATTAGAACGTGCGTTGAAGATGTCGTTCCCATAGCAACGATTAAAACATTCCCTAACCAGAAACCGTGGATTGATGGCAGCATTCGCGTGAAACTGAAAGCGCGAACCACTGCTTTTAATCAGGGGAAGGTGTCTGGTAACATGACCGAATACAAACAGTGCAGCTATTCCCTCCGCAAGGCTATCAAACAAGCTAAGCGTCAGTACAGAGACAAAGTAGAATCTCAATTCAACGGCTCAGACACAAGAGGCATGTGGCAGGGTCTACAGTCAATCACGGACTACAGGAAGAAATCCAGCCCAGTCACGGACCAGGATGTCCTGCTCCCAGGCAGACTAAACAACTTTTTTGCCCGCTTTGAGGACAATACAGTGCCACTGACACGGCCGGCAACGAAAACATGCGGTCTCTCCTTCACTGCAGCCGAGGTGAGTAAGACATTTAAACGTGTTAACCCTCGCAAGGCTGCAGGCCCAGACGGCATCCCCAGCCGCGCCCTCAGAGCATGCGCAGACCAGCTGGCCGGTGTGTTTACGGACATATTCAATCAATCCCTATACCAGTCTGCTGTTCCCACATGCTTCAAGAGGGCCACCATTGTTCCTGTTCCCAAGAAAGCTAAGGTAACTGAGCTAAACGACTACCGCCCCGTAGCACTCACTTCCGTCATCATGAAGTGCTTTGAGAGACTAGTCAAGGACCATATCACCTCCACCCTACCTGACACCCTAGACCCACTCCAATTTGCTTACCGCCCAAATAGGTCCACAGACGATGCAATCTCAACCACACTGCACACTGCCCTAACCCATCTGGACAAGAGGAATACCTATGTGAGAATGCTGTTCATTGACTACAGCTCGGCATTCAACACCATAGTACCCTCCAAGCTCGTCATCAAGCTCGAGACCCTGGGTCTCGACCCCGCCCTGTGCAACTGGGTACTGGACTTCCTGACGGGCCGCCCCCAGGAGGTGAGGGTAGGCAACAACATCTCCTCCCCGCTGATCCTCAACACTGGGGCCCCACAAGGGTGCGTTCTGAGCCCTCTCCTGTACTCCCTGTTCACCCACGACTGCGTGGCCACGCACGCCTCCAACTCAATCATCAAGTTTGCGGACGACACAACAGTGGTAGGCTTGATTACCAACAACGACGAGACGGCCTACAGGGAGGAGGTGAGGGCCCTCGGAGTGTGGTGTCAGGAAAATAACCTCACACTCAACGTCAACAAAACTAAGGAGATGATTGTGGACTTCAGGAAACAGCAGAGGGAACACCCCCCTATCCACATCGATGGAACAGTAGTGGAGAGGGTAGCAAGTTTTAAGTTCCTCGGCATACACATCACAGACAAACTGAATTGGTCCACTCACACAGACAGCATTGTGAAGAAGGCGCAGCAGCGCCTCTTCAACCTCAGGAGGCTGAAGAAATTTGGCTTGTCACCAAAAGCACTCACAAACTTCTACAGATGCACAATCGAGAGCATCCTGGCGGGCTGTATCACCGCCTGGTACGGCAACTGCTCCGCCCTCAACCGTAAGGCTCTCCAGAGGGTGGTGAGGTCTGCACAACGCATCACCGGGGTCAAACTACCTGCCCTCCAGGACACCTACACCACCCGATGTCACAGGAAGGCCATAAAGATCATCAAGGACATCAACCACCCGAGCCACTGCCTGTTCACCCCGCTATCATCCAAAAGGCGAGGTCAGTACAGGTGCATCAAAGCTGGGACCGAGAGACTGAAAAACAGCTTCTATCTCAAGGCCATCAGACTGTTAAACAGCCACCACTAACATTGAGTGGCTGCTGCCAACACACTGACACTGACTCAACTCCAGCCACTTTAATAATGGGAATTGATGGGAAATGATGTAAATATATCACTAGCCACTTTAAACAATGCTACCTTATATAATGTTACTTACCCTACATTATTCATCTCATATGCATACGTATATACTGTACTCTATATCATCGACTGTATCCTTATGTAATACATGTATCACTAGCCACTTTAAACTATGCCACTTTGTTTACATACTCATCTCATTTGTACATACTGTACTCGATACCATCTACTGTATCTTGCCTATGCTGCTCTGTACCATCACTCATTCATATATCCTTATGTACATATTCTTTATCCCCTTACACTGTGTACAAGACAGTAGTTTTGGAATTGTTAGTTAGATTACTTGTTGGTTATTACTGCATTGTCGGAACTAGAAGCACAAGCATTTCGCTACACTCGCATTAACATCTGCTAACCATGTGTATGTGACAAATAAAATTTGATTTGATTTGATTTGATTTCGGTTTGCAAGCCTCCCCCTTATTCCTCCAAACATAACGATGGTCATTATGTCCAAACAGTTCTATTTTTGTTTCATCAGACCAGAGGACATTTCTCCAAAAAGTACAATCTTGATCTCTTGTGTTTTGCATCTTCACAATGTCCTTTGTTGTTGTTCTGGGATTGATTTGCACTTTTCGCACCAAAGTACGTTCATCTCTAGGAGACAGAACACGTCTCCTTCCTGAGCGGTATGACGGCTGCGTGGTCCCATGGTGTTTGTACTTGCGTACTATTGTTTGTACAGATGAACGTGGTATCCTTCAGGCGTTTGGAAATTGCTCCCAAGGATGAACCAGACTTGTGGAAGTCTACAATTTTTTTTCTGAGGTCTTGGCTGATTTCTTTAGATTTTCCCATGATGTCAAGCAAAGAGTTTGAAGGGAGGCCTTGAAATACATCCACAGGTACACCTCAAATTGACTCAAATGATGTCAATTACCCTATCAGAAGCTTCTAAAGCCATGACATAATTTTCTAGAATTTTCCAAGCTGTTTAAAGGCCCAGTCAACTTAGTGTGTGTAAACTTCTGACCCACTGGATTTGTGATACAATGAATTATAAATGAAATAATGTCTTTAAACAATTGTTGGAAAAATTACTTGTGTCATGCACAAAGTAGATGTCTTAACAGACTTGCCAAAACTATAGTTTATTAACAAGAAATTTGTGGAGTGGTTGAAAAATGAGTTTTAATGACTCCAACCTAAGTGTATGTAAACTTCACTTCAACTGTACTTCAGTAGAAAAAGTGTACCAGCAGTAAAGTTCCTATCATAATATGTGGAAAATTTGAAATTAACAAAACCAAATGAGAGTTCAAAATGGCAATCAACTAGATTTTTGAATTCTGTTTGGTGTGATTTTTCACACCACACTCAAGTGTCAGGAGTAACTAACAAGTAAATAATATGACAGTAGTGATTTCCTTGATCCCTCTCATACTGAATAACATGTCAGGTTATAGAAAAAGTCAAGTGTAACATGGGATATCAATAGAGTAACAGTAGTCAATTATATCAATAAGACCAGAAAATGAATCCAAAAATACGTATTTAAAACAAAACAATCATTCACTTCTTTCATGACACAACCTCATACCCTAGTCTATTCAGTGCATCACAATGGAGGGCACAAGGACTGGAACAGTGTTTTCAGCTGGGCTCGAACCGTTATGTAATCACTAACTGAACATAGCAGGCCTAAAAGAATCGCCTGAAACTACATCCCCTACATCCTGGTCTTGACCAGATAAAAAAAAAGCTGTAGGGTTCTCTTCTGCACTGTTCAACCAATCCAGTATATGTGGAGGAGGAGTTAAGATGGAGCATCGCCTTGTTAACACCCAAAAGCGGAAGTCGAGTCCCAGGCTCTCTTTCCATTTCCCCTGTTGATGGGGACACGGCAGAGCCTATGTAATCAGACACGTGGGTAGGGGACAAACCACAGTATACACTCAAAGGAGACATATCATGTACACACACAGACATACAGGAAGGAACAGGTAGAGTACTCAGAGATTTGTAATCACACTCACACACATACACCCAATGGAACAGGCATGTGTATACACACACAGCCATGTGTAGACTGAATAATATGCAGTTTTATCAAATCTCACTGACATAATATGCAAAATCACTGACATCCAAATACATACTGTGTCCTACAGTACACCAAAGCACACTTCTTGTCATCCAGTTAAGAAGTTTGCACTAGGATAACAGAAAATGACATCCTGACACACACATTCCCATGCACTCAACGGTATGAGTGTCCAAAACATAGAAAGCAAAGTGACGTAGGGCATTCCAGTGGACAAAGACGAGTGACCAGCAGAAACCAACTTTGTTGAATAAAATCCAGTAGCAGATTGTACAGGTCTATTTTTGAGTTATTTCACCTTTATTTACCAGGTAGGCCAGTTGAGAACAAGTTCTTATTTACAACTGCGACCTGGCCAAGATAAGCAAAGCAGTGCGACACAAACAACACAGAGTTACACATGGAATAAACAAACGTACAGTCAATAACACAGTAGAAAAAAATATATATACAGGGTGTGCAAATGAGGTAAGATTAGGGAGGTAAGACAATACATAGGCTGTAGTGGCGAAGTACTTACAATTTAACAATTAAACACTGGAGTGATAGATGTGCAGAAGATGAATGTGCAAGTAGAGATACTGGGGTGAAAAGGAGCAAAGACATTATAAATAACAATATGGGGATGAGGTAGTTGGATGGGCTATTTACAGATGGGCTATGTACAGGTACAATGATCTGTGAGCTGCTCTGACAGCTGGTGCTTAAAGTTAGGAGTCTCCAGATTCAGTGATATTTGCATTTTGTTCCAGTCATTGGCAGCAGAGAATTGGAAGGAAAGGCGGCCAAACGAGGAATAGGCTTTGGGGGTGACTAGTGAAATATACCTGCTGGAGCGCATGCTATGGGTGGGTGCTGCTATGGTGACCAGTGAGCTGAGATAAGGCGGGGCTTTACTTAGCAAAGACTTATAGATGACCTGTAGGTTTAGCAACGAATATGAAGCAAGGGCCAGCCAACGAGAGCCTACAGGTCGCAGTGGTGGGTAGTGTATGGGGCTTTGGTGACAAAACGGACGGCACTGTGATAGACTACATCCAATTTGCTGAGTAGAGTGTTGGAGGCTATTTTGTAAATGACATCGCGAAGTCAAGGATCGGTAGGATAGTCAGTTTTACGAGGGTATGTTTGGCAGCATGAGCAAAGGATGCTTTGTTGCGAAATAGGAAGTTGATTCTAGATTTAATTTTGGATTGGAGATGCTTAATGTGAGTCTGGAAGGAGAGTTTACAGTCTAACCAGACACATAGGAATTTGTAAATGTCCACATATTCTAAGCGAGAACCGTCCAGAGTAGTGATGCTGGACAGTGTACAGCGATCGGTTGAATAGCATGCATTTAGTTTGACTTGTATTTAAGAACAGGTGGAGGCCACGGAAGGAGAGTTTTATGGCATTGAAGCTCGTCTGGAGGTTAGTTAACACAGTGTCCAAAGAAGGGCCAGAAGTATAAAGAATGGTGTTGTCTGTGTAGAGGTGGATCAGAGAATCACCAGCAGCAAGAGCGACATCATTGATGTATACAGAGAAAAGAGTCGGCCCAAGAATTGAACCCTGTGGCACTCCCATAGAGACTGCCAAAGGTCCGGACAACAGGCCCTCCGATTTGACACACTGAACTCTGTCTGAGAAGTAGTTGGTGAACCAGGCGAGGCAGTCATTTGAGAAACCAAGGCTATTGAGTCTGCTGATGAGAATGTGGTGATTGACAGAGTCGAAAGTCTTAGCCAGGTCGATGAAGACGGCTACACAATATTGTCTTTTATCAACGGTGGTTATGATATCGTTTAGGACCTTGAGCGTGGCCGAGGTGCACCCATGCATGACCAGCTCGGGAAACCAGATTGCATAGCGGAGAAGGTACGGTGGGATTCAAAATGGTCGGTGATCTGTTTGTTAGCTTGGCTTTTGAAGACCTTAGAAAGGCAGGGTAGGATAGATATAGGTCTGTAACAGTTAGGGTCTAGAGTGTCTCCACCTTTGAAGAGGGGGATGACCGCGGCAGCTTTCCAATCTTTGGGGATCTCAGACGATACGAAAAAGAGGTTGACAGTGTTTCCTAGCCTCAGTGCAGTGGGCAGCTGGGAGGAGGCGCTCTTATTCTCCATGGACTTTACAGTCTATTCAATGAGTTTCATCACAAACTGACAGTCCTTACGTCCCAGATTGAAAGAGATCAAACAGCAATCAGCCAAAGACGAGGCTTCGCCGTAGCTCTGAGCTTAGTAAGTGGGACGGGCAGTGGAGGTTAAGGGGACAGAGACAGTACAGCTAGGTGTAGGGCACCAGAGCACATGGCTGACTGCTGCTCCATCCTCACACTATCAACGTGAGTGAGTGAGTGAGTGAGTGAGTGAGTGAGTGAGTGAGTGAGTGAGTGAGTGAGTGAGTGAGTGAGAGAGAGAGAGAGAGAGAGACTTGTCCTGAAGCCACTCCTGCGTTGTTTTGGCAGTGTGCTTAGGGTCGTTGTCTTGTAGATTGATTGTGGACTACAGGAAAAGGAGGACCAATCACGCCCCCATTCTCATCGACCGGGCTGTAGTGGAGCAGTTTGAGAGCTTCAAGTTCCTTGGTGTCCACATCACCAACAAACTAACATTGTCCAAGATAGTCATGAAGAGGGCAAAACAAAACCTTTTCCCCCTCAGGAGACTGAAAAGATTTGGCATGGGTCCTCAGATCCTCAAAAGGTTCTACAGCTGCACCATTGAGAGCATTATGATGGGTTTCACCACTGCTTGGCCTCTGACCGCAAGGCACTAGGGTAGTGCGTACGGCCCAGTACATCACTGGGTCCTAGTTTCCTGCCATCCAGGACCTATATTCCAGGCAGTGTCAGAGGAAGGCCCTAAAAAGTTGTCAAAGACTCCAGCCACCCTAGTCATACACTTTTTCTCTGCAACCGCACGGCAAGCGGTATCAGAGCGCCAAGTCTAGGTCCAAGAGGCTTCTAAACAGCTTCTACCCCCAAGCCATAAGACATCTAATTAAATGGCTACATCAAATGACTATTTTAAACTGCTGCTACTCTGTTATTATCTATGCACAGACACTTTAATAACTTTACCTACGTGTACATATTACCTCAATTACCTTGACTAACCGGTGCCCCTGCACACTGACTCTGTACCGGTATGCCCTGTATATAGCCTCGCTAATGTTATTTTACTGCTGCTCTTTAATTATTTGTTACTTTTATTATTATTTTTGGGGGGGGGGTATTTTTCTTAAAACTGAATTTTGGTTAAGGGCTTGTAAGTAAGCATTTCACTGTAAGGTGAAATGTTGTATTCTGCTCATGTGACAAATACAATTTGGTTAGATTTGTTGGAAGGTGAACCTTCGCCCGGTTCTTTGATCCTGAGCGCTTTGGAGCAGGTTTTCATCAAGGATCTCTCTGTACATTGCTCCGTTCATCTTTCCCTCGATCATGACTAGTCTCCCAGTCCCTACCTCTGAAAAACCTCCCCACAGCATGATGCTGCCACCAGCATTATTCAATTTAAGAATGATGGAGGCCACTGTTCTTGGGAACCTTCAATGCTGCAAAACATTTTTGGTACCCTTCCCCAGATCTGTGCCTAGACACAATCCTGTCTCGGCGCTCTACGGACAATTCCTTCGACCTCACGGCTTGGTTTTTGCTCTGACATGCACTGTCAACTGTGGGACCTGACATAGACAGGTGTGTGCCTTTCCAAATCCAATCAATTGAAGAAACATCAAGGACGATCAATGGAAACAGGATGCACCTTTGCTCAATTTTGAGTCTCATAATGTAAAATACTTGTGCAAATCTATATATATATATATATTTTTAAATAAAACTTTGTGCAAAAATGTCTAAAAAACCTTTTTCGCTTTGTCATTTATATTTAATACATTTTTTGAAAAAGGATGTAACGTAACAAAATGTGGAAAAAGTTATTTTCCTAATGCACTGTAGATGGAGATTAGATTTTTCATTAACCAGACCTATATCTTTGCTATTCTTCAAGCAATCATTCCCAGGTTTTTACAGTAGATGAGGCTCAGTTCAAAGCAACACAGCTCACCTTGTTGGAAGCCATCTCACTGACTGAGTGACGGGTCTGCAGGGTCTCCAGCTGGTCCAGACACCAGTCCAGCTCCTCCAGCGTCTCCATGGCCAGCTTCTGGTAGGGCTCGTCTGAGGGGGCCAAAGGTCAGACTACTGTTAAAGCCCTGAGAGAGCGTTTGTTCTGATCTCTGCTGCTAAAAAAAATACATTAAAACTTAAAGAATTTCAGTGAGCGCGGTTTTTCCCTTTCTTCAAGTAAAAGCCCATCAGACCATCCATTCCAGAACCTAGACTTACCAGACTGAGACCCAGATCCAAATCTTCAGAACAAGGCCCATTCAGTAGTGATCACTTTCTCTTTATTTTACCATAGTCCCATTGTCAAGGAATGTTCTCCTGTGGTCAGTTATCAGGCCCCACCAGACTGTTTTTTTTTTTTCATTTTACCTTTATTTAACTAGGCAAGTCAGTTAAGAACAAATTCTTATTTTCAATGACGGCCTAGGAACAGTGGGTTAACTGCCTTGTTCAGGGGCAGAGCGACAGAATTGTACCTTGTCAGCTCGGGGATTCGATCTTGCAACCTTTCGGTTACAAGTCCAATGCTCTCACCACTAGGCTACCTGCCACCCCCAAAATCACTGGACAGTCTGTGTGAGGTCTTTCACTTCGAGTCACTAACGTCTAATGCAAGCTCTGTTTTTAAATCAAGATTGGTTCCATTTCAAACCAGAGACTATAAAACTCATTGTGTTGAATGTATGCCTTTTTGTTGTCCTCTTCACATTCTCACTGCACTGCCCTTATCAATGTAAAGCTGACAGATTACAATAACAGCAATTGTGGCAGTAGCATCAAACAAATCTTATGTAGGTCTGTATTTTCAGTTCTTGAGAACTTGTTATTTTTACAGGGTGAAGCAGACACTAGGGAACAAGAATCGGCACAACAGGCAAATTCTTGTTGTGAAGTCATGTAAGAGGTAAGATCAGATGAGTATAATATTGACCTGTTATGCTTGACTTGGTGTGGGTAGGTATGGAGGGAGGGTTGCTGCCTGATGGTCGCCTGTTGGGTCGATCTTGCAGATGAGTTATGTAGGCAAAATTGCTTCTGACTGTTCGGAGACTGGCAAGCACCTAAAGAGAAAGGTTGGAGGGTAGTGTTATGTTGCATTATAACTTTCAAATTGATTTCCAATGCTCAACATCAGGAATTCATCACACACACACACACGAGAGAGAGAAAAAGCATGAACATAGCACTAACCTGTGCAAATGGTGTCACAATCATGTCTTCTCCATGTCTGAAATGACAGAAGAAGAAAAAAACACTTGGTTAGATACGAAACCTTCAACCAACAGGTGAAGAACAGAATATCAGCATCTTAAAAGGTTAATATGAATATACAATACATATAATAGGGCTCTATGGTACTCAATGGGCATCTTAACTGCAACCTGAACACCCTCATGTCCTGCATCAGTTAACACATTGGACACAGAGAGAAAACAAGTGACATGCACACAACTGACTGTGGGAGAACCCTGGGAAAACAGACATTACCCTTTGGAACTGTGCTGTGGGGGAATCATCATGCACATAATGTGTTGTCTTGGGGTCAAGCCTTTCTGTGGTTAAGATAATAGGCCTCAGGCTATTCATGCAGCACACATACAGTAGCAGGCTCAACTCAGATGCAAGGACTGTGGGGCTTTTCTTTTTGGGATGGTTTGGGAGGGAAGGGGCTGAGGGGCGTGTATGTATGGGTGGGGTGGTGTTCAGCAGGAGGGTGTGGGGGGGGTTAAGGGGTTGGTGAGTGGAGGAAGTGTCTGAAACCTGCAAGCGAAGTGGAACAGTCCTTAAAGGAGAAGTAAAAAAGAAAACATTTGTCACGCGCGTCTCTCACCGCGGCAGCCAACCGACTTCCCAGTGCTTCAAGCCCTCTTCCCTTTAAAGACATAGAGAGTCCAGTGACTAAACTAAACATGGGTAAAATAACCTCCAGAAACAAACATCAACAAATCAAGACTGTTAGACTTAATTTAATTGACTTTAAGGTTGAGTCTTTAGGGAAATATGTGGAATCATAGTTGAAGGGTTAGTTATGTCATTATAAATATGGAGAGAGTAAGTGAAGTATTGGTAAGTGAAATATCAGGGGTGGGGGAGAGCAACAAAGAGGCAAAGAGAGAGACAGGACAGAAACAGCAACATAGTGAGTGAGAAAGAGAGAGGGAGAGAATGAGAGAGAGAGTGAGAGAATGAGAGAGAGAGAGAATGAGAGAGAGAGAGAGAGAGAGAGAGAGAGAGAGATGGGGAAAAAGAGAGCGAGGGGAAGAAGAAAATGACCTGGAGAAGGTGTTAGGAGGAGGATCACACATCACATTGGTCCAATGCTACTTACAGCTCACTGGCCGTGGAGGAGTTGCGGGACATAGCTTTGGGCGAGAGGTCGAAATCTGAGTCGGAGCGATAGAGGAAGGACTCGCGGCGCTGGCTGTGGGGGTAGTTGGCCTGTAGGACCAGGCCAGAGATGGGGCTGACCTGGGGGTCCAGGGGACTGCGCCCCACCGACAGCCCATTCTCCACATCAAAGCTAAGGGGGAGAGAAGGGAGAGGCAGAAGGGTTGGATTCATGTTATGGGTGTCTTTCAGTTTGTTCAGCGGTGACATACTGGCATTGTCATCACAGAAAATAATGACAAGAGCCATCAACATCAAGGGAAGAGAAAGTAGAGAGAAGGCAAGATTCATGTTAATAGGTGTCTGGAGCAGCGGAGCAGGAAGACAGGACGACATTGTCCATTCATTTATTGTGTACAGTATGATGTCAGTAAAAATAAATAAAAACCCTTGAATGAGTAGGTGTGTCCAAACTTTTGACAGGTACTGTACGTCATCAGTGCGTTCATCCTCTGTCAGGCATGCTTATGGCACCTATCCACCCCTGCAGCCAGACCCTGACCTAAAAGTATCAGGGTGATCAATCCATAGCCATCCAATCTCATAATAATGCTGACTTGGGGAACCTGTTTCCAGAGGCACGTCAGGCCCAGGAGGCTGCCAAGAACGCTTTCAAGGATTCCCGTGAGTGTCTTGGTGTGATGTGTAGTTTCTTTGCGTAACACAGAAAACGCCGAGTGTGAACAGCTAGAAAATACATTGAGGTCTGTTTGATGGATGAGTGCAATTCCACTTTCCTTTTCATATTTTAAGAATGTATTAAGACTAAGTTAGGAGATCAGAGGTGGAGAAAGGCATACAAGTCATCTATGCATACATTTTACGTATCGGACTTTGCACCAGCAAAGTATAGTTGATACAGCAGTGACTTTACACATACAGCAGAAGTTCTAATAGTACATGACCCTCCTCCTTTAGGATTACTAGTAATGTGACTGTATGTCTGATCTGTGTGTCTAACTCCAGAAGAGAGTTGGTCCAGGGCGATGCCACAGTAAATGAGCGACAGCTGCAAGGTCGGGCTGAGGTGGAGTTGGAGAGAGTGGTTCTAAGAATAGCCCTCTATCATTGATGGGGGACATGTGAGAGGGCTATACATAGCCCAAAATATACTGCATGCCCCCTGGCTGGAGTCTCATATAATTACATTAGGCTGAGGCCCTCACCCCATACATACCCTTTCACTTGACTTCAAGTTCAACTCAAATCAATGTTTATTGGTGGTGTACACAGTTTAGCAGCTGTTCAAACTAGAATGGTCCAAACACACCAAGACAGTCGTGAAGAGGGTACGACAAAGCCTATCCCCCCCCCCCCAGGAAACTAAAAAGATTTGGCATGGGTCCTGAGATCCTCAAAAGGTTCTATAGCTGCAACATCGAGAGCATCCTGACAGGTTACATCACTGCCTGGTACGGCAATTGCTCGGCCTCCGACCGCAAGGCACTTCAGAGGGTAGTGCGTATGGCCCAGTACATCACTGGGGCAAAGCTGCCTGCCATCCAGGACCTCTACACCAGGTGGTGTCAGAGGAAGGCCCTGAAAATTGTCAAAGACCCCAGCCACCCCAGTCATAGACTGTTCTCTCTACTACCGCATGGCAAGCGGTACCGGAGTGCAAAGTCTAGGACAAAAAGGCTTCTCAACAGTTTTTACCCCCAAGCCATAAGACTCCTGAACAGGTAACCAAATGGTTACCCAGACTATTTGCATTGTGCCCCCCCCAACTCCTCTTTTACGCCACTGCTACTCTCTGTTTATCATATATGCATAGTCACTTTAACCATACATTCATGTGCATACTACCTCAATTGGCCCGACCAACCAGTGCTCCCGCACATTGGCTAACCGGGCTATCTGCATTTGATTTGATTTGATATAGCGGGTGTGGCAAAATGTTAATAGCTCCTAACAATGCAATAAACTGTCAAACAATTAAAATGTAAGAAAATAAATATTAAAAAATTGCACATATTCTCATGCTATTGACCAACACATGATTCTTTGCAAAGCACTGTGTAGTTTGTCAGAGTTACTTTCAGTTGAAGTATTATTAGATGTCTCCGGGGAACCTGCAACAAGCATCTCTGGATGTGCATTTCACTCACAGACTCCTCTCACAAAAGCAGTCAGATATGGGACTGAGTGTATGGGGTGTTGTATGCATTCTTTGTACTAAATACAGGACAATGATGCTCCGTATTTTGCGTAAATGAACATTTAAAACCAGCCTGCATCATACTAGGGAAGTGATTGACATCAGTGATCAGAAGCAATGACAGAATTAATTATTTAACCAATGTTTAATATTTTTTTTCCCCATTTTGGCTTGTGACTCCTGCATAGCCTACTGTACTGGAATTAGCTGTGCAGTGTGTATTTTTATCTGGATTTGGCAGTCCAGCAATAGCAGTAACTGATAAATGAATGTTAAGTAATCAATTCTCAATGAAGCCCCCTGATTCATGTGAGGACCGAAAAGGGAGAGAAAGAAAGATGGGTTGTTCCACAAAATGAGTGCCTTTCGTGTCCCTTTGATATTGTAAGTAGAAATTGTGCACCAATATTGAATTTTAAAACCCTGTTATATTTAATTAAGTGCCATTTAATATGGAGAATTCTACAAATCAGATTTTGTTAATGTGAATAAAGACTTGCTAAAGTGCCAAAATTGTGCATTTTGACATGTCCCTCCGTGCACCCTCTGGGACTTGTAGGAAGATTTTAACTCGCTTAACACCAAAATGTCTCCAGGTTTTTACCATCATTGTAAAGCCCTTGCTATTTTGATGCTTTCAAAAAGTAATTTCTGAAGATGATTTATTTCATGTGATTAATGATTCATTTCAAGCTCAACCCTGTTATGTGAACTCCTGTTTTAATACGGTGAAACTATTCCTTTTAAAATATATATTTAAAAGAAAATATTGAACATTTAATATTCAAATCATAGTGTAAAATCAGGTGCGCTGGTTCTACTCTTTTTGGGCATTTTCTGGTGTTTTGTTGGGAAAACTGAGCGGGTCGAGCAGAACACGCTGTTGTGGAAAATTCGATCCAAAGATTAAGGCATAGACTATTTAATTGTATAATAGAAATATCGTTAATTAAGCAGCTGCAGGGGAGATCTACCTCTGATTTCACAGGGAACAACTCCAAGAGTAAATGGTTACATGTCCCTTATATAGTGGGAGCTGATAATACAATCATACTGTTACACAACAGATATTTTATACAAGCAACAGTTCCGGAACACAATGGCCTTGTATTAGAGTGCAGACATACCAGGAGTCTATGAAAGGCATAACATCACAGTCCAACACAGAACATATTCCTTGAGAAATCGCAACAGCTCACCCCAAATTCTGCCACCACAACGTCAACCCAGTTAACAATAGATAGACAGGCTAGAAATGTTTTAACAATTTCATTTATTTTGTGAAGCCTGCATTCAATTTCCCCTCCCTGTTGCACACAACATGCTTTCATTCCCCCTGTCACAAGGGGATCTATGGCTGATTTAAGATGAAATCCTCAACCCTGTCACGGTCAACTTTATTTGGCACTTTTTTTATTCAACCTCTTGAGATGGGAGAATATGTTTTTATGAAGTTGAACATGTGCTCTTTATGATAGAATGTTGAAATCAAAACATTTTGGGGGACTAAGTTACATATCTCACAAGACACCAAATTGGTGGAACGACCCTGAGAGATAGAAAGATAGGTTTGCATTTGGAAGGCTCAATGCAGCGCTTTAACAAGCTCCACCTGATTGGTGGGGAAAGCTCCAGGGGGAGGGGCAGCCGTATAAAGTGTCAGTGTCAGGGCTTGCCTTATTACCCCACTTCTCCTCCCCTCATCCATATTGTTCCACCTCTCCTTACTGCCTCGCCTCCCTCCCTTATGACCCCACCTTTCCTTACTGCCTCTCCTCCCTCCCTTATGACCCCACCTCCCCTACCTCCCTTATTCTCACACCTTCCATCATTTTCAATGATGCGTCCCCACTGAACGATTTGGGCCGCCTCTGATGGTGGGATGGCATCGATCACAAGGACAATGGAGTCAACAACTATAAATAGCTCTATCCAGTAAATAGGTGGGTGCTGCCGGTGCAAAGGACATCACGCTGCTTGCTTAGCGAGTACCACTTCCTCCTGATTCAGCTCACACCGAGGCTCGAACCCAGGACCTCTGCCTTGCTTGAACGTGTGACCGCCCTACTGAAGTGTCTTACCATTCGGCGCCATTAAGCTGCGTATGTGGCCACACTTCAGGCTGAGGAGTAAGTTTCACAAATCCCCATGTGCTACATTGGCCTGAGTAGACCGCAAGATGGAGAGAAGAGAGAACCCCCCCCACCACACTGCCGAGATGGTTTCTTACCATTAATACTGTAAATATTCATGCAGGTCAGGCAGCTGTTTGACAACATCGAACAGCATTTAGTTGTACTCTTTTGGCGAGAAAAATAAAATATTAAAAAGTTAAAAAGCTCAATTGTGATAAAATACTCACGGTGCCCTATAGATGTACTGTAAAAGACTGCAGACACAACATGCAGTATGGGAAACCAGACAACTCTAATGTCATGCCACTGCAGTCTCATCACCTAGGTATGTCTGTGGGAAATACTGTTTTTTAACTGATAAACATGCCTCTCACTCATCATTGGGAAAAAAAAACAGAAATAACCCCGAAAACAGCTCACAAGTGAAACAAAAGTCACCTATTAAAACTGAAACGCACGTCATTCAAATGACATGTTAATGTTTGAGTAAATTACCAGAGCCTGAAGCTTGGGGAGGTCAGAGTGTACTAATGGACTGTGGCTAAACTCCTTTCTAGCTGCAGACAGCTTCTCGTCTCTGGAATCTCGCAACAACGTTCCCACTTCCATAAACAATACAGTGTGGTGGACAAAGTTGCATATTTTTCCAAGAAAACAGGCTGAAAATAAACCGGGGCTAAGCTCAAGAAATGACACCAGGAAATACCTGGGTTTATCAGACTGAGTGGGGGAAGACAAGTGTACATATCAGTGGTATTCATATGGTTAGTTACTTCTACTGGAAACGGAATGGGCTTCCGAGTGTCCGGTAGCGCAATCTATTGGGGACAGAAATAACAGATCACTGTGCCAGTCAGTGTATGTTCCCCAGCACACCAGTGTCTCTATACAGAGAGCACAGAGCAATGTGACCACTGTTTAAAATACAGTTGAAGTCGGAAGTTTACATACACCTTAGCCAAATACATTTCAACTCAGTTTTAAGAATGTGAAATGTCAGAATAGTAGTAGAGAGAATGATTTATTTCAGCTTTTATTTATTTTATCACATTCCCAGTGGGTCAGAAGTTTACATACACTCAATTATTATTTGGTAGCATTGCCTTTAAATTGTTTAACTTGGGTCAATCGTTTTGGGTAGCCTTGCACAAGCGTCCCACAATAAGTTGGGTGAATTTTGGCCCATTCCTCCTGACAGGGCTGGTGTAACGGAGTCAGGATTGTAGGCCTCCTTGCTCGCACACACTTCTTCAGTTCTGCCCACAGAGGATTGAGGTCAGGGCTTTGTGATGGCCACTCCAAAACCTTGACTTTGTTGTCCTTAAGTCATTTTGCCACAACTTTGGAAGTATGCTCGGGGTCATTGCCCATTCGGAAGACCCATTTGCGACCAAGCTTCAACTTCCTGACTGACGTCTTGAGATGTTGCTTCAATATATCCACATAATTTTCCAGCCTTATGATGCCATCTATTTTGTGAAGTGCACCAGTCCCTCCTGCAGCAAAGCACCCCCACAACATGATTCTGCCACCCCCATGCTTCACGGTTGGGATGGTGTTCTTCGGCTTGCAAGCCTCCCCCTTTTTCCTCCAAACATAAAGATGGTCATTATGGCCAAACAGTTCTATTTTTGTTTCATCAGACCAGAGGACATTTCTCCAAAAAGTACGATCTTTGTCCCCATGTGCAGTTGCAAACCGTAGTCTGGCTTTTTTATGCCAGTTTTGGAGCCGTGGCTTCTTCCTTGCTGAGCGGCCATTCAGGTTATGTCGATATAGGACTCGTTCTACGGTATGACGGCTACATGGTCCCATGGAGTTTATACTTGCGTACTATTGTTTGTACAGATGAATGTGTTACCTTCAGGCGTTTGGAAATTTCTCCCAAGGATGAACCAGACTTGTGGAGGTCTACAAATTTTTGGGGGCTGATTTCTTATGATTTTCCCATGATGTCAAGCAAAGAGGCACTGAGTTGGAAGGTAGGCCTTGAAATACATTCACAGGTACACCTCCAATTGACTCAAATTATGTCAATTAGCCTATCAGAAGCTTCTAAAGCCATGACGTACTTTTCTGGAATTTTCCAAGCTGTTTAAAGGCACAGTCAACTTAGTGTATGTAAACTTCTGACCCACTGGAATTGTGATACAGTGAATTATAAGTGAAATCTGTCTGTAAACAACTGTTGGAAAAATTACTTTTGTCATGCACAAAGTAGATGTCCTAACCGACTTGACAAAACTATGGTTTATTAATTAACAAGAAATTTGTGGAGTGGTTAAAAAACAAGTTTTAATGACTCCAACCTAAGTGCATGTAAACTTCCGACTTCAACGGTATATCTGGAATTCCAGCCAAACAGGTGATACAAGTTTGTACCTCTATTTCAGATGTTAAACAGTTGTTTCCCTCTTACAGCATGTAGAATATGTATCATGTAATTACTTGACATACATATATTAAACCAATTGTGCCTTTCTGCTGAATAAACCTTGTTAATCATCTCTTATTACAGTATGTTGGGTGTTCTAAGAAGTTCGATGAGATGTTCTGTGTATGTATCACAAAGGTCACAGGCAGGTCATGAGGTAGACAAATGCCTCATAACTGGTGGTGGTGACCTTGGTATTGTCATTTTTCTCAGGCTCTGACGTTAGTCGGTTTTTTCTCTCCCTTCACTTCTAGTCTGAGATACAGTCAGAACTCATGGGAGACAGGACTCTGTATATCACACTAGCCATCTGGGGAGACCACCGGCACACACACAGGCAGGCGATCACACACACACACACACACACACACACACACACACACACACAGTGCCTACTAATTACTAAAAGACTATCCTATACTGAACAGGATCTGTGTCATTGATACGTCATCTGGTCTCCGCAAACACAGAAGACAATCCTCCGCGTTTCCTTTCCTCTACAGAATAAATTCAAATAAGCCTTCAGGTCGATGTCATTCAGATAAAGAAAGAATAGACATTAACGTCTAAAGCTAATAAAAAGCAGTCAGGAACAATGTTCCCTCTAAGCTGGGGGTGGGCGCCAAGCTCCCCCGAGACTGCCGCGCAGCAGAAGAACTATCAGTCGGTGCAGAGAAGCATGAGATTGAACGTCACTCAACTTTCTAAAGTGTTCCCCCTTAGTTAATACTATCAACGTTTCCCTTTACTGTAGAAATTGTGATCGAATCAATGCAATATTAGTCACTTTCAACACAACATACCGAAACAAAAAGAACTATGTAAGTCTTATTAGTATGCAAAATTAACTATGCAAGAGATGAAGGTATAGGTAGAATGCATCGGAGTATGATTATTTTGCATTGAGAGAGAAGACTCAGGCTCTACACAGACTGGCGCGCCATAACCAACTGGAGCTGCAGTAGGCCTATATGCAAATAGACCATTGTCATATGGATCTGTGCCATTGACTTTGTACTGGACTATGGTTACAGCATGAGTGGTGGTGAGTAGATGCGCTTGCTTTGAGATCAAAGTGAGAGCTACATGTAGTGAGTGACTTGTGCTCATATGTAATAATGTCAAGCCCTGCATGTTTTTTTCCATGTAGGCCGAATGACAGAACAGCTATTTCCATGCTACAATGTTATGGGATTAATTTTCTTCAAAGTTTTTGATGGTAGGCCACTGGTAGGCCTACATTATGATCAGATAGCCACAGTAGCTTACTTGGCCACTGTTAAAACTGTAAGTTAAAGCGGGTACATCCTCAGTGTTCATAGTAAATGCACGACAATGTTCAAATTTGCGCTCACCAGACCTGAAATGTAGAAAAAAATATAGGAACATTGTTCAGGACCCATGTGCAGATGACTAGATGAAACTTGTCAGTCAGTATGGATCCAATCTCAGCCACTGAAAATGTGGGTTTGGTGACCCCCTTCGTTCCTGCCCAGTCCGGAGCGAGGTCTGACTCCTGCGATTGACACCAGCTGGGCAGCGCTGCGGTGTTCATGGGAACCCCAGAGATCTGAAGGGACCTTTACTTTTGTTCCGTGCCAGAGACAGATGTTATTGCCAACAGAGTGGGCTTCCAGAGGATGACACAGCGCCTGGAGTCAAAAGTCATATCTCCCCCCTCCTGTTTTTTTTCAGCATGGCGTGAGAACCAGCTCCAGGGGCCTCACTGACCTATGACAATCAAAGTGTGTGTGTGTGTGTGTGTGTGTGTGTGTGTTTTTCTCTGCGATGTTCCCGGGGGCCTGGAAGCAGAGAAAGTTGGAAAACAGACGATTGGCCGTTTTTTGGTGTGTGTGTGTTCCTGGTGATGCGTAAACGGTATTGGATGGAAAGGGTCACCTGGTTTGGGAAGGGGGATGTTAGTTTTGTACCCCCCACACCATTGTGCTTGACCTGACACCCGCAGCAGAAGCTAGTTAAGGACCATGTCACCTCCACCTTACCCTACACCCTACACCCACTACAATTTGCATACCGCCCCAACAGATCCACGGATGACACAATCACCGTTGCACTGCACACTGCCCTATCCCACCGAGACAAGAGAAATACCTATGGAAGAATCCTGTTCATTGACTACAGCTCAGCCTTCAACTCCAAGCTCATCCTAAACTCAGGGGCCTGGGTTTGAACCCCCCCTGTTCAACTGGGTCCTACACTTCCTGATGGGCCGACCCCAAGTGGTGAAGGTTAACAACAGCACCTCCGCCTCGCTGATCCTCAACACATGGGCCCCACACATATCTCCCTTAATCATCAAGTTTTCTGACGAGTCAACAATGGTAGGCCTGATGACCAATAATGACGAGACATCCCACAAGGAGGAGGTGAGAGCCCTGGCGGAGGGGTGCCAAGAAAATAATCTCTCTCAACATCAATAAAATGAAGGAGCGGACTACAGGAGACATCAGTAAGAGCACACCCCCATCCACAGATAGGGCCACAGTGGAGGGTTAAAAGCATCAAGTTCCTCGGAGTGCACATCAATGATAACCTGAAATGGTCCCGTCACACAGACAGCATGGTGAAGAAGGCGCAGCAGCGTCCCTTCAACCTCAGGAGAAATTAGACCCTTACGAACTTCTACAGATGCATCATGGAGAGCATCCTGTCGGGCTGGTACGTTATTGAATAGTACCCTCAAAATACCATTCTGAACGTCAACAGTGAAGAGGCGACTCAGGGATGCTGGCCTTCTAGGCAGAGTTGCAAAGAAAAAGCCATATCTCAGACTGGCCAATAAAAATAAAAGATTAAGATGGGCAAAATAACAGACACTGGACAGAGGAACTCTGCCTAGAAGGCCAGCATCCTGGAGTTGCCTGTTCACTGTTGACGTTAGAACTGGTGTTTTGCAGGTACTATTTAATGAAGCTGCCAGTTGAGGACTTGTGAGGCGTCTTTCTCAAACTCTAATGTACTTGTCCTCTTGCTCAGTTGTGCACCGGGGCCTCCCACTCTTTCTATTCTGGTTAGGGCCAGTTTGCGCTGTTCTGTGAAGGGAGTAGTATACAGCGTTGTACGAGATCTTCAGTTTCTTGGCAATTTCTTGCATGGAATAGCCTTAATTTCTCAGAACAAGAATAGACTGCCGAGTTTCTGAAGAAAGTTCTTTGTTTCTGGCCATTTTGAGCCTGTAATCGAACCCACAAATGCTGATGCTCCAGATACTCAACTAGTCTAAAGAAGGCCAGTTTTATTGCTTCTTTAATCAAGACAACAGTTGTCAGCTGTGCTAACATAATTGCAAAAGGGTTTTCTAATGATCAATTAGCCTTTTAAAATTATAAACTTGGATTAGCTAACACAACATGCCATTGGAACACAGGAGTGATGGTTGCTGATTATGGGCCTCTGTATGCCTATGTAGATATTCCATTAAAATCTAAAGAAAAATCAGCCGTTTCCAGCTACAATAGTCATTTACAACATTAACAAGGTCTACACTGTATTTCTAATCAATTTGATGTCATTTTAAAATGGAAAATGTGCTTTTCTTTCAAAAACTATTTGGAAAGTATTCAGGCCCCTTGACTTTTTCCACATTTTTATACGTTACAGCCTTATTTTAAAATGCATTAAATTGTTTTTTTCCTCTCATAAAGCTACACACAATACCCCATAAGCGCAAAACAAAAACAGGTTCAGACAATTTTGCTAATAAAAAAAAGGGGTCTGAATACTTTGCGAATGCACTGTGTATATATATATATATTTAATTATGTGCATTGTTTTGTATTGTATGGTATTATTACTGCACTGTTTGAGCTAAAAAAAACATAAGCATTTCGCTGCACCTGTGATAACATCTGTAAATCTGTGTACAGGACCAATAAATTTGATTTGATGCACCACCAAAAACATGAAACAAGAATGTCTTTGAAACTGCAGCTCTAAACACAGCTTACTCATGAAGACAAAGCATCAGAGCTAACAGACTATTCCTTGGAGGTCCCACGTACCAGTCTAGAGTAAAGTATTACAACACTTACCATCAAACCTGGGTCAAACACAATGTCAAACACTCAATGTATTCACTTCATTTAGGTTGAGCTTTGCACTTTGAGACTCTTTGTTTGGTTCCATTGTACCATAGCTGGCTTTATACAGTCAGATGTAGATCGAGAAAACATATTATTCTTCATCCAGTAAAATCCTTTTCAAAATGGCTGACCAACATCAGTGTACTATAATTACCTTTGGTTTGAAAGCAATGGGATATGATGTAGATTTCACAGCTTGTTAAAGAGAAGGAGATTGCTCGAGTGCATAGATACATAGATACCCCAGCTAATCCAGTTGTGCTATTTTCTTTTGTCTATTCAATTCAGTCCAATTCAACCCTACTGTATGAACAGATATGGTCCAGCCTTCTAGTCCGTACAGGCTTTCTTCAGGCTGCCAAGAGAATAGGTGATCTTAGTTATTTCAGGGTTGTGACAACACATTGAGAACTTTTCAACACAAATGCCATGGTTAACATTTGCTGTCCTTTGTAAATTAGATTACATAGAGCTCTTTATACTGTATGCTCTTGAACCAAGTCTAGCCAAAGTTGTTTTAGATAGAAAATGTCAGTAGCCTCTCATCTGGGCTAGCTTCTGGTGCATTATCTGTGTCATTCTGGATACTGGTATTGGTTCCAAACATGTTATACAAAGTTATTTATCGAACAAAATTAAATCCCACAACATAATACATTCACTGTGTATAAATTCTTACAGGGTGAACAAAAGGGGAAAATGTTCCGTGTACAACAACATATGATACAGCCGTGGGTATATGTTTTCTAAATATAGCCCTTGAGGAGAAGTCATTGCATAAGAAGAAACATGGAGTCAACAGAACCAAGTCTGTTGATTATTTCTCTCTGAGCCCTGGCCTAATGGTGGGGAGCGACTCTCCAAACACCACAGCTTGACTCGCTGTCAACAGGGTTAGAGAGAGACACACATTTACTGGACATAATATAGAGAGCTTACCACATGTAGTTCTGAAGTTCATGACATATACATGTTCGTGTGTGTATGACACACGCATATGCATGCACGGTACACACAAACAAACAAATGTCGCTGATACCAGAAAAATATTACTACGGGACTTTTTAACTGGCTTGACCAAATGGATTAAGAATAATATGTGAAGCAAATATAAATATTATAACCATTGTAATCCAGATGAGCAGTTTAAAATAATGTGAGCCTTTGACGTTTAGCTGCTTAAAAAAATGGTATGTTTAGCTCGTAAGTTGGTTAGGGCACAGCTGAACCAAAAATGTATGCACCCCTTGACCCAATGAGATAATAAAACCCATATTATAGCACATTAATCATAAATAAACTTCTTTAAAACGTCAGTAGAAGGTTCACTTTTGGAAAGATCTACAAAGCAAGGCTAAAAGATAGTGGACAAAGGCAAATTAGACCTGTCAACTGACTATTTTGTTCCGTGTTCTGGCTGAACAGTTACGGGAAAACTAAGCCTCTGCTCTGTACCAGCAAATAAGAATCAGAGGTCAAAAATGTAATCTATGAAAACCGCTTAAAAAATAAACAGGATGTTTACATGAAGAGTGCCAATGTAGGGGGAACAGACAACTGGGAGAGGAAGATAAGCTACTGTGGTGGAGCCAGTAGTGGGCCCTGTTCAGGCCTGTCAATAGAGACAGCTACAACCCAACGGCTGTATACTTCAATCATCTTACACTGGCTAACGGTCTAGTGTGGAACCTGCCTCTCGTGGCCTTACTTTCACCCCCTCCAAGTGGAAATAATTCCCCTGAAAAAGGGCCTGTTGACAGCGGAAGCGAACAAGTACAGGCTCTTTAAAGAAGTGCATTTTAACTAACCAGAAAGAGGGTGTACTTGATTTTTATGCTATTCCGAGAATAATCATTCCATCTGAGGAAGTATGTTGATCACCGATCAGTAGCACCCATCTGCTTTTGTTTGCTGTAACACTCTGACACAAACATCACACACTGGCACATTGCCAAGCTGCAACTCATGACTACTTACTACGATACCATCAGCTCTGCCACGACCTAGGGAGGAGACAAAAAGCCATAAAACTGAATGAAGTGTCATGAAAAATGTGGTATTCCAGAACATGCATTTTCCCAACAGAAAAGGGAAAATCCCACTGCTGCTACAGTACCTCACAGTCCAACCAAATCAAATCAAGAATAAACAGGATCTACGAGAGATAGTCAGCCATTCTTGGAGGAGAAGGGAACTTTAGTTTTTTTAACACCTAAATCTCTCTTTTTGATGTAAATGGGTTCTTATAAACTGGGTGGTTTGAGCTCTGAATGCTGATTGGCTGACAGACGTGGTATATCAGACCGTATACCACGGGGATGACAAAACATTTATTTTTACAGCTCTAATTACGTTGGTAATCAGTTTATAATAGCAATCAGGCACCTCAGGGGTTTGTGATATATGGCCAATATACTGCGTTGCGTCGTGCATAAGAACACCCGTTAGCTGTTGTATATTGGCCATATACACCTCACACCTCTGGCCTAATTGCTTAATTATAGAATGATCCAGACACTTTTTTTTGTGATTTCAGTAGATTTTGATTAACGTATCCACAACCAGCGATTAATTTCCTCATCGTCGTTGTGTAGTATGAGGCTCTGAAAAAACATGAACAAAGGTTCCAAAAACACCCAAATATGTCCTTTCAGAAATGGAAAGCTCTCAGTATAATGATGCAGGTCTTCAGATGTTGTACACATTAAACTTTATCCGCAACGTTATATTCCATTTTGTTGCAACTCAAGTGGTATCTCTACGTCCAGTCAACAGGTAACTGCCAAAATAAAGGAACACTTGACTAAAAGAGGGACAAAAAATATATTGAAAGCAGGTGCTTCCACCCAGGAAGTTCGAGACACTTGTAGAATCTACACTAAGGTGCATTGAAGCTGTTCTGGTGGCTCGTGGTGGCCCAACCCCCTATTAAGACAATTTATGTTGGTGTTTCCTTTTTATGGCAGTTACCTGTAACAGCATGCTACACAGAGAATGGAACAGCTGGATAGGGGAAACTGGTGAATTCGACAAAATGGAATTTAACATTGCGGATAAAGTTTGGAATGACACAATTTAATATGGACAACATCTAAAGACCTGCATCACTTTACTGAGAGTGTTTGTATTTGTAAAAAAATATAATAACAATAAATCTGGACCATTCTATAACATGCCATTTACATCAAAAATAGAGATTTGGTTGTAAAAAGTCAAACTTCTCTTTTAACCAATTATATGTGGATTTTGTTGTGCGCTTGGGGTTATTGGCTTGCTGGAAGATCCACTTGTGGCCAAGTTTCAGCTTCCTGGCAGAGGCAACCAAATTTTTGGCAAAAATATCCTGGTAGTGGGTAAAATGTATGATGTCGTTAACTGTTCTCATTTAGACGCCAAACCCACCACTGGTGTGCGTGGCCAAAGATATTTATTTTCATGACCAATGCACCGGTTCCAATCCAAGTGCCAATGCCGTTTAGCAAACTCAAGGCATTTACATTTGTTGGATGACATGAAAATAAGCTCTTTGACCAGGAACACCAGTGGTGGGTTTGGCGTCCAAATTAATTAAATTGTTGCCAGTAATACAGTTACAGTCATTACCCCTCTTGATAACACGAAAACACTTAACCAGCTCCGGTGGGGTGAGTTAACTGTTCAGAGCTAAATGTTTTTTCATTTGAGTCTGAAAATAGCTAGCAAGCTAGCCAACATTAGCCAGTTAGCGTGGGTGCTTGACTGTCATTGTGAGGTCAGAACACGCAGATCAACCCTACTCGTCGACCAGAACGTCCAGTGTGCGCTCTGAACTCTGAGAGCGAAAGAAACAGTTTGAATTTCAAAACAAAGAACCTGACAACGCTCTGAAATGCCCAGAGAGCGAACAAGCCAGAGTTACACTCAGATACAGTGGGGAGAACAAGTATTTGATAACCTGCAAAATTGGCAGTGTTTCCTACTTACAATTCATGTAGAGGTCTGTAATTTTTATCATAGGTACACTTCAACTGTGAGAGACGGAATCTAAAACAAAAATCCAGAAAATCACATTGTATGATTTTTAAGTAATGTCATGCAATAAAATGCAAATTAATAAGTATTTGATCACCTATCAACCAGTAAGAATTTCAACTCTCACAGACCTGTTAATTTTTCTTTAAGAAGCCCTCCTGTTCTCCACTCATTACCTGTATTAACTGCACCTGTTTGAACTTGTTACCTGTATAAAAGACACCTGTCCACACACTCAATCAAACAGTCTCCAACCTCTCCACAATGGCCAAGACCAGAGAGCTGTGTAAGGACATCAGGGGTAAAATTGTAGACCTGCACAAGGCTGGGATGGGCTACAGGACAATAGGCAAGCAGATTGGTGAGAAGGCAACCACTATTGGCGCAATTATTAGAAAATGGAAGAAGTTCAAGATGACGGTCAATCACCCTCGGTCTGGGGCTCCATGCAAGATCTCACCTCGTGAGGCATCAATGATCATGAGGAAGGTGAGGGATCAGCCCAGAACTACATGGCAGGACCTGGTCAATGACCTGAAGAGAGCTGGGACCACAGTCTCAAAGAAAACCATTAGTAACACACTATGCCGTCATGGATTAAAATCCTGCAGCGCACGCAAGGTCCCCCTGCTCAAGCCAGCACATGTCCAGGCCCGTCTGAAGTTTGCCAATGACCATCTAGATGATCCAGAGGAGGAATGGGAGAAGGCCATGTGGTCTGATGAGACAAAAATAGAGCTTTTTGGTCTAAACTACACTCGCCGTGTTTGGAGGAAGAAGAAGGATGAGTACAACCCCAAGAACACCATCCCAACCGTGAAGCATGGAGGTGGAAACATCATTCTTTGGGGATGCTTTTCTGCAAAGGGGACAGGACGACTGCACCGTATTGAGGGGAGGATGGATGGGGCCATGTATCGCGAGATCTTGGCCAACAACCTCCTTCCCTCAGTAAGAGCATTGAAGATGGGTCGTGGCTGGGTCTTTCAGCATGACAACGACCCGAAACACACAGCCAGGGCAACTAAGGAGTGGCTCCGTAAGAAGCATCTCAAGGTCCTGGAGTGGCCTAGCCAGTCTCCAGACCTGAACCCAATAGAAAATCTTTGGAAGGAGCTGAAAGTCCGTATTGCCCAGCGACAGCCCCGAAACCTGAAGGATCTGGAGAAGGTCTGTATGGAGGAGTGGGCCAGAATCCCTGCTGCAGTGTGTGCAAACCTGGTCAAGAACTACAGGAAACGTATGAATTCTGTAATTGCAAACAAAGGTTTCTGTACCAAATATTAAGTTCTGCTTTTCGGATGTATCAAATACTTATGTCATGCAATAAAATGCAAATTAATTACTTAAAAATAATACAATGTGATTTTCTGGATTTTTGTTTTAGATTCCGTCTCTCACAGTTGAAGTGTACCTATGATACAAATTACAGACCTCTACATGCTTTGTAAGTAGGACAACCTGCAAAATTGTCAGTGTATCAAATACTTGTTCTCCCCACTGTACAAACAACACACTTCGGGTAGAACGAGTTGACGATGTAATAAGACTATAAAATGTTAAGGTTTTATTCTATTCAATACCTTTTCCAAGTGGAAATAGGATATTCCAATTTTCTGATTTGACTGGTGTTGATGTGAATGGGTTTCAGCTATAGGAACAGGACTTTGGTGACTAACATCAGTAGGTTGGACTCATCCTATTGATTATGCTGGGTACGGGACGTTGGGAACTGATTAGCACTAACATGGAAACTCTTAATTAAATGACTCACCATGCAAGGATGAGGTGATTGTCATTAATTTGAATGGTTAAGGGCTGATACATGGATTACAGCACTCAGGTCATAAACTAATGCAGCCCTGTCAGAAACCTGCAGCCCTTTTCCCATCAGTTACATTGATGAGTAGACCCCCTTAACCCTGTACTCAGAATAGACACACACTCCCTGTGTCCTGACAGCTGAGTGATTAGGGCCCCAGAGGGCCATGTCTTTTTTTGGCCCTTGATATCGACCCCTGAATCCAACCCACGTATACCATCCATTGAACAACCACAATTAGGTAGGCAGGGCTCGCCGTGGAACAAACAAGCTCAGTGGAGCAGGGGTGCTACTCTCCTCTAACAAGGCTCATATGGCTTTAATAGGTGCCTTTCAATGAATAAGTGATGGAGCCCTGGTGTGAGGCAGGTTCCTCTACTTCCTCCTCACATCAAGACTTTGCAGCCAATAAGAGGAGGACTGAGGCCTGATGACGTCCTCGTCACATGTTTTCTGTGACAATGTTTGTTTGATGAGACTGATAAAGGCTGCATGTTTCGATATCTTTGGTGATGATGGGTAGAGAGAGATGACTGGGTTGCAGTAGCTAGTGTGTGTTGTATTCTCATATGCACACACACACAAACTTTCTCACATTTGCACTGTCATCGACCACAGAGGCAGAGGTGCCTGAGCACGGCTGTGTGTTGACGTCACCAGTGGTTTCCGAGTCGTTGCAGATCAACTAGCACAGAGTGGCTTAATGGACACCAGATAAGACCCCTTCACAGGCTTTAACTCCATCAGCATGGGGCTTTGTTTGCTACCCAATTAACACAGTTTTTGTTATTTTATGCAAAAAGGAACTGGGGGTCCCTATTCTATCAAAACCAGGTAGCAGGTTGCTGGGATGAGTCACAACAGAATAATGATTTTAGAGGAGAACAAAAGAAAACTCAATATCTTATTAGAATGTTTTTTTTATTTTTATATTAACGAACGTATTAGTTTGAACGGAGTAGAGTCCTCAGTCAAGAAGATAAAGGGTATTGAAATAACGCCATTGAAATAATGAATCCAAGTCTTTAATATACAGTCTCTCCAAAACTAATTAACACATGTTTTTACCTTCCGGTCTATGCCTTCTTTGTTTGGGGGTTGTACAAAATGTCTGTTTATACAGCATATTCTGCCTAAAAAACCCTCTAACAGATGTAACACAACCAACAAGAAATACAAGATCAAACTGCCCTTTGAGATTCTAAGGGGGCAGGGCTTTGTGCAAAATCTCCAAATATGGTGAAATTGGTACGGGCCCAGGAGCAAATTGGGCAAGCTACTGTAGAACCACACAGGGTCATAGGTCAAACTCATATTATTGTCTGTCTGATAGCTTTCTAGGAGAGGCGGTTTCACCGGGTCACATATACTCTCTGTGACTCAGACTGCCATTGGAATAAGCTGCTGCACGTACATGGGACATTTCACAAGAGCCTAGTCACAAACGCACGTGGACTTGTGACTGACAACACCTCACTTCTAATTTCAGTTACCTATGCCAGCCTGCTAATAATATCCAGAGTTGTTTATGCTTATCATATCCTATGGTTTTCAGTCCATCATTTGGTCATCCACGTCATTGAGGTCTAGCAGGAAGCAACACATTATGAAAAGGTAGTCAAATGGTTTTCATCTGAATCACATGTGAGCTCTGAGCTGCCTGGTCATTATGGGATGCATCTAATAATCACCACACTCATCACACCGGGTTAAATCGACTAAATAACTCGGCATTGTTCAGTCTAACCAAAACATAATCATACAGTCATGCAATATTCTTATACTTTATAGCACTGTCAGCAATAAAACAAGTATTATTAAATACTTGTATTATACTAATGTATGAGATAACTAATATGATCAAGAGATATAGATGGAGAAGGTCCAGGGTGGAGCTAGACACGAGACAAGACGACAAAAGACAAGACAAGACAAAATGAAACGAGACGAGGGACACTTGAAAGAGACTGAACCCAACAAGAGGAAAGGGGGCGGTCCTCTCACACTGACTGACATTCTCGCCACCAGACAAAAAACCTCAAGAGCTGAATTTCCTGTTAGTGTATATCCACAGTATTAACTCTAAATCACCTGCTCCTACTCATGACTTAATTGTGTTAAGCCCAAAGCATTAATATGTAAAGCACAGTACTGTTGAGAGGCTAGTTAGGAGATTTGAAAGATTATACAGTACTGTAGTTTTCGTGTGAACTGTTCAATTCAACAGGCCACCACTCCCGGCCTATCAATATGTTTGACTCAACGTTCATTAGATGTTGCCTTTGAAGAGTTTTGAACATTTGGGGCTGACATTACTTTGTTCCCACAGTGCAGGTGTTTGTCGTCATGCATTTTTAAATACCAGATACAGAATTAGCCACATGATCTTTTTGCTTCTTTAACTGGAGCACTGAGACTATTGTGGACTCAAGTCCCTGGGTCCAAACTATATAGCTAACATAATGGTCCCTTTCACGTATTGCCATCTGTTGAGTGTGGTGTGGTGTGCGCCGATGTGTAAATGCAAGAAGACCCCAGACTTCACCTGTGCTGAGAAGCCATGTGTTCTTCAATAAAATAAACCCTCTGGCTACATCATTCTAGCCTGACAGTCAGTCTAGTCACAGTCATGGCTATAGCAACGTCACTGACAAACAACCAACCACATCAGAGAAACTTAAAATAAGTTTCCCACCACTTCTAAGACCCAGCACAGCTCGTGGTAACAAGGGTGACACAAAACCAGTACCAAGACAGGAAGAAGGAGCAGTGTTAAATTGAAACTGGCCTCAAACATAAGCAGAAATGTGTGTATGGGTGCAGACAATGACACATGCAACATCTGGGAGAAATAGGCGAGAGGGAAAAATGGTGCATTACCGCCTGCGCTTCTGCACAATGTCAATGGGCCGGTTGACTGCGCAAGGGGATCCACAGATATTCCCATTCCGCACTTTGAACGACCGGTCCGAGGAGGGGGCCAGGAGTACACAGTTTGTAGGCAAACTCATATTTCTTTTTTTCTCTGCTCTTTCTACTTCTGCTTTTCTTTGTTTCCTTCCTCTTTTGACAGCTGTGGTTCTCTTGCCACTCTCCTTTCTCGCAACCCTGTTGCTTTCTTCACGCCGCACCTGGCTCCCATTGCCGCTCAAATTAATGATATGTCAAACAGAGAGGACCGAAGACGCCGCAACAAGAAAAGCCAAAACGGCAAGAGAATCTGTGAGAAAGGCTTTGAGGAAAATCCTCCTTGGTATTTCCCGCCAACATTCCTCCTGTCAAAAACATTGAAAAATCCTCCTCTTTTAAAGCTGCTGTGTTTTTTCAAAAAGTCAAAACATTTCTACCGGGGGACATCGTCATACGTGATTGTGGGAGGGGAAAAAATGTCCTTTTCTTGGATAAGTTTGTCGCCCAGTGCATATTAGACAGTTGGTTTGCAACAGAGTTGTGGGTTCGATTCCCACGTGGGACCAGCTTGAAAAATGTTTGTACTCACTCTGGATATTAAAGTCTGCTAAATGGACTAAATGTAGAAGCATCAGTTAAGCTCTCTGTGTGATTAGAACTGAAACCTCCAAGATGGAATTCCTTTTCTATCAGGATGCAGGTGAAAATGAAACTCAATGTCTTCCACCACCAAGTCCCAGCTTCCTCTGACAACTGTAGCCATCGCAATACGCATGGACACTCTCGAAAACCCAATAGGTGCGTTTGTGTGCAAGTCTTGCTATATAATGTGTCTTGTGTGTCTGTGTGAGGGATCCCTTCCTGAGCATGTGTGTGTTTGTGTGTGGACCAGTTGAACTGTGAGGTCAGAAAACAGGGGCGGTCTCAGAGGCAGCATGGCTCCTGCCCTTTCTGAGTGTCTCCAAGTTTAACTCTTTAAATGCTCTCTGCATTTTAAGAGTTAAACTTGACATTGCTTAGACCCCCCCCCCCCTCTCCCGAAACAAATGCAAGAGAGAAAAAGACAGTGTGACAGTAACACATTGTAGCGCGTCACAATAAAACTGAGAACAGTTTCTACTAAGAAAAGCCTACATTTAAGACAATGATTGGTTGAGTTTAGTATTATGGGGTGTGGTACTACTTGGCTGGAGCTGGCACCCATATATATCAGCCCTCACAGGGTAAGATTGCCCACTCCTGTTTTAGCATGTTTGCTAGGTGACATAGCAACATGTCTTGATCCGAGACTAGCCAATCTCCAAAGTCCTCTGCCCAGAGCCAAAGCCCAGATCAATAAGGTCTAAGGAAGCCGTGGACTGAAACGGCCCATGAGCTCACAGAGCGTCCCTGATGAAATCAGGGGTAAATATTTGTCCACTGAGGAAGATGGCACAGAGCCCGGGTCGACGTGTTGGCAGACATGTGGGAGGGGAAGGGTAAAGGGGAGCCTTTTGAACATCAAGGACATTACCCACAGAGAGGTAGGTGAGGAGGACCACGAGGCCATAAGGGGGGAGAAGGGGATTGTTGGGGGTGTTACAACATTTCCTGTACCCCGTATTCGCTGTACCATTCATAGGCCCCACACACGCCTCAAAAACACAAGGGTTTTTACAATGAGAGGATGCATGCTGTCAAAGAAAGAAAGAAAAATACTTCCTGAGAGCACTCACATAACCCAACGTGAAAACAGTTTAAAAAAAAAAAAGTATAGTGTATAGTCGTTACTTTCTCCCCTTCAGTCACAGCAGCAGGGTTATGTCCATAAGGCATCAAACAGAAGAAAACTGACAGGGTGACACTAGCTGGTCATGTCCACGCTCATTTTCAGTGCCTAATGAGAAAAAAAAACACAGGTAAATGACCTCTAAACCCTCTCTTGGAACTTCCAATGCAAAGTTTTCTATCGTTTTCCGTACAGTGTCTAATGAACGCAACCCAGGTAAATGACCTCTGACCCTCTCTGGGAACGAGGATAACATGAATCTGTCACACACACCAAATAAATAAATACAACATGTAAAGTGTAGGTCCCATGTTTCATGAGTTGAATAGAAGACCCCAGAAATGTTCCATATGCACAAAAAGCTTATTTCTCTCAAAATGTTGTGCACAAATTTGTTTACATCCCTTTTGGTGAGCATTTCTCATATTCCAAGATAATCCATCTCTCTGACAGGCATGGCACATCAAGAAACTGATTAAACAGCATGATCATTACACCTTGTGCTAGGGACAATAAAAAAAAGCCACTTTAAAACGTGCAGTTTTTTCACACAACACCACAGATGTTTTGAGGGAGCGTGCAGTTGGTATGCTGACTGCAGGAATGTCCACCAGAGCTGTTGCCAGAGAATTTAATGTTAACTTCTCTACCATCAGCAGCCTCCATCAGCCGTCTTAGGGAATTTGGCAGTACGTCTAAACTGTGGGTTTGCACAATCAAACAATTTAGGCACAAATTGTCAGAAAGCATCTCAGGGAAGCTCATCTGTGTGCTTGTCATCCTCACCAGAGTCTTGACATGACTGCAGTTCAGCCGTCACAGTGGACTTCAGTGGGCAAATGCTCACTTTCGATGGCCACTGGCACGCTGGAGAAATGTGCTCTTCATAGATTAATACCAGTTTCAACTGTACCGGGCAGATGGCAGACAGTGTGTATGGCATCGTTTGGGCGAGCTACGGACAACGAACATCTGCAGTTTATCGATGGCAATTTCAATGCACAGAGATACCGTGACGAGATCCTGAGGCCCATCGTCATGCCATTCATCTGCCGCCATCACCTCATGTTTCAACACAATTTCTGGAAGCTGAAAATGTTCCAGTTCTTCCATGGCCTGCATACTCACCACACATTGGGATGTTTATATTTTTGTTCAGTGTAGAATTGCCCTGTCTGCAATCGCACTGGTGATAGCAGCCATCTTGGGAAGACCGGGGGAGAACATTACAATAAAAAAAACAAGTGCAGAGCGGAGCATCTCACCCCAAAAAAGTTTCAAAGCTAATACCATAAAGCCCTACAGGGTAACAACTCAACAATCAAATCTGGACAGGGTTTAATTCAATTCAATCATCTCTGGATTGACTGAATTGAAATGGAATTGGTCCCAACACTGAAGTCCTGACAGCACTGAGGGTAATAATATTCCAGTTAGGAGGACTGTTAAAGGCATCTTAATGATCTGGACAATCTATGACAGACAAGGGCATACCTACTGTACATCGGACCCTCGGATCATTACGCAACATGCCTGACAAACGTGCTGGGTCATGAAAAAGACGGCGGGCTGGGTGGCTTAGGCACTAAGAATGTGCCTCAGTACCAGTACCAAGAATGTGCCTCAACACCATGCTGCATTCCCCTCCCCCATGAGCAACCATATCCAGAGCAGAGTTCCCCACAGCACTGTCCCCCTCTGGGGCCTGGCTGGAGTGTCAAGTTTGAAATGTTTTATGACAAAGACAAATTATTAAAGGCTTATCATTTGCACTTATCTTCTTCCACTGATGGTGAACACAGCTCTATTTGGTACTGCATCACTGACTTTCTAACACCCTCACATGGCGATCAATTCATAATTCTAACATTGTACCTAAATAGGAAATGGGTAAACTATTTAAATTATGTTGTAAGAAAAGCATATTATCATTCTCAGAAATGTGGTTCATTTTAGAGAGCAAAGATAAAGTTAATCCACTATTTGTTAGTTCCCCAAACGTAAGAAACTGTAAATGTTTCCAAAACCATTTCTGTTGAGTAGCCGACGGCAAAAGTTTTAAAACCATACATGTCGTCTAAAAACCTAATGACTCGTTCCATACACAAGTATATGTTACAGATCTATAGCAGAGTGGCAAATGTAAACACTCAGTTGAATTGATGGTATTCCCCTGAGATTCTGCCTTTCAAAACATCTCAAAACCTCCTTGGAATTGACTGAACAAATTTGTTAATGTGAAACGTGAACCAAGAGGCTTTATCCAGTAGATGTCACTTCATACCGCGATACTAAAACAAAACAATATTCAATCCACACCAACCATCTCATAACCTCCTCCTGACTCACTATTCGTTCCCCTTCTGAAACATGAAAACTACAGATTAATATAATATACAAAATAATAAGAGCAATATGTAAGAGTCACCCTTTTGCCAGATATCAAGCCCAGTCCTTCAATTGGAAGGCCTTGAGATGTGGTTACATTAAGGATGTATGACCAGCTACTACAAGGGACAGATACAGCACGCAGCAGAACACCAATTAGTCCCAAATGGCTGAATCTCCTACAGCCGGGCATGAAGGAATTAATAGGATTTTGGGAAGAGGGTGATGGGGAAGGGCAGTCATGCTGAAAACATGGAGCTGGAGTAGTGACGCACATGAGCCACTGTTGCAGCCGCCCTGGCGGGGTCTGGGAACTATTCCAGGCTCGGGGGCTTTATTTTAGAGAGACAGACCAGAGCTGTTGTGTCATTGTTGCCATGCTTATCATTCCAGTTCTTTGGGCTGCTTGTGTCTTATTCAGGAGGCACCAACAGGAACTCGTCCAATAAGAATACAGAGTTTTAATGTGGCGTTTCAAAGGTGTTTTGCTACATTATACTAGGGCCGGGGCGAAACCAGTATCGCGATACTCATTTGTATTGTGGCAAGGAAACAAAACACGAAACAAATTTAACTTCTTTAGAAGAACAGCCATACTGTTGCAAAAAAACATCATTATGTTATAATCCAGAGTCATATATATTTACTTTCCGAGCTATAGCACACGATATTTTACATACAGTAGGTTGAATTTGGTCTGCTTCGAGATTTCATTTTTGCCATGGAAAAAATATTGCGAAAATGTTATCGTCACAGCCTCTCTTTGTGGCACACTAGATTTGAAGCGGCTGTTAGAAACATGCCTGGCTTGATTGAGATATGACAATTCTCTGGTCTAACAGTAATCTCAGTCTGGAGACTCGAGTGCCCAGTAACTTCTGACTGACTTGCTTTGTGTACCTCTCAGTGTGGCAGAAGTCAGCAGATCAGACAAAGCATAAAGAGGAAAGAATAAATGTGTGGCCAGATTTTCACTATAGAGACACAGTATTTACAAAGCAAGAAATGTTACATTTTAGTCATTTAGCAGACGCTCTCATCCAGAGTGACTTACAATAGTGAGTGGATATATTTTCTTACTGGTCCCCCATGAGAATCAACCCACATCCCTGGCATTGCAAGCACCGTGCTCTACCAACTGAGCCACACCAACCCAATCCCAAAAAACTGCCCATCTGAACTCGAGGGCAGACTAATATAGTCAGGCCTCGTCGTGGTGGGATCTCTGATCAATGGGTGACCCCGGCCAACTGTTAACCTGGAGAAGCTAATACCACATTGTGCCACCCATCCCAGTTGGGTGAAAGCACACACAGTATACGAATATAAACCAGTGTGGAGGGTGGCTCTATAGGACTATCATGTGGCTATTCACACACTCACTCGGACCCACACACAAATCACACACCCACACAGTGTTCCACTAGAGTGACTCCCTCCACCCTCTCCCAGTTGTGACATCAGCAGACAGGGGTGGTGTTATCGATCCTATTCTCCTTTCACACAGACAGCACAGTGTACAGAGCAGGCAGAGTACACACACACACCAGTGCGCGCACTTACACAAGTACGCGTGCACACACAAGTACGCGTGCACACACACGCAAACTTTTACCCAGACAGGTATTTAAACAAAAAACATGACATACACTGTGCATTCACAGACAAGCTCACACAGACAGACACATCTGATCTCCAGTCCACACACAGCCCAGTCTGTTCACACTGCCTTCAACAAGCTTCCCACAATAAGTTGGGTGAATTCTGTCCCATCCCTCCTGACAAAGCTGGTGTAACTGAGTCAGGTTTCTGGGCCTCCTTGCTCGCACACGCTTTTTAGTTCTGCCCACAAATGTTCTATAGGATTGAGGTCAGGGCTTTGTGATGGCCACTTTGTTGTCCTTAAGCCACTTTGCCACAACTTTGGAAGTATGCTTGGGGTCTTTGTCATTTGGAAGACCCATTTGCGACCAAGCTTCAACTTCCTGACTGATGTCTTGAGATGTTGCTTCAATATATCCACATAATTTCCCTTTCTCAAAATGCCATCTATTTTGTGAAGTGCACCAGTCCCTCCTGCAGGAAAGCACCCCCACAGCATGATGCTGCCATCCCCGTGCTTCACTGTTGGGATGTGTTTTTCGGTTTGCAAGCCTCCCCCTTATTCCTCCAAACATGGGCATTATGGCCAAACAGTTCTATTTTTGTTTCATCACACCAGAGGACATTTCTCCAAAAAGTACGATCTTTGTCCCCAGTTGCAAACCATAGTCTGGCTTTTTTATGCCGGTTTTGAAGCAGTGGCTTCTTCCTTGCTGAGCGACCTTTCAGGTTATGTCGATATAGGACTCGTTTTACTGTGGATATAGATACTTTGTACCTGTTTCCTCCAGCATCTTCACAAGTTCCTTTGCTGTTGTTCTGGGATTGATTTGCACTTTTCGCACCAAAGTATGTTCATCTCTAGGAGACAGAACAGAACAAGTCTCCTTCCTGAGCGATATGACGGCTGTGTGGTCCCATGGTGTTTATACTTGCATACTATTGTTTGTACAGATGAACGTGGTACCTTCAGTCATTTGGAAATTGCTCCCAAGGATGAACCAGACTTGTGGAGGTCTACAAAAATGTTTTTCTGAGGTCTTGGCTGATTTCTTTTGATTTGCCCATGATGTCAAGCAAAGAGGCACTGAGTTTGAAGGTAGGCACAGGTACACCTCCAATTGACTCAAATAATTTCAATAAGCCTATCAGAAGCTTCTAAAGCCATGACATCATTCTCTGGAAATGTCCAAACTGTGTAAAGGCACAGTCAACTCAGTGTATGTAAACTTCTGACTCTGGAATTGTGATACAGTGAATTATAAGTGAAATAATCTTTCTGTAAACAATTGTTTGAAAAATGACTTGTGTCATGCACTAAGTAGATGGCCTAAACGACTTGCCAAAACTATAGTTTGTGAACAAGACATTTTTGGAGTGGTTGAAAAACGAGTTTTAATGACTCCAACCTAAGTATATGTAAACTTCTGACTTCAGCGATTGAGAAAAATGGCAAAACAAATAAAAACAGTAATTTCTGAAACTGAACATGTTACAATAAATGTAGTTGCTCCATTTAACCCCCCAAAACAGGAAGTCCACTGGGCAAAAGTGTGCCTGTTTGAAAAACTAATTTGCTTCCTCAAACTAAAAGCTGTTGGATAAACTTCTGTAAAGTAATTGTACTGCTGTGCAGTCATGTTGTACATGAACCAGAAGGACACAAACACATTTCGCTGCACCTAACCTGCTGTATATGACAATAACAAAAAAATTATGTTTAGTCTGAAACCACAACTGCTTGGATTGAGTGCAAAAAAACAAAGGCCATATAAAAACATAAAAAAGACTCAAGATAATCACGTACCCCATACAAGATCCAGTCCTACATACATACCCTAAGCAGGAGTGTCTCCGACTGTGGCTGCTTGGGCCATAGCCAAACAGGCTCCCTTTCCTTGGAAATCGGTGATCTTTGTTCATTGTGGGTCAAAGCTTCTGGCTGCTACAGTATGACTTGCTGGGTTGACAACAAAAAGAGAGGCTCCACACACCCACAACAGCTGTGAGACGAGGTGGAGCTCAGATGGAGCTCATCCTCTCCGAAGGGCTCTCCTGCCAGGGTTGTAGCCACCACATGCTGCTACTGCCTGGGAAGACCCAGGGAGCGGTGGGTGGGTAGGTGGGTGTCCCCGGACCAGCCCCCCGATCACAGGTGTGCTGCCCTTTGGGCAGGGAGAGCCAGGTGGAGGGGAAGAAAGGACGCAAGCCCTTCTGACGCACCAGGATACTGGGGTAACTGTAGGTCATGAGAAGGGGAGAGGCTGGGGAGATGCAGAAAATAAAGGAGTCCCAAGTGCTGTAGGCTATGCAAGTCTCAACAAGACCAGCGGTCTTCAGTCAGTGCTCCAGATAGACTTCTTGAATAGCTGTATTAGCATTCCATTTTGAGGTTGTCTCTTCTGTTTTCCAAACTCCAGAGACGGATTCTTAAATAGAACTGCTGTAGAAAGTCCTTGAAAGATAAAAATGTCAGCTCTTAAAACAAAGTCTCTCACAGTCCCTCTCTGTCTTTCCATCTGTCTCTACAGAAAGGGGAAATCCTCCATGATCCAGTAACCTTCAGCAATGTGAGAAAGAGAAGGGAATGAGGAACGAGTGAGGAGGGCAGAGCAAGCGTTGACCTCTTTCCGCAGTGTGGGAGAGCTTCCTCCGTCCCCAGAGGTGCTAGCTGTGGGGGCTGCAACCAAGGCCCATACAAGTCCCCACAACCGTTTTCAGCTTTTCAGGAGGATATCAACAGTAAAAGTGAAAGAGACTGAAAACAAAACCTTTCAGTAAAGAAGGAATTCGATTCAAGAAACTGCGGCAGCGTTGGCATCTTCTGAGGAAAGGAAAATCCAAGACTTCATTGAGTATGCCAGAAGCAGATGGTAAAGTTGGAGATGGTTGCAAAATGGTCAAAAGTATAACTTGCTCACCTACCGTATTAAAAAGGCGCATGGAGAAAATGTTTATAGTGAATAGAAAACTCCAGTAAAACTCCAGGTCGCTCTCTATCTCGCACTCTCTTCTGGCAGCCCTAGCCTAGTTAAGGCCGATATGTGGGATCGACATGCCTCCCAATGTGGCTTCCTTCCCCCTACAGCTAAGTAATGACATGGTGCATTGTTGGATTCCACGAATAAGGGGTAGCAGGGGGTGAGGGTGCACTCATATGTACTCAGGTGGAGTTTCTAGGTGCACACAGAGACAACACACACACACACAGAGACAGAGAGCGAGAGAGACAGAGAGAGACAACACACACACTGAAACACACACATGAAAAGCATACTGCACCCAGGGATAAAAACAGCGATGAAAACATCAGGAGGTTTTCAAGCCCTGTAGTTAGGAAATACAAAAAAATGGCTTATTTCTCAGGAAACCGCTACCCACAACATACGCAATGTCACTCTTGCACAAAGCCAGTCCACCAACATGTGTACATAACACATTTGCTGTACTATAGATGAGACTGTAATTGAGACAGATTTTTTTTACATTGTGCCACAGACAGGCCAGGGCTGGAATAAAAGCCTGCAAACCCAGTAGTTTAGTTTCATAGGACAGGCAAACTCAGGCATGTTGGCTCTGATCGTTCTCACGCTACAGTAGCTGCAGATGCTCAATAAAATGCCACAGTAATCATCATCCACCCTGGATTGGGCTGACAAAGGCTAATGCCCCTGAGCCTTGTACGATACAAAACCTCTGTCTCAACAACAAGACAACCTACTCCCTGACCTCACCTTTTTCCTAGACACTACACACCTTACAGGTGGCTAGAGTCAAAGGTCAAAGACTCCAGCCATCCAAGTCATAGACCGTTCTCTCTGCTACCGCACATTAAGCAGTACCGGAGCGCCTTGTCTGGGACCAAAAGGCACCTGAACAGCTTGTACCCCAAGCCATAAGCCTGCTGAACAGTTAATCAAATGGCTACCTGGACTATTTATATTGACACCCTTCATTATTTATTTATTTATCTTAAATTGTTTTGAACTGACTCTCTTGCACTGGCTATATGTACACTCACTATACTCTACCCACACATACTACACTGACACTCCAACACACACACGTTGCTGCTACTCTGTTTATTATATATATATATATATATATATATATATATATATATATATATTCTGATTTCCTAGTCACTTTTACCCCTACCCTAAACCCAGGGTTTAACGAATTACATGTAAGGGATTACCAAAAAAACAGTAACTGTAATCTGTTACCAGCAAAAATATTGTAATCAGATTAGAGATACTTTTAAAAATGATTACTTCGAGGATTACATTTAAATTCAGAAAGGATGTTTGTGTTTTCTCAATGACATTCAAATCAGCATTGAAAAAAGGTACAGGTTTAAGTTTGTTCCACCTGAGTGAGTCTGACCACAAATCAGACACTATGATGACACACCAAATGGGTTCGATGGATCGCGGAAAAAGAGCAAGAATAGGTTTACGTAGGCTACAGTCCAAGCTGTCTCCCAATTGTGAGACTGCAGTCAGGATTCAAAGATTATCCAACTTGAATAAACGCTGGGAGGTACAGATGACAGCAGTGGTGTAGTCTACGGTGATACGGATATAACTTATTATTGATATCTACATAGCGCATTAATATGACTCACACTGCTGCGCTCTTATTAAGCTATTTGTGGTTGTTGTGGATGGCTGTTCACAAATCTAAATGTGTATTTAAACCCAATAATGGTTGAATTCAAGAAGTTTAAGCTACCTATCAATCATTGTTTTTGAAACTAGTGGACAGCCAGTGAAAAATGCACTCTAACAGCTGTATAGTGTGGATACCAGACTACGGAATAAAAGTGGGGCTTTTAATTCTTGCTGATTAAACATTTAATAAATCCATAGGCCTAATGGACACATTCTCAAACTCACACACATTTGATAGCAGAAGTTGCTACATCCATTTTTGGACTTATAAATGATCTATCTAGTAAAAGGTTTGGACATACCTACTCATTTAAGGGATTTTTTTTTTTTTTTACTAATTTCTACATTGTTGAATAATAGTGAATACATCACAACTATGAAATAACACATATGGAATCATGTACCAAACAAAAGAAAGTGTTAAACAAATCTAAATATATTTTAGATTTTAGATTCTTCAAAGTAGCCACCCTTTGCCTCGATGACAGCTTTGCTCACACTTAGCAATCTCTCCACCAGCTTCACCTGGAATGCTTTTACAACAGTCATGAAGGAGTTCCCACATATGCTGAGCACTTGTTGGCTGCTTTTCCTTCATTCTGCGGTCCAACTCATCCCAAACCATCTCAATTGGGTTGAGGTCAGGTGATTGTGGAAGCCAGGTCATCTGATGCAGCACTCCATCACTATCCTTCTTGGTCAAATAGCCCTTACACAGCCTGGAGGTGTTTTGGGTCATTGTCCTGTTGAAAAACAAAATTAAAGTCCCACTAAGCTCAAACCAGATAGGATTGCATATCACTGCAGAATTCTGTGGTAGCCGTGCTGGTTAAGTGTTCCTTGAAATACAACATAAATCACTGACAGTGTCACCAGCAAAGCACCCCTACACCCACATGCTTCACGGTGGGAACAACACATGCGGAGATCATCCGTTCACCTACAATGCGCTCACAAAGACAGTGGTTGGAAACAAAAATCTCAAATTTGGACTCATCAGACCAAAGGAGAGATTTCCACCGGTCTAATGTCCATTGCTCGTGTTTCTTGGCTCAAGTAAGTCTCTTCTTCTTCAAATCAAATTGTATTAGTCACAAGCACCGAATACAACAGGTGTTGTACAACGAGCCCCTAACCAACAATGCAGTTTTAAAAAATACAGATAAGAATAATGAATAAAAGAAACAAGTAATTATAGAGCAGCAGTAAAATAACAATTGTGAGTATATACAGGGGGATACCGGTACAGAGTCAATGTGCGGGGGTGCCGGTTAGGAGAGGTAATATGTACATGTACAGTGCCTTGCGAAAGTATTCGGCCCCCTTGAACTTTGCGACCTTTTGCCACATTTCAGGCTTCAAACATAAAGATATAAAACTGTATTTTTTTGTGAAGAATCAACAACAAGTGGGACACAATCATGAAGTGGAACGACATTTATTGGATATTTCAAACTTTTTTAACAAATCAAAAACTGAAAAATTGGGCGTGCACTGGGACGTACGCGCTACCCTCTGTAGTTCCTTGTGGTAGGAGGCCCGAGCATTTGCCATACCAGGCAGTGATGCAACCAGTGCTCTAGATGGTGCAGCTGTAGAGCCTTTTGAGGATGAGGACCCATGCCAAATCTTTTCATTCTCCTGAGGGGGAATCGGTTTTGTCGTGCCCTCTTCACGACTGTGTTGGTGTGCTTGGACTATGTTAGTTTGTTGGTGATCTGGACACCAAGGAACTTGAAGATCTCAACTTGCTCCACTGCAGACCCGTTAATGAGAATGGGGCGTGCTCAGTCCTCTTTTTCCTGTAGTTCACAATCATCTCCTTTGTCTTGATCACGTTGAGGGAGAGGTTGTTGTCCTGGCACAACCCGTCATTGTCGGTGATCAGGCCTACCACTGTTGTGTCATCGGCAAACTTGATGGTGCCGTGCCTGGCTGTGCAGTCATGAGTGAACAGGGAGTACAGGAGGGGACTGAGCACACACCCCTGAGCGGCCCCTGTGTAGAGGATCAGTGTGGCGGTAGTCAATTAATAGAATTCTCACATAGGTGTTCCTTTTGTCCAGGTGTGAAAGGGCAGTGTGGAGTGCAATAGAGATTGCGTCATCTGTGAACCTGTTGGGGTGGTATGCAAATTGGAATGGGTCGAGGGTTTCTGGGATAATGGTGTTGACGTGAGCCATGACCAGCCTTTCAAAGCATTTCATGGCTACAGACGTGAGTGCTACAGGTCGGTAGACAGGTTACCTTAGTGTTCTTGGGCACAGGGACTATGGTGGTCTGCTTAAAACATGTTGGTATTACAGACTCGGACAGGGACAGGTTGAAAATGTCAGTGACTTTGCTGTTGGTCAGCGCATGCTTGCAGTACACATCCAGGCAATCTGTCTGGCCCTGCGGCCTTGTGAATGTTGACCTGTTCAAAGGTCTTACTCACATCAGCTGCAGAGAGCGTGATCACACAGTCTTCCAGAACAAGCTGGTGCTCTCATGCATGTTTCAGTGTTATTTGCCTCGAAGCGAGCATAGAAGTAGTTTAGCATGTATGGTAGGCTCGTGTCACTGGGCAGCTCTCGGCTGTGCTTCCCTTTGTAGTTTGTAATGGTTTGCAAGCCCTGCCACATCCGACGAGCGTCGAAGCCGGTGTAGTACGATTTGAATCTTGGTCCTGTATTGATGCTTTGCCTGTTTGATGGTTCGTTGTAGGGCATAGCATCATTTCTTAGAAGCTTCCGGGTTAGAGTCCTGCTCCTTAAAAGCGGCAGCTCTAGCCTTTAGCTCAGTGCGGATGTTGCCTGTAATCCATGGCTTCTGGTATGTACGTACGGTCACTGTGGGGACAACGTCATTGATGCACTTATTGATGAATGTACTTCTCAATGCCATCGGAGGAATCCCGGAACATATTCCAGTCTGTGCTAGCCAAACAGTTCTGTAGCTTTGCATCTGCAAAGTGGTCCAGAGTTTATTTTCCTCTGGTTGCCCATTTAATATGCTGATAGAAATTTGGTAAAACAGATTTAAGTTTCCCTGCATTAAAGTCCCCGGCTACTTGGAGCGCCACCTTATTGCTGTTCTTTAGTAGTGGTTTCTTTGCTGAAATTCGACCATGAAGGCCTGATTTACACAGTCTCCTCTGAACAGTTGATGTTGAGATGTGTCTGTTACTTGAACTCTGTGAAGCATTTGTTTGGTATGCAATTTCTGAGGCTGGTAACTCTAATGAACTTAGTTCATCTGTCAGACTCCCAAAATATAAGCTTGTTTTCCTCCAATGTTTGTAAACATTGTAAATGTAAACAAACACTGTCAGCCTCATAACATGGTTAAAACAATAATTGTGATATCATGGATGGTCAGTCCTTGCATCCATAGCTCTGATTATTTATCTGAGAGTGGTTACATTTCTCCAGGTCCATCCCTCAGCTTTTTACCAAAACTGTGGCAGGGCAACCGTTTTGTTATTGTTTCATCTGTGGATTTTCCCTTTAAACAGCTGCATATTAGCAATAAATCAAGTGTCACTTACTCACTTTACTAAAAGGTAAACAATGGGCCTATGGCAAATGCAGCATTTGTCAAATTTGGCAAAGCATGCCAATCCATGAGGGCAGCATGTACTTTTCAACTTGAATCAATGAGCCCAATCAGTCTTCCATGACAACAAACTCAAACAAAAAAGTAGGGCTTGCTAATAAGTCCTTAGTTTTGCGGTTATGCTCAGGTAAAACAATTTGGCAAACCTATACTTCCATATTTCCAAGTCCTATTCTTGAAGATCAAGAGCTAATAGCTATCAAGAGATAATAATGTGGAAATTGAGTAATGGTAACTGTAATGTAACTGTAAACTGTAATGGTCAAAACATTTTGATGCAACAACATGGGGAGAAGTCTGTCCATAATAAAGCGCTGCTCTGCCTTCTTAACAACACCATCAACAAGGCAGGTCCTACAGGCCATAGTTTTGTCTCACCTGGACTACTGTCCAGTCGTGTTTAGGTGCCACAAACAGAATCAGATCTAAAAAACAGATAAAAATACACTTTATGGAACAGTGGGTGCTATGAAGAGAAACACACACATGCTAACACACGCACTCTACACACACAGACATGGATTTTGTGTTGTACTGTAGATATGTGGTAGTAGAGTAGTGGTCTGAGGGAACACACTTAATGTGTTGTGAACAGTGTTATGAAATATGTGATTCAATATTTTGTATTGTATATGACTGCCTTGTTGTGCTAGACCCCAGGAAGACAGCAGCCAATGGGGATCCTTAATAAATACAAATACGCACATGTATATAATGTATTACCTTTAATTATATCGTACCCCTACACATTGATGTGGTACTGGTACTTCTTGTACATAGCCTCGTTATTGTTTTTAGTGTGTTACTATTTCCTTTTTTATTTAGCAAATATTTGTTTTACTTTTTAACTCTGTACGGATGGGAATGGGCTCGTAAGTAAGCATTTCACTGTAAAGTCTACCCCTTTTGTAATTGGCGCATGTGACCAATAACATTTTATTTGAGTGTTAAATGACAGTGTTTGATCGCCCAGGTTAGACATTTTCATTGACAACAATCTCCCAATGAATCACATCTACCTCTGTGCAGGTGATTGGGGGATAAGGAGCGAGATCTCACTTCTAATGAGCTGGGTCGTTAAAAAGTTCAGCAGGGAATGTTTGGTTTAATTGGCCTCCCAACAGCTTTGTGGCCCTGCCAGAACATCTCTAACCGATTCTGTGGTTAGGGAGTACAAAATAAGTTTTATTTTTGGAAATAAACTGTAATGTGTATTTTTTATTTTATTTTATTTGACCTTTATTTAACTAGGCAAGTCAGTTAAGAACAAATTCTTATTTTCAATGACGGCCTAGGAACAGTGGGTTAACTGCCTTGTTCAGGGGCAGAACGACAGATTTGTACCTTGTCAGCTCGGGGGTTTGAACTTTCAACCTTTCGGTTACTAGTCCAACGCTCTAACCACTAGGCTACCCTGCCGCCCCGTATGTTCTCTGGCAGTTCACTATCAAGCTCATTCCTATCCACTGCATCTGGGCAGGATACAAAAAACATAATATCGGTAGGCCACGAGTACATATAATACAACACAGACCAGAGGGACAGCTAAATTCTAAAATAAGAATTTGACACTTAAGTGACCCTTATCAGGAGTGGACTGGGGGAGTCCTGGAGTGTGTCAAAGTGCGTCAGATTGTGCCCCCTCCCCTGCATGGTCCTGGGTCAGACCCAACCCATTATAGACCCCTTAGGCCCTCATCAAACAGCCTCATTAAAGCATGAAAACACACCCAAACATGTGCTCATCGATCTGTCACTCAGCTGCAGCGTGGAAAAAGTCTGAGTGGGACAGAGAGTGGGGAGGTCTGTAGGCTTGGCTGGAGCTGATACAGAAGAGAACATGGGAGGCTAGATATTAAAATCAGGGGACCAGACAGAACACACACCATAGGCCTTTATAGAAAAATGTATTTGTCTTCCATGACTGTTAGTCAATGGTAACCAGGGCAGTCTTATGTTATGGAGTTTTCCACATTAGTCCATGTTTGGTTATAATGAACCTAGTTTGTTTATCAACCCCCTCTGTATGATTAATTGCTCCAGACAAAGGGGGACTAAGTGCATCAAAGAGGTGTGTGTGAAGTCCTCTTGCTAGGTCTGAGTCTATGAGTCTGTCACAGCAAGTGCAAGGTGTGTGTCCAGTCTGGTCACTGTGAGTGTGGCAGCAAACTGAATGAATATGTGCAAAATCTGTAAAACTCTTGACAGACAAGAACGGACAAATCTGGGAAGGACAACCAACTGGAAAAGGTGTAGGCCTACAGAGTAGTAAGAAGCCTCTTTTGCGAAAATTAAGACGTCATCATTACATTACATCATTAAACGCCATAAATGACTTCGTAGGTGTGTTCTGTATCAGAGGTATGCAATACAAAGGCAGCCATCATAACTACAGTACAACATAAATTAGCCCTATGGCGTAAAGACTGTAGCTACTGTACTTCTGGTGAATATCTGGCCAGCGCAGGATAATCTAAAGTCCTCTAGACAATTGCATCTCATCTGAAGTACTTTTCTTCAAGTTTTATTAGTCGTTTGTACAGGATACACATGGTATACATCTTCCAACCAAATGCTTCCTTGCAGGTTCCTTCTCGACAATGCAACAATAAGAAATAAAGAAAAGAATACGAGCATAAACTAAATCTTGAGCGGCAACCGCAGAAAGTGCTCGGCTGCCAACACATACCTTTATGATGCATCCCTCGAGTTTATCTTCTGCAAGGCTTCACAGTTCACACTCCCTGCACTGTCAGAGACTTTATTTATCTTCTTTGACGTTGATACCAGCCGCTAGCTTTTGTGCGTGTATCATCTGCTTAATGCCAATTTTCCTGACACACAAATGTAGTCAGTTTTCCTGCCCTTGTTGCTTGAATGTGCACCTTGATTTCAAGTCAAGGTTTCAAGCCAAATACTGTGCTATGACATCTCAAGGTTTTGTATGGGGTCTTGTGGCAATATCATTTTTAAAAAACAATTGTGCCTTCCTGTATTATACTTATGCTAAAAAATAAGATATTGTATTCTATTGAACCATTTACATTATGTTTGTATTCTTAACTTTTCTTATTGTTGTTGTATTGTCGAGAAGGAACATGCAAGTAAGCATTTAGTTGGACGGTGTATACCATGTGTATCCTGTACATCAAATGTTATTTGTCACATGCGCCGAATACAACAGTGAAATGCTTACTTACAAGCTCTCAACCAACAATGCTTTAAGAAGTTAATAAATAAAAAAATTAAAAAGATGTGTTAAGTAAAAAATAGAAAATAAAAGTAACAAATGATTAACAGTAAAATAACAAGCGAGGCTATATACAGGGGCTACAGGTACAGAGTCAATGTGCGGGGGCACTGGTTAGTCGAGGTAATTACGGTAATATGTACATGTAGGTAGAGTTAAAGTGACTATGTATAGATTATAAAGAGTAGCAGCAGCATAAAGAGGGGTCTGGGTAGCCATTTGATTAGCTGATCATGAGTCTTATGGCTTGGAGGTAGAAGCTTTTAAGAAGCCTCTTGGACCTAGACTTGGCGCTCCGGTACCGCTTGCCGTGCAGTAGCAGAGAGAACAGTCTATGACTAGGGTGGCTGGAGTCTGACAATTTTTAGGGCCTTCCTCTGACACCACCTGGTATAGAGGTCCTGGATGACAGGAAGCTTGGCTCCAGTGATGTACTGGGCCGTACGCGCTACCCTCTGTAGTGCCTTGCGGTCGGCGGCCGAGCAGTTATCATACCAGGCAGTGATGCAACCAGACAGGATGCTCTCGATGGTCCAGCTGTAGAACCTTTTGAGGATCTGAGGACCCATGCCAAATCTGTTCAGTCTCGCGAGGGGGAATAGGCTTTGTCATGCCCTCTACACGACTGTCTTGGTGTGCTTGGACCATGATAGTTTGTTGGTGATGTGGACACCAAGGAACTTGAAGCTCTCAACCTGTTCCACTACAGCCCCGTCGATGAGTTTTATATGACTAATAAAACTTTAAACTTGATGGCGTGGTAGGCCCCTCTGTGTAATTAACCTAAACTGGGTTTAATCTTGGCAAGGAAGCACAGATCATTCCCTTTTACTTTGACTCCCTACTTTTATGGATTGCAACAACGACAAAAACATTCTAAACCCTGATGTGGGTTCAGCAAACCTAGACCTAATCTTAACCTCAGCCGTTAGGGGTTAAACCCTTAAAACTGACCTTGGATCAGCTCTTAGAGGCAACTTAAATGGATTACTTCAAGATTTTGTCAATGAGGCCATTCATCTACTTCCCCAGTCTGATGAACTTGTGGATACCATTTGTATGTCTCTGTGTCCAGTATGAAAGAAGTTAGAGGTACAGTGCCTTCAGAAAGTATTCACACCCCTTGACTTTTTCCCAAAACATTTGTGTTGGACTGAATTAAAAATGGATCAAATTAAGATTTTTTTGTCACTGGCCTACACACAATACCCCATAATGTGAAAGTGGAAATGTTGTTCAACATTTTCACAAATTAATAAAATATGAAATGCTGAAACTATTCAACCCCTTTGTTATGGCACGCCTAAATAAGTTCAGGAGTAAACATTTGCTTAACAAGTCACATAATAAGTTGCATGGACTCTCTGTGCAATAATAGATTGAACTCGTTGGCCTGAACGCCAAGCATCACATCTGGAGGAAACCTGGCACCATCCCTACAGTGAAGCATGGTGGTGGCAGCATCATACTGTGAGGATGTTTTGCAGCGGCAGGGACTGGGAGACTAGTCAGGATCGAGGAAAAAAATGAATGGTGCATTCATTATAGAGAGATCCTTGATGAAAACCTGCTCCAGAGCGCTCAGGACCTCAGACTGGGGCGAAGGTTCACCTTGTAACAGGAGAACAACCATAAGCACACAGCAAAGACAACGCCGGAGTGGCTTTGGGACAAGTATCTGAATGTCCTTGAGTGGCCCAGCCAGAGCCTGGACTTGAACCCGATTAAACATCTCTGGAGGCGCCGTGCAGCGACGCTCCCCATCCAACCTAACAGAGTTTGAGAGGATCTGCAGAGACGAATCAAATCTAAATTTGTCACATACACATGGTTAGCAGATGTTAATGCAAGTGTAGCGAAATGCTTGTGCTTCTAGTTCCGACCATGCAGTAGGTGTCCTGGAGGGAAGGTAGTTTGCCCCCGGTGATGCGTTGTGCAGACCTCACTACCCTCTGGAAAGCCTTATGGTTGTGGGCGGAGCAGTTGCCGTACCAGGCGGTGATGCACAATCGAGAGCATCCTGTCGGGGTGTATCTGTAGAAGTTTGTGGGTGTTTTTGGTGACAAGCCAAATTTCTTCAGCCTCCTGATGTTGAAGAGGCGCTGCTGCGCCTTCTTCACCACGCTGTCTGTGTGGGTGGACCATTTCAGTTTGTCCGTGATGTGTACGCTTTTGGAACTTAAAACTTTCCACCTTCTCCACTACTCTCCCGTCAATGTGGATAGGGGGCTGCTCCCTCTGCTGTTTCCTGAGGTCCATGATCATCTCCTTTGCTTTGTTGACATTGAGTGTGAGGTTATTTTCCTGACACCACACTCCGAGTGCCCTCACCTCCTCCCTGTAGGCCGTCTAGTCGTTGTTGGTAATCAAACCTACCACTGTAGTGTCGTCTGCAAACTTGATGATTGAGTTGGAGGCATGCATGGCCACGCAGTCATTGGGGAACAGGGAGTACAGGAGAGGGCTGAGAAAGCACCCTTGTGGTGCCCCAGTGTTGAGGATCTGCGGGGTGGAGATGTTTCCTACCCTTACCTGCTGGGGGCCGCCCGTCAAGAAGTCCAGGACCCAGTTGCACAGCGCGGGATCGAGACCCAGGGTCTTGAGCTTAATGACGAGTTTGGAGGGTACACTATGGGGTAGTATTCAGACGGGAGAATGGGAGAAATGGTTGTGGCAGCATGGGAGAAACTCCGCAAATAAAAGGTGTGCCAAGCGTGTAGTATCATACCCAAGAAGACTCAAGGCTGTAAAGCGTCTGAATACTTCAGTGATATAATAGATTTTTTTCATAAATTTGCTACAATTTCTAAAAACGTATTTTTGCTATGTCATTATGGGGTATTGTCTGTAGATTGATGAGTGGGGAAAAAACTATTTAATCCATTTTAGAATAAGGCTGGAACATAACAAAGCGTATCAAAATGTGGAAAAAGTAAAGGGGTCTGAATACTTTCCGAATGCACTGTAAATCTGCTTAAAAATCTATGACCTGAAAATGGCAATGATCAACATCCAATTTGACAGAGCTTAAATACTTTTTAAAAGATTAAATGGACAAATGTTGCACAATCCAGGTGTGGAACGCTATTAGAGAATTTTCCAGAAAAACTGGGTGTATTAGCTAAGGGGGTTGAATACTTATGTATGAAAATAGTGTTTTGTTTTTCATGATTGTTTTTACAAATGTTATTTTTTTAAATCCACTTTGACAGAGTATTTTGTGAAGATCATTGACAAAAATGTACAATTAAATCCCACTTCATATCACAACAAAATGGGGAAAAAGTAAAGCAGTGTGAATACTTTCTGAAGGCACTGCATTTTCGTGAGCCAATGCTAACTAGCGTTAGCGCAATGGAGTCTAGGGGTATCTACTAGCATGCCAGAATCCTGAAGTACCCCTTTTACCAGGCTGATAAAGAAAACAAACTACACTGCTCAAAAAAATAAAGGGAACACTTAAACAACACAATGTAACTCCAAGTCAATCACACTTCTGTGAAATCAAACTGTCCACTTAGGAAGCAACACTGATTGACAATAAATTTCACATGCTGTTGTGCAAATGGAATAGACAACAGGTGGAAATTATAGGCACTTAGCAAGACACCCCCAATAAAGGAGTGGTTCTGCAGGTGGGGACCACAGACCACTTCTCAGTTCCTATGTTTCCTGGCTGATGTTTTGGTCACTTTTGAATGCTGGCGGTGCTTTCACTCTAGTGGTAGCATGAGACGGAGTCTACAACCCACACAAGTGGCTCAGGTAGTGCAGCTCATCCAGGATGGCACATCAATGCGAGCTGTGGCAAGAAGGTTTGCTGTGTCTGTCAGCGTGGTGTCCAGAGCATGGAGGCACTACCAGGAGACAGGCCAGTACATCAGGAGACGTGGAGGAGGCCGTAGGAGGTTAACAACCCAGCAGCAGGACCGCTACCTCCGCCTTTGTGCAAGGAGGAGCAGGAGGAGCACTGCCAGAGCCCTGCAAAATGACCTCCAGCAGGCCACAAATGTGCACGTGTCTGCTCAAACGGTCAGAAACAGACTTCATGAGGGTGGTATGAGGGCCCGACGTCCACAGGTGGGGGTTGTGCTTACAGCCCAACACCGTGCAGGACGTTTGGCATTTGCCAGAGAACACCAAGATTGGCAAATTCGCCACTGGCGCCCTGTGCTCTTCACAGATGAAAGCAGGTTCACACTGAGCACGTGACAGATGTGACAGTCTGGAGACGCCGTGGAGAACGTTCTGCTGTCTGCAATATCCTCCAGCATGACCGGTTTGGCGGTGAGTCAGTCATAGTGTGGGGTGGCATTTCTTTGGGGGGCCTCCATGTGCTCGCCAAAGGTAGCCTGACTGCCATTAGGTACCAAGATGAGATCCTCAGACTCCTTGTGAGACCATATGCTGGTGCAGTTGGCCCTGGGTTCCTCCTAATGCAAGACAATGCTAGACCTCATGTGGCTGGAGTGTGTCAGCAGTTCCTATAAGAGGAAGGCATCGATGCTATGGACCGGACCGCCCGTTCCCCAGACCTGAATCCAATTGAGCACATCTGGGACATCATGTCTCGCTCCATCCACCAACGCCACGTTGCACCACAGACTGTCCAGGAGTTGGCGGATGCTTTAGTCCAGGTCTGGGAGGAGATCCCTCAGGAGACCATCGGCCACCTCATCAGGAGCATGCCCAGGCGTTGTAGGGAGGTCATACAGGCACGTGGAGGCCACACACACTACTGAGCCTCATTTAGACTTGTTTTAAGGACATTACATCAAAGTTGGATCAGCCTGTAGTGTGGTTTTCCACTTTAATTTTGAGTGTAACTCCGAATCCAGACCTCCATGGGTTGATAAATTTGATTTCCATTGATCATTTTTGTGTGATTTTGTTGTCAGCACATTCAACTATGTAAAGAAAAAAGTATTTAATAAGAATATTTCATTCATTCAGATCTAGGATGTGTTATTTTAGTGTTCCTTTTATTTTTTTGAGCAGTGTATTTACAAATATATTCCCATGAATAGTATACACCAGGCACCACACCCTACTATGTTTTTTTTCTCTTTATATCTAAATCAAAATTAACCAGTTGAATTTAGACACAAATATAATATTTGTTTTGTATAAAAATAAAAAAATTAAATAATGTAAGAAAATATGCAAATGTTGACAATATGCATGTGCCTCTACTGCCAATCCACCTTTCCAGAAACTGGATGAAGTCAGGTCTTTCATCAAATCAATTAAAATTTTATTGGCCACATACACATATTTAGCAGATGTTACTGCGGGTGTAGCAAAATGCTTATGTTTCTAGCTCCAACAGTGCAGTAGTATCTAACAATTCACAACAATACACACAAATCTCAAAGTAAAATAATGTAATTAAGAAATATATAATTATTAGGGCGAGCAATGTCGGAGTAGCATTGACTAGAATACAGTATATACATATATAACATTTGTAAAACAGTATGTAAACATTAACATTCGAAAAAGGACACTCCAGGACTATTCACATGTGATAAACAATTAACTTTTTATCAAAAAAAAAACAGCACTGACATGCATGAGAAATTTCAGCATATATTTTCTTAGAGAATCTTAACCTGTCCATTAGGGGTGGTGCCACAGTTGTCATTGGTAATAGAATAAAAATAATATTAGTTGTATAAATCAAATATTCTATATTATACAATTTGGATTATGCGTTATAACTGAATCATAACTACTACCATTTCAGCAGCAGAGTGGGGGGGGCTCTATAAGCTCTATCAGGTACTCAACAGACGGTGCTAAATAGAAAATTGCAATTAACTTGAAAATAAATAATCATAACAGTCAGTGGGAGCCTGGGATCTGACCTGAGGGGTATTCCAGATAGCAGCATAATTGATTTGGTGAGATCTGTCAAACCAGAACGTGTGCAAACATCATTAAATAGTACTCGCAAAACACCAGTCTCAATGTCAACAGTGAAGATGCGACTTCTAGGCAGAGTTCCTCTGACCAATGTCTGCATTCTTTTGCCCATCTAAATATTTTCTTTTTATTGGCCAGTCTGAGATATGGCTTTTTCTTTGCAACTCTGCCTAGAAGGCCAGCATCCCGGAGTCGCCTCTTCACTGTTGACGTTGAGACTGGTGTTTTGTGGGTACTATTTAATGAAGCTGCCAGTTGAGGACTTGTGAGGAATCTGTTTCTCAAACTAGACAATATAATGTACTTGTCCTCTTGCTCAGTTGTGCACCGGGGCCTCCCACTCCTCTTTCTAATCTAGATAGAGCCAGTTTGACCTGTTCTGTGAAGGGAGTAGTATACAGTGTGGTACGACATCTTCAGATTCTTGGCAATTTCTCACATGGAATAGCTTTCATTTCTCAGAACAAGAATAGACTGACACGTTTCAGAAGAAAGTTCTTTGTTTCTGGCCATTTTGAGCCTGTTATCGAACCCACAAATGCTGATGCTCCAGATACTCAACTAGTCTAAAGAAGGCCAGTTTTATTGCTTCTTTAATCAGAACAACAGTTTTCAGCTGTGCTAACATAACCCTTTTGAAATTTTCTAATGATCAATTAGCCTTTTAAAATGATAAACTTGGTTTAGTTAACACAACGTCACACTGGAACACAGGAGAGATGGTTGCTGATAATGGGCCTCTGTACACCTATGTAGATATTCCATTCAAAATCAGCCATTTCCAGCCACAATAGTCATTTACAACATTAACAATGTCTACACTGTATTTCTGATCAATTTGATGTTATTTTAATGGACAAAAATGTGGTTATTTTTTCGAAAACAAGGACATTTCAAAGTGACCCCAAACTTTTGAACACCACCGTTCGAAAGTTTGGGGTCACTTAGAAATGTCCTTGTTTTTGAAAGAAAAGCACATTTTTGTCCATTAAAATAACATCAAATTGATCATTATGTATGTATGTATGTACAGTGGGGCAAAAAAGTATTTAGTCAGCCACCAATTGTGCAAGTTCTCCCACTTAAAAAGATGAGAGAGGCCTGTAATTTTCATCATAGGTACACTTCAACTATGACGGACAAAATGATTTTAAAAAAATCCAGAAACTCACATTGTAGGATTTTTAATGAATTTATTTGCAAATGATGGTGGAAAATAAGTATTTGGTCAATAACAAAAGTTTATCTCAATAGTTTGTTATATACCGTTTGTTGGCAATGATAGAGGTCAAACGTTTTCTGTAAGTCTTCACAAGGTTTTCACACACTGTTGCTGGTATTTTGGCCCATTCCTCCATGCATATCTCCTCTAGAGCAGTGATGTTTTGAGGCTGTTGCTGGGCAACACAGACTTTCAACTCCCTCCAAAGATTTTCTATGGGGTTGGGATCTGGAGACTGGAAAGGCCACTCCAGGACCTTGAAATGCTTCTTACGAAGCCACTCCTTTGTTGCCCGGGCGGTGTGTTTGGGATCATTGTCATGCTGAAAGACCCAGCCACGTTTCATCTTCAATGCCCTTGCTGATGGAAGGAGGTTTTCACTCAAAATCTCACGATACATGGCCCCATTCATTATTTCCTTTACACGGATCAGTCATCCTGGTCCCTTTGCAGAAAAACAGCCCCAAAGCATGATGTTTTCACCCCCATGCTTCACAGTAGGTATGGTGTTCTTTGGATGCAACTCAGCATTCTTTGTCCTCCAAACACGACGAGATTCGTTTTTACCAAAAAGTTATATTTTGGTTTCATCTGACCATATGACATTCTCCCAATCTTCTTCTGGATCATCCAAATGCTCTCTAGCAAACTTCAGACGGGCCTGGACATGTACTGGCTTAAGCAGGGGGACACGTCTGGCACTGCAGGATTTGAGTCCCTGGCGGCGTAGTGTGTTACTGATGGTAGGCTTTGTTACTTTGGTCCCAGCTCTCTGCAGGTCATTCACTAGGTCCCCCCGTGTGGTTCTGGGATTTTTGCTCACCGTTCTTGTGATCATTTTGACCCCACGGGGTGAGATCTTGCGTGGAGCCCCAGATCGAGGGAGATTATCAGTGGTCTTGTATGTCTTCCATTTCCTAATAATTGCTCCCACAGTTGATTTCTTCAAACCAAGCTGCTTACCTATTGCAGATAAGCCTAGAACTTCCGACTTCAACTGTACATATTAGACTATAGCCTTGACACTTAATATCATCAGCATTGCAATAACAGTGCTGTATAAAGTGAAAAAATTATTACTAATCACCAATGTGTGTAAACTAGGCCTATTAGATCTGGAATCGTGCCACTTCTTTTGCTTATTTACTCTGTCTGCAATTTTCTGCCAGGCTCCCTCGCTGGCTTTGGCGGCAGGAGATGTATTACTTTTTATTACAGATATGTTGTGGCTAAATCCTGCACAGAGCCTTCACCGTGCGCTGCTACTTTAAGAGCGCATCAGCAGTAAGGAAGGAGGAAATAAAGACAGCTTTTTCAGCTCTCTGGGGAGGAGCTCTTGGTTGGCGTGACAGTTTGATTGTGTGTGCTATGCTGCAGAAGTTTGGTTTATTTTCAGCGTGTGTAGTTTATAAAGTATTTAACTCAATCATCGGTGTGACCATTCTAGGTCCGCACCGGTTATGGATCGCATGGATTAGTAGCAACATTGTTGCGAAGCTTTGACACACAAACCATCGGACAGAATTGGCACCCAAACAGGGACTTGAAGAGAAACACCCATGACACCATCCACACAAGGTTGAATCATGTATTTTGTTGGAACTCCATACTACTGTGTCAATGTGGACACACCTGATGGTAATCACGTTCGGGATTTCATTGTGGAAGGACTCGATGGACTAATGGAGTTGGATAGCACTGACCCTAATCCCCAGGCTTCCGGCTCACCTATAACATCTCCACCATTACCCTCCCTTCAAACCCTTCCTGTTACCTTGTATAGAGAGACTGGGAGAGGTGTCTCTGTGATCACTGGACAAATGGAACATCAATGGACACACACCAGTTTGACAATGCAGGAGAATGCCATTCTCAAACTCAGTGAATGTGTGGAGGCTCATCAGACAGATGTGCAGCGCAGGTTGGATTACCTTCCCTGTCAAATGGAGGAAAACCAACAACAAATTGTTCAGAGACAGACATATTTACAAGATTCTCTGAAGCAGGATATTCAAGGAAAACTGCACCGGTTCAAAACACAAATGGAAACTAACCATCATCAGGTCATAATCTTTCTTGAGGAGGAACAAAAACAGAGAGCAGAGGAGTCAGCCTCTGTTGTGAAGGGAGTGTGTTCTTATCTGAAGGAAGTTATGGAGGACATGAAGAACTCTCTCACAGGGGAGCTACGATTTTTGATTGAATCGACTCAAAAGGACACCGTTAATGAGATGGGAAAAACACAGAAGGCCACAGACCTTCAAAGGTAATGCAGTGCTTTTCCCTTCTGGACAATCTTCTGCACCTCCCTCAGGTTTTACCTCTGCCACTGGCTTAGTAAGGGAATAGGAACAGGTAGCACTACAAAAGCCCCTCTGAAGATACTGTTAAACAACAGAACTCCCGCTGCCACTGTCATGTCTCCTCTAGTTCGCTCTCTCCCTATCAAACTACTTTTCCCCACTTTTGGCAGCCCAGAAGATGATGTTGATCCACTGTTTTTCTTATCTAAGTGTAATAATTTTCTTTCTATCCGGCCCCTTACTGACCATCTCTATGTCCGAACCCTCCTATCGGCTGCACTCTGACTATTCCCAGCCTCATCCATTTCAACATGGTAATGCACTGATTTCAGGCTGGAGTCCGGAAAAGGTCAAGTCAGAGACAGAGAAAATACAAAGAGACAAAGATAAAAACATGTTCCACCAGTGAAGTCCGAGAACCTGATAGTTTCACCCTGATTACCGCCGTACCTCCCCCCTTCTATCCGAGAGCAAAAGCAAACCTGATGCTGATTTCTACATCAAACAAGCAGTGGAACAGGCATGTCTGTCGGATGATGAAAGGTGGCAGCTCTCCCAGATGTTGGACATGAACAGTAAGGTCTGTACTCTTACACTCGGCCGTACAACCGTCTTCAAACACAAAATCTATACCCGGCATGATGTCCCCATTAAGCAGCGTCCCTACAGGCTGTCCCCCGCCAAACTGGCAATTCTCAATGAACAGCTCAAAAGCATGTTGGAGAATGGAATTGTGGAACCTTCTTTTTCCGGATGGGCTTCTCCGGTTGTCCTAATTCCTAAGAAAGATGGTGGATATCGATTCTGTGTGGACTATAGGAAGCCGAATGCCATAACAGAAAGCGATGCCTACCCTCTACCAAACATAAATGACATACTGGAATCTCTGGCAGGAGCATCCATCCTTAGTAATCTGGATCTGAACAGTGGCTATTGGCCTGCTAGTCAAGACAAGGCTGCCTTTGTCACACCTGATGGTTTGTACTCCTTCAAAGTCATGCCTTTTGGTTTGAAGAATGCTCCAGCAAACTGTCCTGGGAGATCTGAGGGGTAGAAATTGTCTTGTGTATCTGGATGACGTCATAATCTACCCCCCCCCCCCCCTTTGCGGCTCATCTGCAAGACATACAGTCCGTCTTCGACAGACTAAAGGCTGCAGGTTTGACCTTGAACTTGAAGAAGTGTCGCTTCTGTTTGCCAGAACTCAAGTTCCTTGGTCATGTGGTTAATGCTGAAGGTATCCATGCAGATCCAGCCAAAGTTGCAGCCGTGCAGGAATTCCCAATTTCCACATCACTCAAGGCTGTTCAGCGGTTTCTGGGTATGGCTGGATGGTACCACAGGTTTGTGCCTGACTTTTCAAAGGTCGCCGAACCCCTCAACCACCTTAAGAAGAAAGGTGTGAAATTCCAATGGACCCCTGCATGCCAAAGTGCATTTGAAGCACTCAAAAACATTTGTATTACTCCTCCAGTGCTTGGACATCCTAACCTGAATTCTCATTTCATTGTGTACACGGATGCAAGTCAAACAGGACTTGGAGCAGTCTTGGCTCAACAAACAGGACTTGGAACAGAAGAAGTTCTTGCTTATGCAAGTTGTGCCCTTAATTCAGCCGAGAGGAATTATTCAACGACTGATAGGGAGTGCCTCGCTGTGGTCTGGGCTTTGGAGAAATGGAGCTACTACTTGGAGGCGAAGATCTTCACCGTTGTCACAGACCACGCTGCTCTGCAGTGGGTTCTGGCATCAGGCAAGACCAACAGCCGTCTTATTCGCTGGCCTATCAGACTGCAGAAGTTTGACTTCATCATTGAGTATCGCAAAGGAAAACTGAGCCTTGTACCAGATGCCCTTTCTCGGATTACAGAGACTGTCAATGTTTGTCCTCCCTTGTGCAGCACTTATACTACTGCTAAATGTCTGGATGATTCCTTTCCTCTGGATGATGAGTGTATGGAGAGCACAGCAGAAGGACGCTGCCATCATGGCGATCCACAAGAGTCTGTCTGAAGAAGACTCAAAGAGTCGCTTCAATGATAAGTTCAGCATAATTCAGGATAAAGTGTATCGAAAAACTCAAAGAGGAGATGGAATACACAGCACCCATTACCCTGTCTTCAATCCCTCTACATTGGAGTGACCAGATAATCCAAATGTATCATGTCAATCCCATGAGTGGCCATGTTGGAGTTTTTAAAACTTATCGAAGACTACAAGAGGTGGTTTACTGGCCAGGCATGTGGGTTGATACCCAGAAGTTTGTATATAAGTGTGAAGTCTGCCAGAAATACAAACCAGACATTGGCAGACCTGCCGGGAAAATGCAGCAGACCGTGGTGAACCATCCAAATGAAATGTTGGATGTTGACCTCATGGGACCTTTTCCTCCCAGCCAGGGGACCTGGAATGAATGTGTATTGGTGGTAGTGGACTACTACACACACTGTTGTTTCCCCTCCGCAAAGCCACTGCAACAGCCATTGCTCTATTTCTGTGAAGGGAGGTCTTTAGCAGATTCAGAATTCCACACCAAATCCTCTCTGATCGAGGTCCGCAGTTCATATCAGGAATATACAAAGAGCTCTGTACCTACTGGGGTGTAATTGCCAAGCGGACCACAGCCTACCATCCTCAGACCAACCTGACCGAGAGGGTAAACCGAACCCTGAAGGGGAAGATTGCTTCATTCGTGGGGGATCAGCACACAAGGTGGGATCAGCATCTTCCGGAATTTTGCTTTGCACTGAACTCTGCCGTGCAGGTGACTTCTGGGGTCACTCCCGCCGAACTCCACCTGGGAAGACCACTAAAAGGTCCGATGGACAGAGTCTTGCTAAGTTCGAATGGTTCACCTGACTGCCCAGCGTTTGATGCCGTACAACAACACCACCACACCTTGATGCCGTACAACACCACCACCACACCTTGCTAGCCAGAGTGGAGGCCAGCAAAACCAAAGCCAAACAACGACAGCTGAGAAACTATGACAAACATAGATGAGACGTGTGTTTCCCACCCCAGTCTCGTGTATGGGTACGTTCACATATGTCAAAGGCGTCTAAGAAGTTCACTGCCAAGATGGAAAGGTCCATACCGTGTAGTGCAGCAGTTGGGACTCTAATGATGAGGACTTCCCTGGTTTTGAGTAGCAGGAACATGAACCTGTCAAAGCCTGCATCCTCTCTGTTTCTACAGGCTTTGTTTTTCATGGGGGGAGGAGTGTGGCCAAATCCTGCACGGAGCCTTCACCGTGCGCTGCTACTTTAAGAACGCATCAGCAGTAAGGAAGGAGGAAATAAAGACAGCTTTTTCAGCTCTTTGGGGAGGAGCTCTTGGTTGGCGTGACAGCTTGATTGTGTGTGCTATGCTGCAGAAGTTTGGTTTATTTTCAGCGTGTGTAGTTTATAAAGTATTTAACTCAATCATCGGTGTGACCATTCTAGGTCCGCACCGGTTATGGATCGCATGGATTAGTAGCAACATTGTTGCGAAGCTTTGACACACAAACCATCGTACAGTCAGACAGTACACCGGCACGCCTGAAGACCACAAGATCTCTCTTGTTCTCTTTCTCTTCCCGCTATTGTTCCAGTGCTTTACCCTGCAACCAGACTTTCTATTTTTCAAATGCACTTCCCATTGAAGTTCATTAGAGCTGGACTATTATTGCCCTGCCAGAAGTATTTGGGTGGACATTTTAGTTAAACGTGAGGTTGCTTGTAAGTTGTGTATTGTTATTTGAACTGTATTGAGGTGGGGTGTACTAATGACATGTGGCCGAGAAGATTGTGGATATTTTTAAGGCCTTTGTTGTCTAAGAACATCCCCCACATTCATACCCTCTGCACTCCTCCACTGGAAGATAATACAGATTATTGCAAATCCTCTGTTGATGACTGGGTTCTTTCTTGTATGAAGTTGCTGTTCAATTGCTCTGCTATTATTATTATTATTATTATTATTATTGTAATCTTGGTGGGGTTACCCCTGTGCTGTGATGTGGGTTTTATATGGTGTGTATTCTCTTTTCTCTCCACTGGCTATCTGGTAAACAGACTACACTCTAGACAGTCTCTTCTGCTGATGTGTGTGGGTCTGGTAGTGGTACTCTCTCTATTCTACTATTTTCCGTTCGGCATGGTCAATACCTGCCTGGCGCCCGAACAAAATCTTTCTTTACCCCTCTCTAATAAATACCGCTACAATGTGAACATATTTGTTCTATGTTGTTTGACGATAGTTGTTCTAGACTTGTGAAATATTGGGCTTTGTCTTTTGACTCCATATATAAAACAAATTCTGCCATCGACATGAGGACCTCTTTGAATGTTGCACACACATGCGTGCACGCGCCAGTTGTCAGGTCAACCGATCTGCACTTATCTTAGCCTAGTAACAAACAAGAAGCGGCCATTCTGTAACCAAGACATCCTGGATACCCTCATTTGGTTAAGACAAGCCAGATATGTTCAGCAACTTCTGAATTTGTTAAACCATCTTTCTGTAATACCCCTGTGGACATCCACATCCAACAACAGTCAAAAGACAGAGGGATACACTAGCAAAAACCTTCTCACAGACCTGGTTGGACAAACAAAAGCAATGTTCTGTGAATGTCCAATTTGCAACACCGTATTTTGTTTCCCTGGCCGTTCTTTTAAATTATAGATAGTGTAGTGGACAGGGTGACATTTTGTGTGGACTAAAACAGTATAATCAAATTAGCCAGCTACAGTAATTTTGAGGAACATTCAGAAATAGTTAGATTTTTTCAGGTCAAATTAACCAGTTACCTTCGATAAGCAAGTTGGCTAGCTAGATAGCTACGGGCAAGCTAGCTACCGGTAGTTTCCAAGCTCACATGACAATTTAAAGCCTGAACTAAAGTGTGGCTAGCTCATTGTGCTTTTTGACATTTTGCTGGCTATCCCCAGTTATATCATGCCTTTTCACTTGTCACCGGTGCACTCACTCGTGACCTGGCTGCTCATTCTAAATAGTTGGTAATCTTTTATAAACAGTGGCATCAGTGAGAATTATGTTTTTTACATGCAAAATAATAGGTATTTATGCTGTTGTTCAAATGCACAGATCACTTTATATATCTTCCTAAAGAAACTGCCAGTAGTTTGAAAACTTGCCATAATATTTCTATCATCCTGCTTTGTTGACAAAATTACAACTCCCCCCGGCCTACACAAACATCACCTTCCCTTAATAAATAAATAAAATAGTTGTATTAACAATAACTGATATATTATGCAATTATTGGATTACAAACACACTTTCTGGGAAATGCATTACTAGTTAGAGCTGAAAATATAAAAAATGTTGTGCTTTAACCCATTAAAAAAAACTCTGTGTTTCTCCATACATGAGTGATGAATCACATGAAGGATGCATTTCTCTCAATAATTTTGTACAAGAATGAAGAAGAAAAAATTGGGACAAGGTCACAGAACGCAAATCATTAGTTGAGGGGAGTTGGTCTAGCATGTTATGTAAACAGAGGTTTTATAGGGTTTGGGTCACGCTATTGGGTTCCTCAAGTTTCCCTAATGACCTGCAGGTCATGACCCTGGCCATGGTAAATTCATCTTTGACGTCACTGACCGCCAGAAAATAACGCTGCTAACTGTTTTGGAAAGGCTTCTATCCATAGCTATTGAAACTCTTAAGTTCTACTTGAGAATACTTTGATATGTATAGCTATTGAACAGTAAGTATGATTTGGCCGGTGGCATCCCACCTGTGTTGACATCAGAGGCACACCATATGCAATCACGGGTAACAACAAAGTAAGCCCATAATAGAAACAGATTAAAAATCACCCCCAAGTGAAGAGAGGTGACTCTGCTTTTGTTTAGCCAGGTTGCTAAGTGGATAAGGCATCGGTACATCAGACACAGAGCACAGTGTTGACCTATGGCTGTCCTGCTGAACAGTACTGAACACCTGAGGCAGAAGACGAGAGGCTTGTCTGTAGCATTACAAACAAAAGACTTCATTGAGACACCAACATAAGAGACGTCAACAGAAACATTAACCCATGATTTAGACTCAGGAGTTACCTTCAGACCAGGCCAGGAGGGTGTGTTAGCGAGCAAATCCCATGACAACTACATGATGTGGAACAGAAAGAGCTCTAGAAGTGTGACGACTCCAAAACAAAGCCCTATTGCATTAACTATTAGTCTCCTGAATTGACTTCCTAAGCATCACATAGGGAATTCAAAAGGGATAACTATCTGGCATCTTAATGCCTTCAAGGGGTTATCATCAGGCATCATACAATGATGTGCAGAAAAACAGGAGACTGGTTTGCGCTGTGACCCATCTAAAACCTTTCAACTTTCCTTGTGGCACCATCCGACAAAACTAATCTTTCAGACTACAATCAAGTCTTCAGCCAGCACCCAAGGAATCAACCCACCATTTGAGAAAGACAGCTCTGACAAATGGACAATAAAGTATCTCATTGTAACGTATTGTACCGCAAAGTATTGTAAAGTATCGTACGCTAAAGCATCTCATTGTAAAGTATGGTAGCCTACAGTATCTTATTGTAAAGTCTCTCATTCTAAAGTATTGTACAGTAAAGTATTGTAAAGTACTGTATCGTTACCTTGGTGTGTGAGACAGGGTGAAGCGTCTCTGTAGGGTGATGCTGCGGTTCATGAGGAGCTTGCGGAAGAGGAGCGGAGAGTTGCGGGGCGAGTCCCGGGGGGACATCCTTGGGGAGCCGCATGGCGAACCCCCAGCGGAGCGTGGCTTCAGTTTGACGGGCTGGGTTCGGGCGGTGGCACCGACACCGCTGGGGGAGGAGAGCACCTCCAACAGTGGCACGCTATCCCAGAGTGCCTCACTCATGCTGCCGTGGGCGTACACACCCCGTCCACTCTACTCGGCTGGGGATGCTCCGATGTTCTGACCTTTTAGCTGCCTCTCTCCACCGAGAAAAGTCCACCAGGATGCTCTGTCAAATAATTACTTAACTTAATGTTCTCCGTGCCTTGGGGCCAGCAAATAAGGTGTACACAGGCATCTCAAAGAGTTGTCAAAGGTTTTAAATAAACTTGGAAAACTTTCATCTCCAGAGACTGTACCTTAACAAATGTTTCTCAAAACTTTTGGGTTTGAGAATCTATTCTACCTTGCTTAGTAGAGTCATCTACTGGTCTTGCTTGACAGACACAGACACAAGTGTGGTGTGAGCCCCCACCCTCCTGGAAAAGCTCTGTTTACATAGTGCTAAGACCCTTCCCTCCCCTTGCCTAAATATGGCCGGCCTGAGTTATACAGGGGGGTTAGCGCGCAGTGGGAGAGCTAGCCGCTAGCCTCCACATCCTCAGAGGAACAAACATTTCCTTTCTCAGTCCATAAGCCTGTAAACATTAACCAGTCAGAGCCATGTTTTCACTCTCCCTAAACAAACACATGCCTGAGCTGCTGTGTTCAGGCTCAGGAACAGGTCTTAGCTGACAAGGCCTGTTTGGTTCTACATTATGCTCAGTTAGCAAGGCAAAGTTACATGAGAGGGGGCCTCTTCCGACCATTAAAAAGAGAGAGGGAGCTAATGTTTGAGAAGAGCACAAACGATCTGGACTCTTATCTCAAATGGAGGGTGTTCCTTCTCCGATGGGGTTGGTGGATGATGGAAGAAGACACCATCTTGTGTCCCTTTTTGAACCCGACGGTGGCCAGTGACCCCTTCCTCATCTACCCCACACAAGGCCTCTGGAAACCAGCTGAACAAGGGCTATGTAACTTCCTCTTCCTGATTTACAAATCTGTCGACCTTGTGTATATAAGCGCAACACTATATATACAGAATGCTATCAGTAGTATACTAGAACATCACATTCACTACCACCAAAGACAATATTACTAAGACTGTGTTGAGGGGAAACTACAGCCACATCCAGCCCACCAGACAATTAAATGTGGCAGGGATTTGATACATTTTTGGGATGGGTGGGAAATTATTAATTTGGATTAAAAGAAAAATTAAAAACACTCCCAGCCACAGTTGAATGTCTAAAACCAGATAGAAAGTATGTAGAAACGATAATGGACCCATGTATTCTCAAATAACTAGCCTTTCTCTGGCCTGCAAATAGATTAACAAGCAAATCAAAATAAAAATGTATATCTGTGTGGACCTCTGATGAATTTCAAAATCCTGATGTGGCCCAGGAGCCCAAAAGTTTGCCCACTCCTGTTCTAACCAGTATAACTAAAGGTAATATGAAGGCTAGATGAGGAACAATATGACTTGATAGTACAAAGTAAAAATAACACATTATAATAACAATAATAAAGAAAATGCAGACTATAACTGCCTGAATCTGGTAAGGGCAAACTGAAAGAATCTACAAGCAGAGTTTGTCTTGATACTTAACACATAAGCCAGCATCAGACCTATCCAAATATGACCCTTAGACTAAAATACTCCTGACAGCTCGGTCTGGAAATGAATGTTGCTGACTCCTTAAGTCAAACAAATTGTGATCCTATTTTATGCAATTATGTACATTAATGGTAAATAGTCAGTCCTAAGCTTTTTAATTTATTTTAATTTTACCCCATTTTTCTCCCAATTTTGTGGTATCCAATTGTTTTAGTAGCTACTATCTTGTCTCATCGCTACAACTCCCGTACGGGCTCGGGAGAGACGAAGGTTGAAAGTCATGCGTCCTCCGATAACACAACCCAACCAAGCCGCACTGCTTCTTAACACAGCGCGCATCCAACCCGGAAGCCAGCCGCACCAACGTGTCTGAGGAAACACCGTGCACCTGGCAACCTTGGTTAGCGCGCACTGCGCCCGGACCGTCACAGGAGTCGCTGGTGCGCGATGAGACAAGGATATCCCTACCGACCAACTCCTCCCTAACCCGGACAACGCTAGGCAAATTGTGCGTCGCCCCACGGACCTCCCGGTCGCGGCCGGTTACGACAGAGCCTGGGCGCGAACCCAGAGTCTCTGGTGGAACAGCTGGCGCTGCGGTACAGCGCCCTTAACCACTGCGCCACCCGGGAGGCCCCAAAGCTTTTTTTATACTATATTTAGAAAGCGGCCTAAATCTGAATTCCTGGAATGGAGATGGTGCATTAAATAATTACTAGAAACGTTTGTATGCAAGACAAAATCTGGTATAATCAAAATCCACCACGCAAGTCTCATTGTCATAAGTCTTCTCTATTACCTCATATTTGGACAGGGTTGTAGTGAAAATATTTTGCAAATATTCAAAAATCTAAGCTACCATCTCGCTTTGGTGTCAATATCTATGAAACATTTAAGGCATACACACTCTGGCCCGGAACACTCACAGGGCAGGATGGAGTGTTCTAGGATCACAACTAGACCGATAATGTGCGTCTGTGAGGAATTAAGGACGGACATCAGACACCCATAACAGGTCAATTTTAGAATAGTAGAATATTGACAGTGTATGTGAGGGATAAAGCACCAAAAAGAGCATGCATAGGGACTTCAAACAGCCTGGTCCCAGATATGTATGGCTTTTTAGCCAACTCATCTGACGGTAGTTGGCTAAAGCCTAAATTGATCTAGGGCCAGGCTAACTTAAAATACTGGGGCGCAAATGTTTTATACAATAGCACGTTGGAATACATTTTTCACAAAACGTCTTTATACAATACTATTGACGAGGTAATCCATTTAATTGTGATGGGTACTGTGTGCATTCATAAACATAAAAGTCAAGCGTCAATAATGCTAGCGCCATCATGGTGTGTGGCAGTGGCGGATGGTGCCATTTAAGGTATTTTTTTTCATGAGCATGGCCTTATTTCTATTACAGCATATTGGATGACTGTCAGTCACATTCCATTCAACCAGCTCAATGTAACATCAATAGGTTTAGGCTACTACATGATACTCACATTTTACCTATGATGTTGCTACAACCGAGCCTATAAATCAAATTCTACAACGTAGGTGCACAGGTCGAGAGAAATTTGAGTAATCAAGGTGACAGACATTGACACATTCAATACCGCCTTGCACATTCTTGACTGCATCTAGCTGATCTAGGGTTTAATCATTAGTCAAACACTTGCAAACAAGTTTCTATTCGAGAAATTCCTGTATGTTTACCCCCATTTAGTTTGCTTCTGTTTAAAGTATCGGTGGAATGACTACGCCACTGATCATACGTAAAACACAGTTCACTTTGATAGCAGCCACATACAAACAGCATGACTCCATCTCTCTCCCTACCACTAGTTAAAGTACAAAAGGGAAAATAAATACACATAAAAATAGGTTGTATTTACAATGGTGTTTGTTCTTCACTGGTTGCCCTTTTTTTTGTGGCAAAGTCCCTATTTGCCATACAAATGAACTGAATTCCAAAAAAACATTTCTACTGCATTTCAGTCATGCCACAAACAGACCAGCTGACATCATGTCAGTGATTCTCTCGTTAACACAGGTGTGAGTGTTGACGAGGACAAGGCTGGAGATCACTCTGTCATGCTGATTGAGTTCGAATAACAGACTGGAAGCTTCAAAAGGAAGGTGGTGCTTGGAATCATTGTTCTTCCTCTGTCAATCACGGTTACCTGTGTCATGACGTTGGCCTGGGGGTTAGGTTTATGACAGTCATAAATACATCTCCCCCCCCTTTTTCCTCTCTCTACCCTACAGAGGTTACATTTGCAAAACCCTTGGTTAACAGAGATTCTGGGAACGTCAGAAGGTGGGGGGAAATTAACTATATTCTGGTAATCTGACCAATTGAACATATGCGGTGGTACTTAATGAATATGATGTCAGTTCGGTTGTCATCTGAGACATTCTCATCAATGATAAGATGACAAACTACAGTGGAATGTCTACACATCAAAGTTATCGGATTCACATGGAATTGTTGTTCAAATTTGAATATGAAATTATTCGTGATGGGATGAAATGTGATTTTAGCTTCTAAAATGTGAGAATTGGGTTTTCATAAGGGCTCTGCTCAATCAGTGGCCCGTTCCTGTCAAGGGACATGGGCTATAAAACTTTTCAAACACGCCCTCCTCTCCCTTCCTATATAAGCCCTTGACGAGAATATAACCTCCTGATCCAAGGATGGAGGACGACAGTCCTATGTCAGAATGGTTCAAATAATAACCTCAGTCCTCAGCATGAGCTTTGGTTGCGAATGTAATGAACTTTGAACTCTTATTCACTACGGAAGTGATACCTCCTAGCCGTTGAGTTAGCAACAGCCGCTGCAAACGAGGGTTAGGAAGGAACAGACAGAGTATCCCGTCTATCACCCAATGACGTTACTACAAAGTATCCAATTGACAACCAGAGACATTCTTCAAAGGACTCGGTTTGACAACACGGCCTTCCATCTACCACCAACCTACCGAAGCGCAACTCAGAGTAAATATTTATTGCATTTTCCTTTTCCAAATGGGCGGTCATTTAGAATGCATCAGATACTGTATTTACGATAGCACAGCTTCTCCCTGTGTCCCTCAGTCTTCCCGCTCTTTCACTCAAACCCAGCCCTTTTCCTTTGTGTAACAAGCTGTCATATCTGTTCCGCCCGCATGGACGTTTTCCTTTATGATGTAATTTGTAATCAAGTTATGATTTAATTATGTGTATGTGTGATTAGTTAGGTATTTAGTAAATAAATAATTAAAACAATTTTGTATATCTTTTTCAACTTGTTAGCCAGGGTTCGTGCAGATAACCAAGAATTTACAACTTTCAGATGAGACTGAATTAAGATGACGATTAATATTGACGGCTATCGATGTAAAATATGAATAGGTCTGAGTTTATTCGGAAGATAACAGCTCTACAAATATTATTTTGTGGGGCCCGACTCTCTAGTTAATTACATTTACATGATTAGCTCAATCAGGTGATATTAATTACGGAGAAATTATTTTATAGAATAGCATGTCATATCACTTAATCCGGCATAGCCAAAGACATGACACCTGCAAGGAAACACGTGCCGTTATCATTGCTTTGCACAAAAAGGGCTTCACAGGCAAGGATATTGCTGCCAGTAAGATCGCACCTAAATCAACCATTTATAATATCATCAATAACTTCAATGAGAGCGGTTCAATTGTTGTGAAGAAGGCTTCAGAGTGCCCAAGGAAGTCCAGAAAGCGCCAGGCCCGTCTCCTAAAGAACTGGCTCAGGAATGGCAGCAGGGAGGTGTGACTGCATCTGCACGCACAGTGAGGCAAAAACTTTTGAAGGATGGCCTGGTGTCAAGAAGGGCAGCAAAGAAGCCACTTCTCTCCAGGAAAAACATCAGGGACAGACTGAAATTCTGCAAAAGGTACAGGGATTGGACTACTGAGGACTGGGGTAAAGTCATTTTCTCTGATGAATCCCCTTTCCGATTGTTTGGGACATCCGGAAAAAAGCTTGTCCGGAGAAGACAAGGTGAGCGCTACCATCAGTCCGGTGTCATGCTAACAGTAAAGCATCCTGAGACCATTCATGAGTGGGGTTGCTTCTCAGCCAAGGGAGTGGGCTCACTCACAATTTTGCCTAAGAACACAGCCATGAATAAAGAATGGTACCAACACATCCTCCAAGAGCAACTTCTCCTAACCATCCAGGAACAGTTTGGTGACGAACAATGCCTTTTCCAGCCTGATGGAGCACCTTGCCATACGGCAAAAGTGATAACTAAGTGGCTCTGGGAACAAAACAAAAATATTTTGTGTCCATGGCCAGGAAACTCCACAGACCTTCATCCCATTGAGAACTTGTGGTCAATCCTCAAGAGGCGGGTGGACAAACAAAAACCCACAAATTCTGACAAACTCCAAGCATTGATTATGCAAGAATGGGCTGCCATCAGTCAGGATGTGGCCCAGAAGTTAATTAACTGCATGCCAGGGCGGATTGCAGAGGTCTTGAAAAAGAAGGGTCAACACTGCAGATATTGACTCTTTGCATCAACTTCATGTAATTGTCAATAAAAGCCTTTGACACTTATGACACTTGTAATTATACTTCAGTATTCCATAGTAACATCTGACAAAAATATCTAAAGACACTGAAGCAGCAAACTTTGTGAAAATGAATATTTGTGTCATTCTCAAAACTTTTGGCCACGACTGTACTCTCTGTTTAGGGCCAAATAGCATTCTAGTTTGTTCTGTTTTTTTCTAAAGTCTTTCCAATGTGTCAAGTAATTATCTTTTTGTTTTCTCATGATTTAGTTTTGCCAGATCCTAATTTGTTATGTCAAATGTTATGTTCCTCTTGATGTCATAGAAGGCCATTCTCTCAGATCATTCACAGCTTTGTGGAAGTTAACTGTGGCGCTGACGTTTAGGCTGAGGTATAGTTTTTTGTGTACTCTAGGGCAACGGTGTCTAGATGGAATTTGTATTTGTGGTCCTGGCAACTGGACCTTTTTTGGAACACCATTATTTTTGTCTTACTGAGATTTAGTGTCAGGGCCCAGGTCTGACAGAATCTGTGCAGAAGGTTTGATGAGCCCCTGACTGCAGTGTGCAGTTCAGGGCCGGGCTCAATGTGGGCGGAGTCAAACGTGCTTAACCCGAACCCTTCCAGTCTCCTTCAAGGTCACCAAAGTTGAGGTCAACGTCGAAGGTATCGAGGTCAACGAAAGCGGATCTTAAATCGCACCTAACCTACATGGATAAAAATATAAACCATGGAAGTCAGAGACTGTCAATTATGCATAATGTACTTTGCAATATTCATGTTATACCAGTGCAGTGGTATATTTTTATATAACCAACTACCGCACCGATGTTAGCATAGTGTTAATTAGCACCCATTTTCACTTGAGCTAGCTAAATAGCAATAGCACCCTTTTGCACGTGAGCTAGCTAGTTACTTACAATGAGGGAATCTTATTTAGCCAAATTTGCCTACTTGAGCAGTAAGCCTTGGTTTACATGTACAGTTATGTAATCCATTTGATCGTTGATTTTCTGTGTTTCTTCAATGTATGCCTTGTTGTGTTTGGCTGTCTACACATAGTATATACAAAAATGAAATCACCTGGTCCAAGCATACATGGCAAATCAAGAAAAGTCATTGTAACTTGTCCACACTGCAAATTTAATTTAAATAAGAAAAACTTAAAACACATTTACGAAGAACGCATACACATTGCTTTGAAACGGTGTCCAAGGAAAGATTTTTGGCATGTGAGTGCATTGATGTGAGAAATGGTGTGTTTGCAGTCAAGTTCCAACTGTGTTCAAAATGTGTATGCATGCTGGAGTATAAAAAGCTGTTAAAACATTTTCTTTACTTTCACATACACGGTGTTCACAGAAACATTGCTCTGATCTTGTCCCCTGGACATTGAAGGACTTTTGGTGTGGATGATCAGGTTAGATATTCCTTTAAATGATTCCACTGAACTGTACCATTTGATTGTCATTCCTTTATTGAAAATGGCACCTTGTTCACACCACAGGGCCTACCAAAGCAAGGTTTCTCAAACAACTGTGGTGTGTTTGTTTTGATGGTAAGATGCTATTCAGTATATTATATCAGTCCTATTTTCTGTTATTATTATTTCTGTGCTTGCAGCATGATTTTTTTTGCCATAATTGGTATGTCAAATGTTTTGTTCTATTGTTATTGCTTATACTTTATCTTGTTTATTATTCTTGACACTTTTTGGGACCTATTTCCTACAGTTTTTACACTAAATACAGAATTCATACATCAAACTCCTGCAAAACTGGATGCTGATGTGACTTCTTGGGGGCGATGTCTTTTACATCCTAAAATATATTCCTGGGGGGGGGGGGGGGGGGGGGGGGGTATTATTCTCATTATTGTTGTTTTCATAACTATCAAACTTAACAACCAACTCTTTCTTAACTTACAGTACACTCTGTACATTGCAATGGAAGCACAGTGTGATTTCACTGAGGTATGTATAAATGATGAAATTCTCATCACTAGGGGATATGTCTTTTTGGGATACCCTTCCAATTGTGTGATTTTCTTTTTCAAAAGGAAACCATGCAGCAAATTAGGCGATGGTGGTGTCTAGTTCTCCTGCAGAACTTTCCCATGCTGCTTAAAATCACTAGTTTCACTGTAGCCAGACTGACCTGAATATATTTTCATATTGAATGTACAGTTGAAGTGAAGTTTACATGCACTTAGGTTGGAGTCATTAAAACTAGTTTTTCAACCACTCCACAAATTTCGTGTTAATTAACAAACTATAGTTTTTGCAATTTGGTCAATTTGTGCATGACACAAGTAATTTTTCAAACGATTGTTTACAGCTTACATACACTGAGTTGACTGTGCCCTTAAACAGCTTTGTAAATTCCAGAAAATGCCATGGCTTTAGAAGCTTCTGATAGGCGAATTGACATCATGTGAGTCAATTGGAGTGTACCTGTGGATGTTTTTCAAGGCCTACCTTCAAACTCCGTGCTTCTTTGCTTGGGAAAATCTAAAATAATCAGCCAAGAACTCCACAAGACTGGTTCATCCTCGGGAGCAATTTCCAAACACCTGAAGATACCACGTTCATCTTTACAAAGAATAGTACGCAAATATAAACACCATGGGACCACGCAGCCGTCATACCGCTCAGGAAGGAGACAGGTTCGGTCTCCTAGAGATGAACATACTTTGGTGCAAAAAGTGCAAATCAATCCCAGAACAACAGCAAAGGATCTCCTGAAGATGCTACGGAGGAAACGGGTACAAAAGTATCTATATCCACACTAAAAAGAGTCCTATATCGACATAACCTGAAAGGCCGCTCAGCAAGGTAGAAGCCACTGCTCCAAAACCGCCATAAAAAAGCCTGACTGTGGTTTGCAACTGCATATGGGGACAAAGATCGTACTTTTTGGAGAAATGTCCTCTGGTCTGATGAAACAAAAATAGAACTGTTTGGCCATAACATAACATCGTTATGTTTGGAGGAAAAAGGGGGAGGCTTGCAAGCCGAAGAACACCATCCCAACCGTGAAGCACGGGGGTGGTAGCATCAGGTTGCGGGGGTGCTTTGCTGCAGGAGGGACTGGTGCACTTCACAAAATAGATGGCATCGTGAGGATGGAAAATTACGTGGATATATTGATGCAACATCTTAAGACATCAGTCAGGAATTTAAAGCTTGGTCACAAATGGGTCTTCCAAATGGACAATGACCCCAGGCATACTTCCAAAGTTGTGGCAAAATGGCTTAAGGACAACAAAGTCAAGGTATTGAAGTGGCCATCACAAAGCCCTGACCTCAATCCCATAGAACATTTGTGGGCAGACCTGAAAAAGTGTGTGTGTGAGCAAGGAGGCCTGCAAACCTGACTCAGTTACACCAGCCCTGTCAGGAGGAATGGGACAAAATTCACCCAACTTATTGTGGGAAGCTTGTGGAAGGCTACCCGAAACATTTGACCCAAGTTAAACTATTTAAAGGCAATGCTACCAAATACTAATTGAGTGTATTTACACTTCTGACCCACTGGGAATGTGATGAAAGAAATAAAAGCTGAAATAAATCATTCTCTCTACTACTATTCTGACATTTCACATTCTTAAAATAAAGTGGTGATACTAACTGACCTAAGATATGGAATTTTTACTCTGATTAAATGTCAGGAATTGTGAAAAACTGAGTTTAAATATATTTGGCTAAGGTGTATGTAAACTTCCGACTTCAACTGTATGTAATGTATGTTATTCACTCACTAAGGTCTGAAGAGAGGTTGAAAGATGGAAAACGGTGGCTAAAACACTACAGGTAGGAGGTGTCATATGTTTAAAGACTTAACCCGTCCACCACCTCTCATATAATGAGTATATCATATATTTCAGGTTGATGTAGAATATGTCTCCCCCAAGAAGTCACAGCATGTCACATCAGCATCCAGCTCTGCAGGATCAGGTACTGTATAGGCTATTAGCTAAAGTAAGGTGCATTCTTGTACACACATCCCTAGAGGTTCCCTTACATTACTTAATGACCACAATCTGTTTTCTTTCTAGACGATACTGAAAACTAAATGCACGGCCAACTGGGAGCTGTGAACTGGGTATGTAGTCTACTGTGTGTAATGCTGAAGGCTTGATGCATAGCAAGATTTAATATTTGTGATGACTTGTTGAGTAGTTATAGATATCACTGAAAACCCCTTTAGTAATTGTGGCTTTTGTTTGCATGGTGGTATTGTGAAAGTGGGGTGTAATTTGACTTGATCACCCAACGTGGCAATATTCTTAATATTTATTCTTCCTTTTTCTTCAAGGATTCATATGTTCTTCTAAGGGACACCCTAGAGGCAGCAATTTGGTGCGAACGTCAAACATTTAAAGGCACTGTTTCCCTCCCTAGTGTAATTGGGATGGACGGGGAAGACCACATTACAACCCTTAAAGAACTACCGTTGTATAATGGCCTGGATGAAGAGGAACATATTATCCTCAAGGAACCATTCATGTTCCAGTTACAGAGAGATTATGAGATGTTCTATGTGGAGGCAGTTGACAACAAGAAAATTACTGTCTTTGCCTCTTTTGAGGAGCAGGAGTGAAGCCATTTTTGAGAAGTGGTCAAACCTTGTTTTTTTCGGCTGTGTTAATTGTATTATGTTGTTTAGTAAAGTTGACGTAGAATTCAAGAGTCTCTGATCTCTTTACTGGAGCTGGTATAACTTAATGTACAAAGTACATTCAGCTTGTCAGTATGTCTATATGGTAGGGTGACCAGACGTCCCCGTTTTCCGGGGACAGTCCCCGTTTTTGGTGGCCTGTCCCCGGCTGGAGTTGTCCCCAGAAATATCCTCGTTTTTAACTGTATTGCAAAGTGAAATAATATTTTACGTGGCAAGAAAGACCGGGCAGCATAGCCTAGCAGTTGACGTCTCAATCGCATTGTGCTTGTTTTGTCCAGCAGAGGGGGCTGCTCGCTATAGCAGCTTCATTCACTCTTCTTCTACTGACTTCTTGCTCGTGCTAGTTTTAGAGAAAACTGCGGTGAAAAACTTTGCCAGAAGCTAGCAAGTGTCAAGTGAATCTATAACATCACAATAAATGTATTTTCAAGCCAGGTAAGTTATAATTGTTTGAGATACTAGCTAATGATGTTTTGTCACAATTGATTATATAGATAGATGATCTGCTTTATAAGGTTTTAAATAGCTAATGTTAGTAAGCATAACCTATGTCGACTAAGTTATCTAGCTACTTTCATGGTAGCTAGGTCAAACGTTCACATGTAAACATGCAGTGGACGGGCTATTTTGAAAATATGATTATATTAAATTAATGCATAATTCGGAGAATATTTATTTGTGGGATACAATTTTAATGGTTTGGCATTATAAGTAGTGTGAAAATATATTTAGAAATTTTCATGGATAACATTAGCATAATGTTTTCTGTTAGAGTGGAGAGGAGGAAGACTGGATAGGAAGAAGAGTGAAAGAGAAAGATGATCGCAGAGCCTGCCAATTTATTATTCCAAACAATGTTTTTGAGATAAAATACAAAAATGAGGCAAGCAATGGGAATCTGTTAACCAAAGTATTTTATCTAATAGTGTACTATTTATTATTAAAGATTGGAGAGGAAGGAAAAATTAAGGGAGTAAAAAGAGTGATGCGGGGAGTGTGGAAGAGTGAGTTGGAAAGGTAAAGAGAAGGAAAGGAAGAAAGAGCAGGAAAACCAGAAGAAAAGAGGGAGAAAGATTGGAGGAGAAGAAAAATTTAAGAGTAAGAAGAGTGACACAAAGAGAGTGAAGAAGAGCATACAGAGGAGGTACAATGGCTCTTTCCAAGAAACGGAAATGCCATTTTAATGACATGATAAGAATTTCCATTTATACGCTCAGGTCAAGACGATAGAATGGTTAAATGCGCCCTTTGTAATTCCTCTTTTTCAATTGGCAGTGGGGGAAGAACGGCAGTGGTAGATCAACAGACTAAAAATAATAAAGCCTCTCTGATTGCCCGTGTTGGTATGCCCTCGTCACCACATTCTTCAAGAAGCCTTACCAAAAATAATATAATTTAGCTGTGCAGGACTTTGCATACCACACTATGCGACAACAGACACAGCACAACTCACACGGAAGCTTTATGAGCCAAAGTTTACATGTGCTAGGACAAAATGTGAAGCCATAGTGAGTAACGTGTTAGCACCATGAGCAACTACTTTGGTAACACAGGACCTAGACCAGGTTGAATTTGTGTCCCTGTCCATTGATGCGTCCAATCATGGACATGTAAAGCTGCTGCCAATACTAGTCAGATATTGTAAGATATATGATGGCAGCACATCTGTGGAAACAAAACTGCTTGATTTTGTTGAATTGAAAGGAGAAACAGCAGAGGAAATTGCAGCTGAGGTCCTGGTGGTCATCCAAAAATGTAACCTGGAAAACAAAGTCGTGGCATTCTCTGCCGACAACACAAACACCAACTTTGGTTGCCTGAATAGGCTGGGGAGGGTCAATGTCCATACCAAAGTTAAAAATGCTTTGCAGCGGGAGGTGATTGGCTTAGGTTGTCCTGCCCACATCATTCATAACACGGACAGAACAGCTTTGGATATGATTCCCTTGATGTTGAGTACCTGCTCACAAAGATATTTGGATATTTTCACCGTCAGAGTAGAAAGACTGAAGAGCTTTTCTGATTTTGTTGGCCAGGAGTACCATAACATTTTAGGACACAGCTATGTTCGGTGGCTGTCCATGCTCCCTGCTCTAGAAAGAGTGCTGAAAATGTATGTGCCATTGAAATCCTTTTTTATTTCTGAAGACAAATGCCCTGTTGTACTGCGAACAATGTTCGAAGATCCACTGACTGAACTTTGGCTGGCCTTTGTCCATGGAAACTTGACCGTATTCAGTGACACGATCAAGATGCTTGAAGGCCAGGACAGCTGTGCTGTGGAGTCCGCTGCAATTGAGAAACATTGAGGCAAAATTGACTGCAAGGCGTGATGACAACTTCATTCCAGTTTTGGTCAGAGGACTCCTGAGAGAGCTGGAGGAAAATGTAGCCATGTCTAAAGAGAGCTTTCTCAAAACATCCCAATCATTCTTCACTATGGCTGTGAACTAGTTGCAAGCATGGGGAAAGCACACAGATAATAAAAAATATTTACATGGTCTCCTTTTAAAAAGGCAACCTCAGTGTGAAGAGATCCAGAAGGCAGCAGGCACACTGCAGGAAAAATGCCCCAATGTGACCATCAATGAGGATGCATTGTTTGACGAGGTTACTGGCCTGCAAGAGTTCCTAAAGGGGGGGATCACTTGAATAATGGAAAACATCTGAGACACCGCTTAGTCAGAGATGGAGCATGGTGGTTACCCACTTCAAAGAGAACAACATCCCACACACTAACCTGGCTAGATTAGCGTCTGTTGTCATGTGCTTACCTGGAAGTAATGCACCAGTCGAGAGAGTGTTCTCCAAAATTAATGATCTATGGACAGCAGCAAGAAATAGGTTCACTGTTCCTACCATCAAGGCCATGCTTATTGTGAAGACAAACTTCAACCTCCCCTGCCAGGAGTTCATGGAGAAGCTGGCCAAAGACAGAGCAATCCTGAAGAAGATGCATTCTTCTGAGAAATATACAGATTAGGTTTTGGTATAAGGATACAATGTAGGTACCAACCTCATCATCGTCTTATTTCTTTATTATGTTGTTAAGTATTTCACATATACTATTGTCTGTTTTTTCAATTTTGCTAATGTTCTCTTCTGCTCTTATTCTACCCAGACTACCAGGACCACTGTTCAGATTGGACAGGTCTGTAGTGTTTCTGTAACAGTTGTTTTCTCTATCACAGTGTGCCTGTTGGTCTAAATACTTGAAACCGGAATTGTCCCCCTTTTTTATTTCGTAGATATTGGATATTTTAATGATATATATTGACCGCCGAACTGGAAATGTCCCCGGTTTTAATTTCAGAAATCTGGTCACCTTACTATATGGTATAGTCTGTCTCCATTCTCATGAGGAAAGTAAATAGCATTATAAATCAGGATAGGTAGTAACTGTATATATATGCTCAATTAAATAATATAATTAAAAAGTAATAAACTTCAACACAATTTCAACATAACAAGTCTGTTGTTCACTGCAACAATATCAGTAGCTTGTCTCAAATATAGCATGAAGCAAAAATTGTTACAACACATGTCCTGGTTCCACTTTATATAATATTTCTTAGGATCTTTAAAATTAAACACGTTTGTATTCAACATGTGCCTTATGCAAACGTGTGTGTTTGTATTCAGTGTGTGACTGTCAAACCTCAGATGGACAAAACAAATATGGGCGGGGTCAAATGTTTGACTCCACCCTCATCGAGCCCAGCCCCAGCATTTGACTCCACCCACATTGCGCCAAGCTCCGAATTGCACACTGCAGTCAGGGGTACTTGTAAGGTTTAAGTGCTGCTGCAGGACCTCCTTGGTTGGGGACAGAAGCACCACATCAGAAAACAGTAGACGTTTGACTTCAGATTCGTGTAGGTTGAGGCCTGGTGCTGCAGACTGTTCTAGTACCCTTGCCAATTTATACACACACACACACACACACACACACACACATATATATATACACTGCTAAAAAAATTAAGGGAACACTAAAATAACACATCCTAGATCTGAATGAATGAAATATTCTTATGAAATGAGGCTCAGTAGTGTGTGTGGCCTCCACATGCCTGTATGACCTCCCTACAACGCCTGGGCATGCTCCTGATGAGGTGGCGGATGGTGCAAGGAGGAGCAGGAGGAGCACTGCCAGAGCCGTGCAAAATGACCTCCAGCAGGCCACAAATGTGCATGTGTCTGCTCAAACGGTCAGAAACAGACTCCATGAGGGTGGTATGAGGGCCCGATGTCCATAGGTAGGGGTTGTGCTTACAGCCCAACACCGTGCAGGATGTTTGTCATTTGCCAGAGAACACCAAGATTGGCAAATTCGCCACTGGCGCCCTGTGCTCTTCACAGATGAAAGCAGGTTCACACTGAGCACGTGACAGACGTGACAGAGTCTGGAGCCGCCGTGGAGAACGTTCTGCTGCCTGCAACATCCTCCAGCATGACCGGTTTGGTGGTGGGTCAGTCATGGTGTGGGGTGGCATTTCTTTGGTGGGCCGCACAGCCCTCCATGTGCTCGCCAGAGGTAGCCTGACTGCCATTAGGTACCGAGATGAGATCCTCAGACCCCTTGTGGGACCATATGCTGTTGCGGTTGGCCCTGGGTTCCTCCTAATGCAAGACAATGCTGGACCTCATGTGGCTGGAGTGTGTCAGCAGTTCCTGTAAGAGGAAGGCATTGATGCTATGGACTGGCCCGCCCGTTCCCCAGACCTGATTCCAATTGAGCACATCTGGGACATCATGTCTCGCTCCATCCACCAACGCCACGTTGCACCACAGATTGTCCAGGAGTTGGCGGATGCTTTAGTCCAGGTCTGGGAGGAGATCCCTCAGGAGACCATCCGCCATCTCATCAGGAGCATGCCCAGGCATTGTCGGGAGGTCATACAGGCACGTGGAGGCCACACACACTACTGAGCCTCATTTTTACTTGTTTTAAGGACATCACATCAAAGTTGGATCAGCCTGTAGTGTGGTTTTTCACTTTGATTTTGAGTGTGACTCCAAATCCAGACCTCCATGGGTTGATAAATTTGATTTCCATTGATAATGTGTGATTTTGTTGTCAGCACATTCAACTATGTAAAGTAAAAAGTATTTAATAAGAATATTTAATTATTTCAGATCTAGGATGTGTTATTTTAGTGTTCCCTTTATTTTTTTGAGCAGTGTGTGTGTATATGTATGTATGTATGTATGTGTATATATATATATATATAAAGTATTTAGTCAGCCACCAATTGTGCAAGTTCTCCCACTTAAAAAGATGAGGCCTGTAATTTTCATCATAGGTACACTTCAACTATGACATACAAAATGAGAAAAAAGAATCCTGAAAATCACATTGTAGGATTTTTTATGAATTTATTTACAAATGATGGTGGAAAATAAGTATTTGGGCAATAACAAAAGTTTATCTCAAACGTTTTCTGTAAGTCTTCACAAGGTTTTCACACAATGTTGCTGGTATTTTGGCCCATTCCTCCATGCAGATCTACTCTAGAGCAGTGATGTTTTGGGGCTGTTGCTGGGCAACACGGACTTTCAACTCCCTCCAAAGACTTTCTATGGGGTTGAGATCTGGAGACTGGCTAGGCAACTCCAGGACCTTGAATTGCTTCTTACGAAGCCACTCCTTCGTTGCCCGGGCGGTGTGTTTGGGATCATTGTCATGCTGAAAGACCCAGCCACGTTTCATCTTCAATGCCCTTACTGATGGAAGGAGATTTTCACTGAAAATCTCATGATACATGGCCCCATTCATTCTTTCCTTTAGATGGATCAGTCGTCCTGGTCCCTTTGCAGAAAAACAGCCCCAATGCATGATGTTTCCACCCCCATGCTTCACAGTAGGTATGGTGTTCTTTGGATGCAACTCAGCATTCTTTGTCCTCCAAACACGACGAGTTGAGTTTTTACCAAAAAGTTATATTTTGGTTTCATCTGACCATATGACATTTTCCCAATCTTCTTCTGGATCATCCAAATGCTCGCTAGCAAACTTCAGATGGGCCTGGACATGTGCTGGCTTAAGCAGGGGGACACGTCTGGCACTGCAGGATTTGAGTCCCTGGCGGCGTAGTGTGTTACTGATGGTAGGCTTTGTTACTTTGGTCCCAGCTCTCTGCAGGTCATTCACTAGGTCCCCCCGTGTGGTTCTGGGATTTTTGCTCACCGTTCTTGTGATCATTTTGACCCCAGGGGTGAGATCTTGCGTGGAGCCCCAGATCGAGGGAGATTATCAGTGGTCTTGTATGTCTTCCATTTCCTAATAATTGCTCCCACAGTTGATTTCTTCAAACCAAGCTGCTTACCTATTGCAGATTCAGTCTTCCCAGCCTGGTGCAGGTCTACAATTTTGTTCTGGTGTCCTTTGACAGCTCTTTGGTCTTGGCCATAGTGGAGTTTGGAGTGTGACTGTTTGAGGTTGTGGACAGGTGTCACAAGTTCAAACAGGTGCCATTAATACAGGTAATGAGTGGAGGACAGAGGAGCCTCTTTAAGAAGAAGTTACAGGTCTGTGAGAGCCAGAAATCTTGCTTGTTTGTAGACCAAAGACTTATTTTCCACCATAATTTGCAAATAAATTCATTAAAAATCCTACAATGTGAGTTTCTGGATTTTTTTCTCATTTTGTCTGTCATAGTTGAAGTATACCTATGATACAAATGACAGGCCTCTCATCTTTTTAATTGGGAGAACTTGCACAATTGGTGGCTGACTAAATACTTTTTTGCCCCACTGTGTGTGTGTGTGTGTGTATGTGTGTATATATATATATATATATATATATATATATATATATATATATATATATATATATATATATATATATATATATTTTTTTTTTTTGAAGAGGGCGGGGCTTAAACTACATCCTTGTCTCAGCCCATGGCCTTGTTGAAAGAAATGTGTGTATTTTCTGCCAATTTTAACCGCACACTTGTTTGGGTACATGGACTTTGTTTTCCCCCAGCACAACATTCCATCCATTCCATATCAGACCCTCTTTAAAAATTGAGTCAGAAGATTTGTTGATGTCAACAAAGCATGAGAAGACATTGCCTTTATTTTGGTTTGTTTGTTTGTCATTTAGGTATGTTGTTTTCACTAATGAAATGTGCAAGTCTGCTGTTAATGATAATGCAGAGGATTTTCCCAAAGTTGCTGTTGACGCATATCCTACAGTAGTTATTGAGGTCAAATTTATCTCCACTTTTGTGGATTGGGGTTATCAGTCCTTGGTTCTAAATATTGGGGAAGATGCCAGAACTAAGGATGATGTTAAAGAGTTTAAGTATAGCCAATTGGAATTTGTGGTCTGTATAATTTCATGTAGGATACCATCAACACCACAGGCCTTTCTGGGTTGGAGGGTTTGTATTTTGTCCTGTAGTTCATTCAATGTAATTGGAGAATACAGTGGGGTTCTGGTAGTCTTCAAAAGCTGATTCTAAGATTTGTAATTGATCATGTATGTTTTTGCTCTTCGTTCTTTGTTATAGAGCCAAAAAGATTGGCAAAAGTAGTTTATCCATATTGGATAGATACATCTTCATGTTGTTGTTTGTTTAGTGTGTTCCAATTTTCACAGAACTGGTTAGATTATATGGATTCTTCAATTATATTGAGCTGATGTTCCTTCTTTCTCCGTAGTGCATTTCTGTATTGTTTTAGTGATTCACAATAGTGAAGGCAAAGACTCAGGATTTCTGGGTCTCTATGTTTTTGGTTGGATAGGTTTCTCAATTTCTTTCTAGTTTTTTGCATTCATCAATCCATTTGTCATTGTTGTTCATTTTCTTAGGTTGTCTGCTTGAAATGTGTAGATTTGATAGGGAAGCTGAAAGGTCAAATATACTGTTTAGGCTTTCTACTGTCAAATTTACACCTTCACTATTACAGTGAAATGTTTTGTCCCCAGGAAGTTGTCAAGAAAGGGATTGAATTTGTTGTTTCCTATTTGTTTTGGGGTATGTTTTTACACCACTTTCCTTCCATATATAGCATTTCTTAATATTGTGCAGTTCATTTTGCTTTGATGCCTCATGATTGAGTATTGCTCTGTTCAGGTAGACTGATTTTGCTGTGACCTGAATGGGGTGTTAGTGGGCTGACTGAACGCTCTGAGATACTCTGGGTTGAGGTCAGTGATAAAGTAATCTACAGTACTACTGCCAAGGGATGAGCTGTAGGTGTACCTACCATAGGAGTCTTCTTGAAGCCTACCATTGACTATGTACAGACCCAGCGTCCGACAGAGCTGCAGGAGTTGTGACCTATTTTTTTATGGTTGTTTTGTCAAGGGGCCATATTTGGGAGAGAATACGGTCACCTATGGTAGGTGTTTGTCCCCCTGCGTGCTGAGAGGTTCAGCATCTTGTCCAGTTCTGGCATTTACGTCGCCACAGACTAGCACATGTCCCTGGGCTTGGAAATGGTGGATCTCCCCCTCTTGGATGGAGAAGCTGTTATCGTTAAAGTATGGGGATTATATCGGGGGGATATAGGTAGCACACAAGGACATTTTTCTCTGTTGAGATTAATTTCTAGCCAGATGTAAAATGTTCCTGTTTGACTAATTTAACAGAGTAGGTTAGGTCTGCTCTACAGCATATCCCCAGGGTCTTTCCCTGTTTTACACCAGGTGGTTTAGTGGATGGGACCTAGAGGGCAACCAGTGGGTCCATCTCCTCTATACCATGTTTCTTGTAGGATGACAACGTCTGTATTTCCAATTTCTTTGATTAAGTTTGCGTTCCTGCTCTTTAGACCAAAGGCAGATGACCTCAGACCTTGTATATTCCAGAATGAGATAGTAAAGGTTGTGTGTTCCATAGTGTCTAGTGTTTTTGTGTGGTTTAAGCCGGACATTGCAGTACGTGTGAGCAGAGCATGTTGAGAATCTGATACATACCTCTTAGGTCGCAAGATGGGGCTTTTGGGGTGCATTAGTGGGGGTTTGGCCTGTTGCTCTGCTCACTGCCTGGGCATATGTGCAGCTGTCATCTCTCTCTCTCGTATTGTCTTTCTCTAAGTCAACTACTGACCACATGTTATTCACTGCAGTGCTAGCCAGATGTAGCTTATGCTTTCAGTACTATTCATTCTCTGATCCCTTGATTGGGTGGTAAACAAGTCAGTTCATGCAACAACAGCAAAAAATGGTAGCACATTTTTTTATAAAATGCTGCAAGAGCTCTGATAGGTTGGAGGACGTCCTCCGGAACTTGTCATAATTACTGTGTAAGTCTATGGAAGGGGGTGAGAACCATGATCCTCTTTGTATTGAAGTCAATGTACCCAGAGGATGATGGAAACTAGCTGTTCTCCGGCTGCACCATGGTGCTACCCTACAGAGTGCTGTTGAGGCTACTGTAGACCTTCATTGCAAAACAGTTTGTTTTAATAAATTATCTGGTGATGTGAATATATTTAGTATAGTTTTTGGGGAGGGTTACCCCCTTTTTCGATCTGTGTCATCGCTGCAACTCCCCAACGGGCTTCAGGAGGCAAAGGTCGAGTCATGCGTCCTCCGAAACATGATCCGCCAAACCGCGCTTCTTAACACCCGCCCGCTTAACCCATATTTAGTATTGTTTTATTAAAAAATTATTACTTTTATGTTTTGCTATTTTTATTTTTCAGAAATTCAAATGGGGATGGTCCTCTCCTGCCTCCTCTGTGGATCCTCCACTGGTGTATCCAATATGCATGAATAGAATGTAGTATGTGATTGGATTGACTAAGTACTACAGTATAAAAAGCCCTATTTGGTTGTGAATGCTGTATATCCTTCTAGACATCGACAGGATAATTAAGCAATAAGGCCGAGGGGGTGTGGTATCTGGCCAATATACCACTACTAAGGGCTGCTCTCTGCACGACGCAACGCAGAGTGCCAGGATACAGTCCTTAGCCGTGGTATATTGGTCCAGTGGAGGCTCCTCAGGAGGAAGGGGAGGACCATCCTACTCAGTGAATTTCATAAAAATAATAAAAGTGAAACATTAAAGTTATCCTTTATAGATAAAACTATACCAAGGGTTTTACTTTATTTTGACTATTTTCTACATTTTAAAATAATAGTAAAGACATCAAAACTATGAAATAGTTCATGTAGTAATCATGTAGTAAGCAAGAAAGTGTTAAACTGCAACTCTTCCAAGTCAAGTCAATGGATGTGTCACGGTCTGTCACCTTGAATACTCCAATGTGTCTCTAGACCTGTGCACCGACGTTATAAACTTTCATTTGTAGGCTAGTTTGTAGCAACCTCATGATGCGTATAGGGCCAATTCGAGTATCATGTAGTAGCCTAAACCTATCGATGTTATATTGAATGGAATGTGAATGACCGTCATCCAATATGCTGTAATAGAAATAAGGCCATGCTAAAAAAAATGTCTTTCCTAATCTTAAACATCACCGACCGCCACTGTATTGGCTATATACCACAAATCCCACAAGGCGCCTTGTTGCTATTATAAACAGGTAACCAACATAATTAAAAACAGTAAACAAGTACTGTTTCATACCACGGCTTTAGCCATTTTGCGTCCAGGGCTCAAACAACCTGGTTTATAATAATGATTTAATCAGCTGTTTTGAGATAATCAAACTGTTATTATAACTCATGCCCACTAAATGACTCACCTCTGGATGCACGTGACACTTATTTCAAAACTCACATAACTGCCACACAAACACAACAAAGACACACACCCATGCCGACATACACACAGCCCACACAGTTCTAAACAAATGTACATATACTACTACTACACACACAATGTTTCAAACACACAACCACAGGCTTACACAAACACATTTTAAGACTTCAAGTGGAGAACCTTCAGTGTAATTTGATTTTTGAAAGTTCAATTATGTTCCCTAAAGGGTAACTGGACAAGGAGTGTAAGAGAATGGTCTCAGAATGTCATGGAGCAAATGTAACCCAGAGCTTTCGAAGCCCAGATGGAACAATCAAATAATAGTCAAATCCTCTCTTGGAACCGAGGGTACACTGTATACAGTAAGTGGGTGCAATATGGAAACCTCCTCCTTTGGATAAGACAAGAACTTGGACAAAACTGAGCAAAATCCCAGTGCTGTGTCACTGCCTGTCAGCCAGAGATGGACTAGACTAGAGCCTCCAAGCCCTGGCAAGGCTGTCCCTCTCATGGGTATAGGCCTGCCAGAGGCCCAACTTGCAAATAAAACATTTGCATCTGTTATGTTCAGTGTGGATTTGTTTTAATCACAAAGGACTTGATAAAAGTAACCTACTTCTGGACTGCTCATTGTAGAATCTCGATTGATAGTGCTTTTAAGTCCAGGAACAGGTTTAAGTGTAGTAAGGCAGTCGCTTAATATTTACCTTTTTTACCCCTCTGAAATACTTTGTAGACAAAACATTAGAAACACCTACTCTTTCCATGACAGACTGACCAGGTGAATCCAGGTGAAAGCTATGATCCCTTATTGATGTCACATGTTAAATACATTTCAAAAAGAAGGATTTTTAAGCCCTGAGACAACTCAAATCAAACTGAGACATGGATTGTGTATGTGTGTCATTCAGAGGGTGAATGGGCAACAAGTTTTTTATTTATTTACCACGTTTTCTCCCCAATTTCATGGTATCCAATTGGTAGTTAAAATCTTGTCTCATCGCTGCAATTCCCGTACAGACTCAGGAGAGGTGAAGGTCGAGATCCACGCATCCTCCGAAACCAAACCCAACCAAGCCGCACTGCTTCTTGACAATGCCCAATTAACCCAGAAGCCAGCCGCACCAATGTGTCGGAGGAAACAACGTGCACCTGGCGACTGTGTCAGCGTGCACTGCATCCGGCCTGGCACAGGAGTCATGAGTTCGCGATGGGACAAGGACTTCCCTGCCGGCCAAACCCTCCTCTATCCCGGGCGACGCTGGGCCAATTGTGCACCGCCCCATGGGTCTCCTGGTCGCGGCCGGCTGAGACAGAGCCTGGACTCAAACCCAGAATCTCTCTACAGCTAACACTCCAATGCAGTGCCTTATGCCACTCGGGAGGCGAACACAAACATTTTAAGTGCCATTGAATGGGGTATGGTAGTAGGTGCCAGGCGCACCGGTTTGAGTGTGTCAAAAACTGGAACACTGCTGGGTTATCCACGCTCAACAGTTTCCCGTGTGTATCAAGAATGGTCCACCACCCAAAGGACATCCAGCTAACTTGACACTGTGGAAAGTATTGTCGTAAACATGGGACAGCATCCCTGTGGAATGCTTGACACCTTGTAGAGTCCATGCCCTGACAAATTGAGGCTGTTCTGAAGACAAAAGGGGGGTCCAACTCAATATTAGGAAGGTGTTCATAGTACCCAGTGCATATGTTAAGTAAAGTATGGTTATTGAGTTCAGAACATGTAGATAGTGTGTTACAAGACACTGTTGTGCATTGGATGTCATAACCAGAACACAGGCATGCTATGCCATCGCAGCCTTCACCATTCTGAAGCCGTATGTCGGTTACACTCATGCAGGAGATGCAGCATCTCCTAGACAACCAAGAGCACCTCAAAAGCAAAGTGTGCATTTATTCAGAAAGATAGCTAGAACTATGGATGTGTCAGTGACCTTCCTTGCACATGGATCTGCAATGAGTGTGCTATTAAGGGTGTATAGTACAGATGAATGGTGCAGCATTGTGGAATTAATAACCTTGGTTACATCTAGAGAGTGTGTGCACATACTGTGCATTTACAAAAGTATGCCTTGTTTCCCTACTGCTCAGGTCATATAGTTGTTTTCATATAGATGATCATAAAGCAAATATCTAATATTACCATAAAATGAATGGTTAAAAAGCGACAAAAAATAATTAAAAGTATGGTCACACATATCCAAGTCATTTTACAGCCCCCCCCCCCCCCCCCCCCCCTTGTGGTTTTCCAAAGCTAAAATCTGTAAATGCAAACTTTCATCCAATGACAAGGCATGTACAACATCCATACAAAATAACCATACAGTCAGTAGAATTGAAGCTGGAGAGGCATCCTTGCTACTTTCCTATTTGCCGCTAATATAACAGTACCACAGCATCCCTATCAGTGAAGCCTTCTGTGAGTAGGGACTTCCACCTCTAGCAACTCTCATCTCCAAAGCAGTGTCGCCATCTTTTCTGCCTCCCTGTGTATCCTCCTCACCACACAATGCTGGTGAAAACATCACCAGTGTGCTGCTGTGAGAAATAAAACCCACTCCAAATACAAGACTGAAGGCACAAGAGCTCTTAATTAATAACTTTTTTGCCATTGCTTTGATTACGCCACTTCCTCTGGGAAGAAACATGTTCCGGCGGCAGGCACAGCGTGGGTTATTAAAGAGACTTGTCATTCTGTGGAAGAGGTCCTCCATGCATCCTCCATGAGAAAGCCAGCTTTTGAAGGTGCTGGTACAGGGGGTTAAATGTCTATATCTAGCCTATCCTTTAGAGGAAGTAAAATGCTATCATCATTTGAGCCAACTCTGGGGGGGGGGGGGAGAAAATAAATTACTGTACTCGACTGCAATGAGGCACAACAAATTTCTCAGGTTTCTCAGGTGTGAGAAACTGAAAACTTTATGCCTCAATATGGAACTAAAATATGTCTAGAGAGTAGAGAGCTGAAACTGAAGCACAATGATTGCATCTTTCACGCAAGAAAAATATTCATCTTGGCTGGTATATCATATTCTACAAATCAAGGTCCCAGGAAATATAATCATAATGAAATTGGTATTCTTGTCACTATTCTTTTTATACAGCAGAGACAAGAGAAAGGGGTTGTAGAAAACAAAGATGACCCATTGATCGCTATATGACCTTTCTCAAGAAATCCAGTGAAAAAGGTCACTGATCGAAACATCAACAAACCAAAGAATGTGCAGATTGCAATTGAAAACACAAGGATATTACTGAATTTTAAGAGTAAGTATGCCTGTGAGTAATGGGTAATGGGAATATAACACCATAGTGCCTTCTCAGTATGTCAGGATGAGGTGTGATCCCGGGGGATGATGGGTTTCAATTCCCAAAGCTAAGGGGGAGTTGGCTCTAATTGACACATGCATGAACACTAGAAATAACATCTGCTGGTAACTGCATGTTACACAAACTACAATAATGAAACCAACATCTCAGAACAAAAGAACAGATGATATACAATGGAAAAAAATTAAGTTAACCCGTATTTATGGCTTCTCTAAGCAGAGACCATTCAGTAATTCCACATCAGTGTGGCCCAAATGTAAGAATGGATCTTCCTGAAATAATCCAAAGAAAGGTCCTTTGGGGATGTTTGGCATACATTTGAAAACTGTATGTATCCAAAACTATTAATGAAAAATTATTTATTAAAGTTGGTAAATTTGTGACATTTTAGGCTTTCCCAGGCCTTCTTTAAGACAATACAATGATGAGTCTGTAGATGCTACATAGCCAGTCTTTGTGTCATTTGAGTGGGCTCTAAAATATGAGTATACCATTTCTATACATTCATTTATGGATAATTAAAAATAAACAAATAATAGCACCCGTTTTGATTTTGTTCCTTTTTAGACATTATGTGTTAAACAATATACTCTACAAGTACCTAACATTTCCAGACTGGGTTCTCTGTTACTTCTGAAGATGTGACCCATTTTAAAACATCTAAATTGGCATTATAGGCCATTAACCAATCACAGCCCTCCTTCAGAATTGCAGATTCAGTAAATCAACAGCAGAGGGAGTTCCTTTTGAATCTATTTTCCCATTCACCGGGTTGGTGGTGCTCATAAAATGTATCAGAACTTTAAAAAGTAGCAGAGAGCCCACTCTGGAAATGTTATGTGCAGTAGCGGTGTGTGGGTAAAATCACTGGGCTGTCCATGGTTGTGTGCGTGTGTGTGTGCGCGCAAGTAGAAAAAACATGTCGACTCACCCTACTTGTAGAGAAACGTTGATGCCATCCTCTCATGTAGACGAAACGGTCTATGACTGTCATACAGGACACGCTTTTAGCTTTTGTTGTCCTAGGCTATCTGGCTAAAATTCTTGCTCGCTAGCCTAACTTTCTTTCATGGTGTGCCAAGACCATTCACAGTTGAGCTCACGCAGTTTAGAGAATGGTCCACCACCCAAAGGACATCCAGCTAACTTGACACTGTGGAAAGTATTGTCGTAAACATGGGACAGCATCCCTGTGGAATGCTTGACACCTTGTAGAGTCCATGCCCTGACAAATTGAGGCTGTTCTGAAGACAAAAGGGGGGTCCAACTCAATATTAGGAAGGTGTTCATAGTACCCAGTGCATATGTTAAGTAAAGTATGGTTATTGAGTTCAGAACATGTAGATAGTGTGTTACAAGACACTGTTGTGCATTGGATGTCATAACCAGAACACAGGCATGCTATGCCATCGCAGCCTTCACCATTCTGAAGCCGTATGTCGGTTACACTCATGCAGGAGATGCAGCATCTCCTAGACAACCAAGAGCACCTCAAAAGCAAAGTGTGCATTTATTCAGAAAGATAGCTAGAACTATGGATGTGTCAGTGACCTTCCTTGCACATGGATCTGCAATGAGTGTGCTATTAAGGGTGTATAGTACAGATGAATGGTGCAGCATTGTGGAATTAATAACCTTGGTTACATCTAGAGAGTGTGTGCACATACTGTGCATTTACAAAAGTATGCCTTGTTTCCCTACTGCTCAGGTCATGTAGTTGTTTTCATATAGATGATCATAAAGCAAATATCTAATATTACCATAAAATGAATGGTTAAAAAGCGACAAAAAATAATAAAAAGTATGGTCACACATATCCAAGTCATTTTACAGCCCCCCCCCCCCCCCCCTTGTGGTTTTCCAAAGCTAAAATCTGTAAATGCAAACTTTCATCCAATGACAAGGCATGTACAACATCCATACAAAATAACCATACAGTCAGTAGAATTGAAGCTGGAGAGGCATCCTTGCTACTTTCCTATTTGCCGCTAATATAACAGTACCACAGCATCCCTATCAGTGAAGCCTTCTGTGAGTAGGGACTTCCACCTCTAGCAACTCTCATCTCCAAAGCAGTGTCGCCATCTTTTCTGCCTCCCTGTGTATTCTCCTCACCACACAATGCTGGTGAAAACATCACCAGTGTGCTGCTGTGAGAAATAAAACCCACTCCAAATACAAGACTGAAGGCACAAGAGCTCTTAATTAATAACTTTTTTGCCATTGCTTTGATTACGCCACTTCCTCTGGGAAGAAACATGTTCCGGCGGCAGGCACAGCGTGGGTTATTAAAGAGACTTGTCATTCTGTGGAAGAGGTCCTCCATGCATCCTCCATGAGAAAGCCAGCTTTTGAAGGTGCTGGTACAGGGGGTTAAATGTCTATATCTAGCCTATCCTTTAGAGGAAGTAAAATGCTATCATCATTTGAGCCAACTCTGGGGGGGGGGGGGAGAAAATAAATTACTGTACTCGACTGCAATGAGGCACAACAAATTTCTCAGGTTTCTCAGGTGTGAGAAACTGAAAACTTTATGCCTCAATATGGAACTAAAATATGTCTAGAGAGTAGAGAGCTGAAACTGAAGCACAATGATTGCATCTTTCACGCAAGAAAAATATTCATCTTGGCTGGTATATCATATTCTACAAATCAAGGTCCCAGGAAATATAATCATAATGAAATTGGTATTCTTGTCACTATTCTTTTTATACAGCAGAGACAAGAGAAAGGGGTTGTAGAAAACAAAGATGACCCATTGATCGCTATATGACCTTTCTCAAGAAATCCAGTGAAAAAGGTCACTGATCGAAACATCAACAAACCAAAGAATGTGCAGATTGCAATTGAAAACACAAGGATATTACTGAATTTTAAGAGTAAGTATGCCTGTGAGTAATGGGTAATGGGAATATAACACCATAGTGCCTTCTCAGTATGTCAGGATGAGGTGTGATCCCGGGGGATGATGGGTTTCAATTCCCAAAGCTAAGGGGGAGTTGGCTCTAATTGACACATGCATGAACACTAGAAATAACATCTGCTGGTAACTGCATGTTACACAAACTACAATAATGAAACCAACATCTCAGAACAAAAGAACAGATGATATACAATGGAAAAAAATTAAGTTAACCCGTATTTATGGCTTCTCTAAGCAGAGACCATTCAGTAATTCCACATCAGTGTGGCCCAAATGTAAGAATGGATCTTCCTGAAATAATCCAAAGAAAGGTCCTTTGGGGATGTTTGGCATACATTTGAAAACTGTATGTATCCAAAACTATTAATGAAAAATTATTTATTAAAGTTGGTAAATTTGTGACATTTTAGGCTTTCCCAGGCCTTCTTTAAGACAATACAATGATGAGTCTGTAGATGCTACATAGCCAGTCTTTGTGTCATTTGAGTGGGCTCTAAAATATGAGTATACCATTTCTATACATTCATTTATGGATAATTAAAAATAAACAAATAATAGCACCCGTTTTGATTTTGTTCCTTTTTAGACATTATGTGTTAAACAATATACTCTACAAGTACCTAACATTTCCAGACTGGGTTCTCTGTTACTTCTGAAGATGTGACCCATTTTAAAACATCTAAATTGGCATTATAGGCCATTAACCAATCACAGCCCTCCTTCAGAATTGCAGATTCAGTAAATCAACAGCAGAGGGAGTTCCTTTTGAATCTATTTTCCCATTCACCGGGTTGGTGGTGCTCATAAAATGTATCAGAACTTTAAAAAGTAGCAGAGAGCCCACTCTGGAAATGTTATGTGCAGTAGCGGTGTGTGGGTAAAATCACTGGGCTGTCCATGGTTGTGTGCGTGTGTGTGTGCGCGCAAGTAGAAAAAACATGTCGACTCACCCTACTTGTAGAGAAACGTTGATGCCATCCTCTCATGTAGACGAAACGGTCTATGACTGTCATACAGGACACGCTTTTAGCTTTTGTTGTCCTAGGCTATCTGGCTAAAATTCTTGCTCGCTAGCCTAACTTTCTTTCATGGTGTGCCAAGACCATTCACAGTTGAGCTCACGCAGTTTAACTCAAAGCTGATTGGCTATTATTTTATACTTTTTTTCATCAAGGGAGGCCAAATGTTTGCTGGCTTCCCTTGCATTCAATGCTACAGGGGGGCAACAATGTCATTCCCTTTTTGACCAGACAGCATCAGATAGATGGGCTACACATACAGAGACAGAGCACCTCTGTTTCGGTCACTCGGATGCTTTTGCCGGTGAGGTACATTCAGCCTCTTGCGAATTGAAGGAAAATTGTGAAACACAGAGACAAAATATATATAATTGTATATATTTTTCTCTTAGTAAGTTTGGGGGGAAAGCGTGGTTTCCATTATATATATGAATACACAACGCTGGTTATGTATTTGTAGAGTATAATATTGTTTAAAACAATGTATAAAAATGAACCAAATCAAAAAGAGTACTTACATTTCTTTTGTTATGTTTGTACACTCTTATAAAACAGGAGCAATCTAAAACCTAAAGGGGTTATTCAGCTGTCCCCATAGGAGAACTCTTTGAATAATTCTTTTTAGTTCCAGGTATAACCCTTTTGGTTCCAGGTAGAACGCTATTGGGTTCCATGTAGAACCCCTTTCCCTCAGAGGGTTCTACATGGAACCAATAACAGTTCTGCCTGGAACCAAAAAGGGTTCTCCTATGGGGAACCCTTTTTTCTAAGGGGTTCTAAGAGTGTAGCTGGAGCAGCTGTGTTCAAAGCGGTTAGAAGAGACCTACTTCAGGTAAAGGACACGAGCCAGTAGCTCCAGAGAAAGACTGAAACGAGGCAGGATTCTAAAGTGACATAACACACCATCACCAGGTGTAATGCTGTGCTGAAAATGGGTGAGAAAGGGAGTCTTCGTATTAGTCATCCAAGCACTTAAATAAAGAAAGACTTGTAGAGAGGGACTGGAACATAAAAGGTGGTACTAGGTTTGGAGGTGTGATAGGGTCACCTCCTCGGTTATATTTTTCCCTTTTGATTGGAGATGATTGCAAATGATGTAAGCAAGCCGATGGCCTGGCACACTTATGAATTATGTAATTTTATCCTTCTGTTTGCAGGCGGATTGGATCAGCATGTCCTCTCGGGTTATGGGCCAAACAAATGCAATTACGTAGTCTGAGAAGTGTGTGCAAGCAAGTGAGCAGTAGACCTGTGTGTGTGTGTGTGTGTGTGTGTGAGAATGGATTAAGCATTTTTTTTAAATTATATCATAGTGCTGAGTGCAGGAATATTAGAAGACATATTGATATTGTTGGGCTTGTCACCCAAATCTTTTATCAGAGCTAAAATCATGGTATTGGTCAGGGTCTTGTTTATACTAAACACTTTCTGCAATGTCCCCAAAATGATCGTTTTGATGATCCTTGCACTGCAATGGCAGCAGTAATGGGCATGTAATGCTAAATTGTAATTATTTCACCTCTATAGCCGATATATTGCCTAACCTCCCTAATCTTACTACATTTGCACACACTGTAAATATACCTTTTTATTGTGTTATTGACTGTACTTTTGTTTATCCCATGTGTTGTTGTTTTTGTCACACTGCCTTGCTTTATCTTGGCCAGGTTGCAGTTGTAAATGAGAACTTGTTCTCAACTGGCCTACCTGGTTAAATAAAGGTGAAACAAAGAAAAGGAATTAATAAATGTAAATGCACTGAAACATATGGGGGGAGGGGCGTCTTCTCCAAACTCAATATGTAGAGCTCTCTTTGTAACACATAACTAATGCAGAGGCTGACTTATCGAAGGCTTCAAGCGCCCCTTTCTGTCATCAATTTCCCTAGTCCCTACATCACATTTCATCTTGAGTGAATGACAGAAATAACCCCTTCAATAGATCTGTTCATGTACAGTATCTCACATAACTTCTCATAAAAGTTTGCTACACATTTCCAAGAATTCATAGTACTGTTCAACATATGTTGTTTAAAAAACCCACCATGACACATTGTCGGTGGAAGTGTTCAAGAATTATGTATATCGTTGAATAAACCTTCATGGTTTGCTGTCGTTGGAGGACATCCCCTGGCTCTGAAGTGAGCCTCTAATCTAGAAAGCAATCATCCCACTCTCCCTCCTGCAAACAGAGGGTTCTGCCATTTCCTGTCCCCAGAATCACGAGTGTTCCCTGTTGACTCCAGGATTTACTCAAAGCAAACACAGCCTAATGTTCTTTTGGCTGATGCAAATACGACACGATGTCACTGATAACCCAGCCTGGATCCCATTTCACATCCATCACAAGCTCCTGGTAGGGCTGACGGATTGGCCGATCAAAAGAAAGAAACACAAAAACTCAACAAGAGGAGGATGCCTAGGCTTTGATCTCATGTCGAGGCAAATGAGAAAAAAAAGTTGAATAAATGTTTTATTTCATTTTTACGATTTAGTCATTTAGCAGACACTCATCCAGAGCTACTTACAGGAACGATTAGGTTTAAGTGCCTTACTCAAAAGGCACAGAGTTTTCACTTAGTTGTCTCTGGGATATAAACCAGCAACCGAAATACTACCTGCCGCCCTAAAAAAAAAAAAAAAAAAGGTTATTCATTTTTGTAAATGACAGACAGTGCATTCGGAAAGCATTCAGTCCCCCTGACTTTTTGTCACGTTACAGCCTTACTATAAAATTTTTTTTTTTTTTCCCCCTCATCAATCTACACACAATACCTCAAAATAAAAAACTGAAATATGACATTTGCATAAGCATTCAGACCCTTTACTCAGTACTTTGTTGAAGCACCTTTGGTAGCAATTACAGCCTCGAGTCTTCTTGGGTATGACTCTACAAACTTAGCACACCTGTATTTGGGGAGTTTCTCCCATTCTTCTCTGCAGATCCTCTCAAGCACTGTCAGGTTGGATGGGGAGCGTTGCTCCACAGCTATTTTCAGGTCACTCTAGAGAGGTTTCATCGGGTTCAAGTCCTGGCTCTGGCTGGGCCACTAAAGAACATTCAGACTTGTCCCGAAGCCACTCCTGCATCTTGGCTGTGTGCTTAGGGTCGTTGTCCTGTTGGAAAGTGAACCTTTGCCCCAGTCCGAGGTCAGGAGCGCTCTGGAACAGGTTTTCAACAAGGATCTCTCTGTACTTTGCTCCATTCATCTTTCCCACGATCCTGACAAGTCTAAGTCCCCACAGCATGATGCTGCCATCACGCTTCACCGTAAGGATAGTGCCAGATTTCCTCCAGGTGTGATGCTTGGCCTTTAAGCCAAAGAGTTTAATCTTGGCTTCATCAGACCAGAGAATCTTGTTTCTCATGGTCTGAGAGTCTTTAGGTGCCTTTTGGCAAACTCCAAGCGGGCTGTCATGCGCCTTTTACTGAGTGGCTTCCGTCTGGCCGCTCTACCATAAAGGCCTGATTGTTGGAGTGCTGCAGAGATTGCTGTCCTTCTGGAAGTTTCTCTCATCTCCACAGAGGAACTCTGGAGATCTGTCAGTGACCATCAGGTTCTTGGTAACCTTCCTGACTAAGGCCCTTCTCCCCCAATTGCTCAGTTTGGCCGGGTGGCCAGATCTAGGAAGGGTCTTGGTGGTTCCAAACATCTTCCATGTTCTTGAGGGCCTTAAATGCTGCAGAAATGTTTTGGTACTTGACACAATCCTGTCTCAGACTTCTACGGACAAGCCCTCACGGCTTCGTTTCTGTTCCGACAAACCTTTCCAAATCATGTCCAATCAATGTAATTTACCCCAAGTAGACTCCAATCAAGTTGTAGACACATCAAGAATGATTAATGGAAACAGGACGCACCTGAGCTCAATTTAAAGTCTCATAGCAAAAGGTCTGAATTCTTTTTTTTTTTTTTCAGGAAAAAGTATACAAATTTCCTAATTTCCTAAGTATACACATTTTTGCTTTGTCATTATGGAGTACTGTGTTCTTTCCGAATGAACTGTAGGCCTATGGAGACACTGGTGTTATCCGGGTGACAAAGATGACTTCTAATCTATTACACCAGGAGGACTCACCAACCTTAGTCATCCCTGTTGATGACTAAGAAATGAGCATGTTTACAGCTATTAGGCGTCATGGTCATTTGACTGGAAAGGTGGGGGGTACAAAACCTGGCCTTCATTGAGACAAAAAAAGGAGGTTTTATTTTTAAGTTTGCCAAGTCGTCTTTGACAGGCCCATCCTTGTGAGTCATATTTGGTTATCCTTGTAAGCAGAACCATTTACGGCAGAGATGGGAAACTGTAGGCCCTCCTTTTGAATGCCCCTCGGATCAATCCCCCCCATTTTTTTTTACATTTAAAAACACACATACATATACACACACACACATACAGTGCCTTGCGAAAGTATTCGGCCCCCTTGAACTTTGCGACCTTTTGCAGGCTTTCCACATTTCAGGCTTCAAACATAAAGATATAAAACTGTATTTTTTGGTGAAGAATCAACAACAAGTGGGACACAATCATGAAGTGGAACGACATTTATTGGATATTCCAAACTTATTTAACAAATCAAAAACTGAAAAATTGGGCGTGCTAAATTATTCAGCCCCCTTAAGTTAATACTTTGTAGCGCCACCTTTTGCTGCGATTACAGCTGTAAGTCGCTTGGGGTATGTCTCTATCAGTTTTGCACAAAACAGCTCGAGCTCAGTGAGGTTGGATGGAGAGCATTTGTGAACAGCAGTTTTCAGTTCTTTCCACAGATTCTCGATTGGATTCAGGTCTGGACTTTGACTTGGCCATTCTAACACCTGGATATGTTTATTTTTGAACCATTCCATTGTAGATTTTGCTTTATGTTTTGGATCATTGTCTTGTTGGAAGACAAATCTCCGTCCCAGTCTCAGGTCTTTTGCAGACTCCATCAGGTTTTCTTCCAGAATGGTCCTGTATTTGGCTCCATCCATCTTCCCATCAATTTTAACCATCTTCCCTGTCCCTGCTGAAGAAAAGCAGGCCCAAACCATGATGCTGCCACCACCATGTTTGGGGATGGTGTGTTCAGCTGTGTTGCTTTTACGCCAAACATAACGTTTTGCATTGTTGCCAAAAAGTTCCATTTTGGTTTCATCTGACCAGAGCACCTTCTTCCACATGTTTGGTGTGTCTCCCAGGTGGCTTGTGGCAAACTTTAAACGACACTTTTTATGGATATCTTTAAGAAATGGCTTTCTTCTTGCCACTCTTCCATAAAGGCCAGATTTGTGCAATATACGACTGATTGTTGTCCTATGGACAGAGTCTCCCACCTCAGCTGTAGATCTCTGCAGTTCATCCAGAGTGATCATGGGCCTCTTGGCTGCATCTCTGATCAGTCTTCTCCTTGTATGAGCTGAAAGTTTAGAGGGACGGCCAGGTCTTGGTAGATTTGCAGTGGTCTGATACTCCTTCCATTTCAATATTATCGCTTGCACAGTGCTCCTTGGGATGTTTAAAGCTTGGGAAATCTTTTTGTATCCAAATCCGGCTTTAAACTTCTTCACAACAGTATCTCGGACATGCCTGGTGTGTTCCTTGTTCTTCATGATGCTCTCTGCGCTTTTAACGGACCTCTGAGACTATCACAGTGCAGGTGCATTTATACGGAGACTTGATTACACACAGGTGGATTGTATTTATCATCATTAGTCATTTAGGTCAACATTGGATCATTCAGAGATCCTCACTGAACTTCTGGAGAGAGTTTGCTGCACTGAAAGTAAAGGGGCTGAATAATTTTGCACACCCAATTTTTCAGTTTTTGATTTGTTAAAAAAGTTTGAAATATCCAATAAATGTCGTTCCACTTCATGATTGTGTCCCACTTGTTGTTGATTCTTCACAAAAAAATACAGTTTTATATCTTTATGTTTGAAGCCTGAAATGTGGCAAAAGGTCGCAAAGTTCAAGGGGGCCGAATACTTTCGCAAGGCACTGTATATACTGTACTCTATCATCTACTGCATCTTTATGTAATACATGTTTCACTAGCCACTTTAACTATGCCACTTTGTTTACATACTCATCTCATATGTATATACTGCACTCAATACCATCTACTGTATCTTGCCTATGCCGCTCTGTACCATCACTCATTCATATATCTTTATGTACATATTCTTTATCCCCTTACACTTGTGTCTATAAGGTAGTAGTTTTGGAATTGTTAGCTAGATTACTTGTTGGTTATTACTGCATTGTCGGAACTAGAAGCACAAGCATTTCGCTACACTCGCATTAACATCTGCTAACCATGTGTATGTGACAAATAAAATTTGATATATATATATATATATATATATATATATCACACACACACACAGTGGGGAGAACAAGTATTTGATACACAGCCGATTTAGCAGGTTTTCCTACTTACAAAGCATGTAGAGATCTGAAATTTTATCATTGGTACACTTCAACTGTGAGAGACAGAATCTAAAACAAAAATCCAGAAAATCACATTGTATGATTTTTAAGTAATTAATTAGCATTTTATTGCATAAACTCAGTCGGTGTCTAAAACTACTGTTCCGAGTTAGAGTAGTAGAATACACAAGGTGCAGCGCAACTACGGCCCCTCATGATGAGTTCACATTTTTGGTAGCCCCTTCCCACATCAAAGTTGCCCATCCCTGACTTGCGTCAAAGTACCAATAGAAAAGTCATCTGAATACAGGCATTTATAACATCTTGAGTCATAGAATACAGAAACAAACAAGACCATAGCACTATTGCTACCAAGTACACATTTTGCCATGAATGATTGGACAACTTGGTAGGTAGTGAGTAAACACAGTAAATGTTGAATGTGGATGTCTAGACAGCTTCAGGGCAACTCGGCAGCCTTCTCTCACCACAAATCTTGGAGTGAGAATTGAGAGTAAGGGCTTTTGCCATGCTATGATGCTAGGCTGCCACCCCAGGGAAGCAAATAGCCCCAAACACATCTGAATCATTAGATGTCTTTTTCATCCATCCATAAAGGACCATTACACCTGAACGGATGGCATTTTGATTGCACTGCTTCATCACAAGCCAACAGAAAGAAGATGAAACAAAATAAGCAATGGTTTGGGTCTCGCAAAGCTCTTGATAGTGTAGAACAAATTAGGTGCATTAACTCCTAACCTTCACGGGACAATGAGAAGGATTCTAATCCAATAATTACATGGAATGTTTCCATGGCTATTGATAAAGAAGACAAAATGCTACTAATACTTAAAACAAGACCTACCTACCTAAGCCCCTTACACAAATACTCATATCAATGCAAAAAACATATATACACTTTGAGGGGGGATGACGTCTACATGAGACACCAAAAGCAGGTGTTTGTAGAGAAACTGCCCTGGTGAGAGCGACCCAGTGAGAATATCCGTATGACTCTACAACCTCACATCCTGACTTCACTCTCTGACAGAGCACTTGACTTCCAGTCATTCCGACTTGTCTGGCTCGCGACCGAGCTGAGGCTTCCTCCTTAATCCCCGGTTTAAGGATCGGACCCTTTTTAAAAATTTTTTGGCTAAAATGACATACCCAAATCTAACTGCCTGTAGTGGCTCATCCTACATAGTAGGTAGTCCAGGATACGTGCCAGTAATTGGTATCAAATACCAGTACATTTACCAGGACACCCAAATCAGTAATGCAACAACAGACATTTGCAGGTCACCCTATCAGAACCAGTGTTGGGGCAACGTGTTACAAAAGTAATGTAATCAGATTACTTTTATAAATAGCTGAGTAAAGTACATTTTAAAATTGTCAAACAATACTTTCAGAATCATATCACTACCAGGCGCGTTTCACTATCCGATCCTCGACTTGTTTCCTCATTTAGATCTCGATCGAGCGGAGAAAGGCTGTTTGGAATAATGGCATGACAGCTGTAATATAATATATTACTCTTCAAGCAACTAATCCGAACCTCATAGCACTCATTTTTTATCAATCCATGAATATAACACTATAAAAGCTGCATGCTAAAACATGTTCTATGCTCAATGTTAACATTGGCTGGTTACATCATAAACCCTGTAGTTTTAATGCCTGAGCTTGATATTATTATACCTCGAAAACATATGGGTGCCATGACAGCATCATCCATTGGATGGCTAATCCTTCCACTGCCAGTGGTAAAAGTAATTTCAAAGAAAACAGAGCTTCCAGGTAAAACAGCAGCTATCTGGACCACTGAGACATATGGGCCACTCTTCCCAGAAGAATAATTGATAACATCACAGCCCAGCTGGGGAGCAGTGAGAGGGAGGCAGCAGCACGAACACCGGATTTAATTAAAGGCTCTGTTACCTAACAGCCACCATGTGGGCGGCAAGGTAGCCTAGTGGTTAGAGCGTTGACTAGTAACCGGAAGATTGCAAGTTCAAACCCTAGAGCACAAGGTACAAATCTGTCGTTCTGCCCCTGAACAGGCAGTCATTGAAAATAAGAATTTGTTCTTAACTGACTTGCCTAGTAAAATAAAAAAATGGAGACACCAGCAAACAGCTTGGATAGACAGCAGGAAGTAAGCTATATTCAGGTACATTGAGGATTTTGGTCATTTTATCAGCACGACTCAATCGTCTAACAAACACCGTACTTAGGCCCTTATCCAATCAGAAGCGTAAAAAGATCAATAACATGTTTGTTGTTGCACTGTAAGAAAGCATGTTTTGATAAATGTCCTAAGCAATATCATGTTCAAAACTTGAAACAAAATGAGAGTGATACGCTTTCACAATGCGCAGAAAGGACATTATTTTTTAGGCAAAGGCTGTTGATTCATAGGTAACCGCCCAGTCTAGACCCCCCCAGATCTCTTTTACCCAGAGCAGAAGACCCGAAGATCCAAATCACGTTCTGCGCATGCATTTCTTTATCCTTTATGCACAACTTTTGCAGTCACCCTCCCTTTTTATTTCCCAATGTCAAGTGTGAATGATAATTCTTCAAGTTTTACCAGAGTTACGTCCATGCAGCATCTTGTCGTGTCTTTGGCTATGCCGGATTAAGTGATATGACATACTATTCTATAAAATAATTTCTCCGTAATGTAAATGTAATTAACTAGAGAGTCGGGGCACCACAAAATAATATTTATAGAACTGTTATCTTCCGAATAAACTCAAAGACCTAGTAATATTTTACATCAATAGCCGTCAATATTAATCGTCGTCTTAATTCAGTCTCATCTGAAAGTTATAAATTCTTGGTTATCTGCACGAACCCTGGCTAACAAGTTGAAAAAGATATACAACATTGGGTTTAATTATTTATTTACTAAATACCTAACTAATCACACAGAATTACACATACACATAATTAAATCATAACTTGATTACAAATTACGTCATAAAGGAAAACATCCCTAGCGGGCGGAACAGATATGACAGCTGGTTACACAAAAGAAAAGGGGCTGGGTTTGAGTGAAAGAGTGGGAAGACTGAGGAACAAAGGGCGAAGCTGTGCTATCGTAAATACAGTATCTTATGCATTCTAAATTACCGCCAATTTGGAAAAGGAAAATGCAATAAATATTTACTCTGAGCTGCGCTTCGGTAGGTTGGTGGTAGATGGAAGGCCGTGTTGTCCAACCAAGTCCTTTGAAGAATGTCTCTGGTTGTCAATTGGATACTTTGTAGTAACGTCATTGGGTGATAGACGGGAGACTCTGTCTGTTCCTTCCTAACCCTCGTTTGCAGCGGCTGTTGCTAACTCAACGGCTAGGAGGTATCACTTCCGTAGTGAATAAGAGTTCAAAGTTCATTACATTCGCAACCAAAGCTCATGCTGGGGTTGGCTTCGTTCTGTAGTTATTATCTGAACCATTCTGACATTGGACCGTCGTCCCCACATCCTTGGAACAGAAGGTTATATTGTCATCAAGGGCTTATATAGGAAGGGAGATGGGGGCGTGTTTGAAAAGTTGTATAGCCCATGTCCCTTCACAGGGGCGGGCCACTGATTGAGCAGAGCCCTTTCTTATGAAAACCCAAATCTCACATTTTAGAAGCTAAAATCACATTTCATCCCATCACAAATAATTTCATATTCAAACATTTAAATTGAACAACAATTCCATGTGAATCCGATAACTCTGATGTGTAGACTTTCCACTGTAGAGTTTGTCATCTTATCATTGATGAGAATGTCTCAGATGACAACCGAACTGACATCATATTCATTAAGTACCACCGCATATGTTCAATTGGTCGGATTACCAGAATATAGTTCATTTCCCCCCACCTTCTGATGTTCCCAGAATCTCTTTGTTAACCAAGGGTTTTGCAAATGTAACATCAGTAGGGTAGAGAGAGGAAAAAGGGGGGAAGAGGTATTTATGACGGTCATAAACCTAACGCCAGGTCAACGTCATAACAATCTGCATGCCAACCATTTGAGTAATACTATGTTTTTTCAAAGTAGCCCACAGTGTTGTTTTGAACGTTCTAGCCTGCAGTGAGATCATTTTGAATTGTGTTAAACTGTAGCATACCTGTGTTTACTTTTAATCAAAGCACATATTTTGCATAGTGGCGCGAGCTGTTTGAGTTTTGGCCACATACTCGCACAATCATGCTAAAATCTCATAAGAAATTAGGTGGTATTTTTTGTCTTACAGTAACGTTACACTATTCTATTATATTCGGTACTGTTATGTAGAATACCATCATTATGTGATCTTACAGACATTGATTCAGCTTTGATCTAACTTTATTAAAATGAGCACCATTCGCCTGAGTAGCCTGTTCAGTGAGCAGCCTAACGAGTAGTAATACATTTTTCTCAATAAAACTAACAAAGTGCTTCACATAATTTAAAAAAGTACTAACAAAGAAACATAGACAGGAGGAAAAATAATGAAACAAGATAGCTAATTAAAATCCTACACTAAATATATATATATATATATATATATATATATATATATATATATATATATGAGAGGAGAGACGCATTCGTTCATACATATGAGGCGTCAGGGAGGCAGAATGCCGGAAGTGAGTCACTTCTCTACTCCTTTTAAAGCAGATATACAGTAGAGCAGAGGCTGTGCGTAAAGTACATGCACAGAAGCTTCGGGACCTTTTGATGTCAGGGAGAGGGGTACAGAGAAGAAGTCGGACCCGCAGCCACTCAGTACAAAAAGCCTGTTTCTCTGTCTTTGATTGGAAAGAGCTTCAACAAAATACCATTCTATAGACCGTTCCCATTACTAAGAGTGATGAAAGATCATAACACACCTACCACAACACACAAGACAGTATTCATCAGCAAAGTCAAAAGCATCCCTCACACCACAGTCACATTTACCTCTCTCTACCTTGGCCATGCAAACTGAGTCATCAGTGTAGGATAAAATGTCATGGGACGATTAGAGGAGAGATGCATTAGAGGAGAGCATTCGTTCAAACATATGAGGCGTCAGGGAGGCAGAATGCCGGAAGTGAGTCACTTCTCTACTCCAACCTGAAGCATGCTGTGATGGGCATTGATGATATGGTAATGACAACAGTCAGCGGCAGTCAGTAGACAGCTTTCATGGCGGTGAGCCTCCAGAGTGGATAACCTCTCTCTGTTTACTGAGGTGAAATGAGATGTGAACACTGATGTTATAATAGTAGGCCCCGGTCATGAACCATAACTGACTCCAGAACAAAATGTTGCCGGCCCAGACAGCAAGGGTCATGAAGGTCACAGGACATCACAGCTGAATGGGTTGAAGAGGTCACTTCAATCTGATGTCAATTGAGGATGATTAATGATTTTAATGATTTTCTGATCTTATCTTAAAGTGACCATATGATTTTAGCCTACATATGGCTTGAAGATTGATGGATTCAGCCACTGCACAACACCCTCTCACACTGATAAGCCCAATATGAATGAAAATATGAATATGAATGAATGAAAAGCAACAAAACAACAGGAAACATTTTCCTCAGGATCAACCTTAGACTGCAGACTGAGATGATCTCAGAGACCACAGAGATGGGAAGGTCCCTTCACAATATCCACTCACTTTTATTAGGCCAAACCTCTCCTCTCACAGTCACACTGTCTTTCCAGGGGAAATGCTCAGCAACCCAGAGTGGTGTGTGTACATTTAAGTAATGAAAAAAGAAAGGCTGCATACTACCACTCAAGTGCTTTTTCATGTTTTTCCTTGGTCTCAGCCCATTGCGAAAATGTAAATAGCCTACCATTGATCTCCGGACAGACAGACAAGATGGATGGAGAGAACCCTTGAAACACAAAGAGATCAATGGTTCCTGGAATTATGCACACACTTCAATCAGCATAAGCGCAATACCTTTCTGTGTCAAGGGCTAAATCAGTGCACCCTGACTTTACTTCTCACAAAATGGAATGTGGGGACAATATTGACATTCTTAAGTGGAGTTGTTTGTTGAAACACTGCTTTTTGCAATTGAGCACTTTCATCCCTCTGTTCACATTGTCAACTTTGGAAGTGACAAAAATGTATTAACAAAAGGAGATCTATAAAAGGTGAGCAAGTAGGCTAATTAAAACAACTAATAATGATGCATTACAATTACCGTTTATATAAGGATGGCAACGACATTCGTGTTTTTTTCAGCCCAGGGCGCAGCTTCTCCATAGTTCTGTTGCGAGTCAGGTATGGCTCTGTATCGGAGTGAAAACGCTGCTTGAATCGGATGTGAGTTCTTGGTTGTCGCCACAAGTGTTTGGGTGCCTTGGCGGAACCAGCACCTTCTCTACTTAGACCTGTACACTCCATATGTTCGGTTGTTCCCTCCAACATCAGGAGGCTCTTCGATATAAACTTATTATGTGCGCGCTGTTGGCGGTGGCAGAGCGTGCTGTCCACTAGCCGAGGTGCTGAAACGAGGAAACGCTTCCTCACAATCGAAATGGAAAGTTCTTCTGCGTCAATATCGACATAACCCCAGTGAATAGTACAGCCACAAACGAATGATATCAACTCTTAAAATATGATATGAAACTATTATTTTGATCCTCTCTGCTTTTGCTGCCTTTCATCCATAGTGATTCATCCGTCCGCAAACATTTGTGTAAATCCTCGCGCACGCGCTATCAAGGTATGTATTTATAGCAAGGCATAGAATAAAACAACGTTTTTGTCCATTTCTGAAAGCTCTTCAAACGAAAGCATGTCGGAGAGAGAGGAGCATCTATAGATAGGTGAACTCTCACTCCTCTGCGTGTGTTGTTGTGCTCTCATCCGCGAGCGTTTTATAAAGCAGTCCAGCCAACCGTTGGGACTGACGCGAGGTAGGCTATTCATCACATTACCGAGTTAGCAACATTGACTGGGAATTCCGGAAATTACTAATCCCTCTGTGAAACAAAACATTGATTTATTTCTGTTATAAACTTTGGACACTTTCACATTTTCTGTGACCAAGTTGTATGTTGGCTACTGGTAATTGTAAATGAGTCAGCCCAACTCTGCAATCAAAAATATCACCTCCATATAGATAATTTCAAAGGAACTACAAAATATATTCAGCCACTCAAGGAGTGCAAGGTCAATGTAATAAAATATTTATATATTTTTTAAAAGTGCTTCTTTATTAGTATAGTACATTTTTTAAATAATAAACAGCTTTTATTGAACTGTAATTTCCCTCCAATATCGCTAGAATACAATAGCACTTGCAGTATGTTCTCTTTAATTTCATTAAATCCTGAAACTAATGTTGGCCTGTGTGTAACTGCAAAAATAAAGAAAACGCCAACATAAAGTGTCTTAATAGGGCGTTGGGCCACCACAAACCAGAACAGCTTCAATCCACCTTGGCATAGATTCTACAAGTGTCTGGAAACCTATCGAATTCCATAATTTGGTGATTTGTTGATGTGGACAACGCTGTCTCAGGCGCTGCTCCAGAATCTCCCATAAGTGTTCAATTTGGTTGAGATCTGGTGACTGAGACGGCCATGGCATATGGTTTCATTCGTTTTCATGGTCATACAGTGACCACTCGTGCCCTGTGGATGGGGGCATTTTTATCCCTGCCCTGCATTTTTATACATGACCCTAAGCATGATGGGATGTTAATTGTTTAATTAACTCAGGAACCACACCCATGTGGAAGCACCTGCTTTCAATATATTTTGTATCCCGCAGTTACTGAAGTGTTTCCATTATTTTGGGAGTTACCTGCATCTTGTAATGCTCAACCATGAAAGGCAATAACACTCCCCATAGCCCTGACATCCAGTAATAGTTCTTCAACAGTAATAGACCTTTGACAGTAATAGACCTTTGAAAGTAATAGACTTTCGAATGCATCCTGTATCCAAAAGACATGGATAATTGCACAACGTTTCAAATGAATTACAGAGGAATCCTTTTCTCTACCTTTATCTCTAGTTATGTGCATGTCACTGTGCCCTTTTCCTGGCATTGCAAACATCGAGAGTAGGAGAGTGAGACGGGGAGAGAGAGAGGGGTTGTCCAGACTGTTTTCAGAACTATGAGCTGAACATAAGTATGTCAGTGGAAGGGAAGACAGTAGCTGGTGACCCAACTGTAGTTTGTGACTACTATCATCTCCCATTTTAGCCAATTCAGTTGCAGTCATTCTCTGTTAGGGATTTTTCTGTCATGACACGTTTTCAAGTCACTTAATGAACCTTAAACCAAATTGTTATCAGTTAAAACACTATAACTGTAGATCTACCTTTACTTCTGTGATCTTTTATTATCCTCCCTCCTCATAAGGGAGAGAAATTAGAAAATATCTTAAAGATACAGTATGTGGGTTTGTTGTAACAGAATAATAAGACGAGGCAATATTTCTTAAACTTACTGAAGGTAAATCATTTTATATAAATGTTGGTATTAGTTGGCGAGGGTCTTCAACATTATTGTGTTTTGAGGCATTTCTAATATTTTTAAGACTTTTGCTTTTGCTTCTAAGACCCGTTTTTCCATCTGTTTGTCTAGAAATCAAAGCTTCTGCTTATTCCTAATTTTAGGATGGAAATGGTTGAAAATGTTATATGCCTTAATATCTAAAAAATATAGACTAATAGCTTTCATTTGACACCAAATTTGGGTTATTTTCCATGGAAGGCCAACAGCAAAATGTGCCGAAAGAGAGCGATATAAAAGAAAGGTATAGAGATGAGACAACTAAAAAGAGAACACAGAGGACTGAGAGGAGCAGTCGTCAGACAGAAGGCTTTTCTTAACCCCCTCTGGGCCTAGAGAGATGCGGGATTCAGAGAGATTAAAGCGCAGCCAAGAACATGAAGGTCGATGAGCACGTACTTAGAGAAGTAGGGGCAGGCAGGCGTGATGGGAAGACGCTGTGTGAGTGAGTGCATAAACACACAGACATCTGGGGACAAACAGACACCGGCCACGCCCACACACATCCACAAAAGTTATTCAGACTCTGCTCCCTCAGGCTTGGCTGCAAGAATAGATGGATTCGAAAACCAAATGTCACAGGTGAAATTTGACAAAAAGTCAGTTGACAGTCTGTCCTTCTGAGATTACATCATATTTTCCTGAAGTGTGGAGTAAATTCAAACCCCAGCATAAGACATCAATATCACACAGTAGCCTTCTCAATGAATCACACTGTGGACCTCTCATGGCTTGTTGAGCACATGGAGGAGAGAAAAAGAGGGAGAGAAACAAGAGATTGTGAGCACTCGAGGGACAGAGTGAGAAATAAAGAGAGGCAGCTCACTTGAGAGTTGACAGTAAAATGAGACAAAAAACAAAGTGTGTGAGAGAGAATTAGAGAGAGATAGTTGAAAGATTAACAAGCTGCTCCACTGACTTGCAGTCGTCGATGGTTTCCAGGCTCGTGGCTTCTACGCCAGCCAGGGCCTTCCTATAGAGAGCTTCCAGGTGTAGAAGCCTGCGGTTGTCCTGGGCGTAGGTGGAGTGGCGCCGGGACAGCGGGGGCAGCAACACCGTCCCTGAGAAACGCCGACGCAATGCATAGCTGGGGTTGGCCAGGGGGAGAGAGTCCCGCCGACTCTGTGGAGGAAACAAAACGCTACTAATCAGAGGACAGGTATTATGATCAATTAATTATATATACACTGAACAAAAATATAAAAACGCAAGATGAGCTGAAATAAAAGATCCCAGAAATAGTCTATATACACAAAAAGCTTATTTATCTCAAATTCTGTGCACAAATTTGTTTACATCCCTGTTAGTGAGCATTTCACTTTTGCCAAGATAATACAGCCATCTGACAGGTGTGGCATATCAAGATGCTGATTAAACAGCATGATCATGCAACACTAACTCAAAAAAGTTCTGGGACACTGTAAAGTCCATGGAGAATAAGAACACCTCCTCCCAGCTGCCCACTGCACTGAAGATAGGAAACACTGTCACCACTGATAAATCCACCATAATTGAAAATTTCAATAAGCATTTTTCTACTGCTGGCCATGCTTTCCACCTGGCTACTCCTACCCCTGTCAACAGCACTGCACCCCCAACAGCAACTCGCCCAAGCCTTCCCCATTTCTCCTTCTCCCAAATCCATTCAGCTGATGTTCTGAAAGAGCTGCAAAATCTGGACCCCTACAAATCAGCCGGGCTAGACAATCTGGACCCTTTCTTTCTAAAATTATCTGCCGAAATTGTTGCCACCCCTATTACTAGCCTGTTCAACCTCTCTTTCGTGTCGTCTGAGATTCCCAAAGATTGGAAAGCAGCTGCGGTCATCCCCCTCTTCAAAGGGGGGGACACTCTTGACCCAAACTGCTACAGACCTATATCTATCCTACCATGCCTTTCTAAGGTCTTCGAAAGCCAAGTCAACAAACAGATTACCGACCATTTTGAATCTCACCATACCTTCTCTGCTATGCAATCTGGTTTCAGAGCTGGTCATGGGTGCACCTCAGCCACGCTCAAGGTCCTAAACGATATCTTAACCGCCATCGATAAGAAACATTACTGTGCAGCCGTATTCATTGATCTGGCCAAGGCTTTCGACTCTGTCAATCACCACATCCTCATCGGCAGACTCAACAGCCTTGGTTTCTCAAATGATTGCCTCGCCTGGTTCACCAACTACTTCTCTGATAGAGTTCAGTGTGTCAAATCTGAGGGTCTGTTGTCCGGACCTCTGGCAGTCTCTATGGGGGTGCCACAGGGTTCAATTCTTGGACCGACTCTCTTCTCTGTATACATCAATGAGGTCGCTCTTGCTGCTGGTGAGTCTCTGATCCACCTCTACGCAGACGACACCATTCTGTATACTTCCGGCCCTTCTTTGGACACTGTGTTAACAACCCTCCAGGCAAGCTTCAATGCCATACAACTCTCCTTCCGTGGCCTCCAACTGCTCTTAAATACAAGTAAAACTAAATGCATGCTCTTCAACCGATCACTACCTGCACCTACCCGCCTGTCCAACATCACTACTCTGGACGGCTCTGACTTAGAATACGTGGACAACTACAAATACTTAGGTGTCTGGTTAGACTGTAAACTCTCCTTCCAGACCCATATCAAACATCTCCAATCCAAAGTTAAATCTAGAATTGGCTTCCTATTTCGCAACAAAGCATCCTTCACTCATGCTGCCAAACATACCCTTGTAAAACTGACCATCCTACCTATCCTCGACTTTGGCGATGTAATTTACAAAATAGCCTCCAATACCCTACTCAACAAACTGGATGCAGTCTATCACAGTGCAATCCGTTTTGTCACCAAAGCCCCATACACTACCCACCATTGCGACCTGTACGCTCTCGTTGGCTGGCCCTCGCTTCATACTCGTCGCCAAACCCACTGGCTCCATGTCATCTACAAGACCCTGCTAGGTAAAGTCCCCCCTTATCTCAGCTCGCTGGTCACCATAGCATCTCCCACCTGTAGCACACGCTCCAGCAGGTATATCTCTCTAGTCACCCCCAAAACCAATTCTTTCTTTGGCCGCCTCTCTTTCCAGTTCTCTGCTGCCAATGACTGGAACGAACTACAAAAATCTCTGAAACTGGAAACACTTATCTCCCTCACTAGCTTTAAGCACCAACTGTCAGAGCAGCTCACAGATTACTGCACCTGTACATAGCCCACATATAATTTAGCCCTATCAACTACCTCTTTCCCAACTGTATTTAATTTATTTATTTATTTTGCTCCTTTGCACCCCATTATTTTTATTTCTACTTTGCACATTCTTCCATTGCAAAACTACCATTCCAGTGTTTTACTTGCTATATTGTATTTACCTTGCCACCAAGGCCTTTTTTTGCCTTTACCTCCCTTCTCACCTCATTTGCTCACATTGTATATAGACTTGTTTATACTTTATTATTGACTGTATGTTTGTTTTACTCCATGTGTAACTCTGTGTTGTTGTATCTGTCGAACTGCTTTGCTTTATCTTGGCCAGGTCGCAATTGTAAATGAGAACTTGTTCTCAACTTGCCTACCTGGTTAAATAAAGGTAAAATAAATATTTAAAAAAATTACACAGGGGCACCTTGTGCTGGGGACAATAAAAGGCCACTCTAAAATGTGCAGTTTTGTCACACAAGACAATGCCACAGATGTCTCAAGTTGAGGGAGCTTCCAAATTGGCATACTGACTGCAGAAATGTGCACCAGAGCTGTTGCTAGATCATTTTATGTTAATTTCCCTACCATAAACCACCCCCAACGTCGTTCAAGAGAATTTGGCAATACATCCAACTGCCCTCACAACCGCAGACCACGTGTAACCATACCAGCCCAGGAACTCCAGATCCAGCTTCTTCACCTGCGGGATCGTCTGAGACCAGCCACCTGGACAGCTAATGAAACTGTGGGTTTGCACAACCAAAGAATTTATTCACAAATTGTCAGAAACAGTCTCAGGGAAGCTCATCTGTGTGCTCATCGTCCTCACCAGGGTCTTGACCTGACTGCAGTTCAGTGTTGTAACTCACTTCAGGGGGGCAAATGCTCACCTTTGATGGCCACTGGCACACTGGAGAAGAGTGCTCTTCACGGATGAATCCCGGGTTTCAACTGTACCAGGTAGAGGGCGTCGTGTGTGCGAGCGGTTTGCTGATGTCAACATTTTGAACCAAGTCCCCCACTGCGGCTCCTTTCGTGGTCGGCATACTCAGACATTTGGGATGCTCTGGATCAACATGTACAACAACGTGTTCCAGTTTCCGCCTACATCCAGCAACTTCTCACAACCATTGAAGAGGAGTGGGACTACAGCTGTTGCGGTGACTGTATTACAGTCACACCGGCGGACACGAGACATGAAGGCAGTCAAATTTCACGTGACCGTTTAGTCACGGTAAATTAGGCTTCTCCAAGCTCTGATGCTGCTGATGGCTTACCAAACTTGCTAACTGCCTGGTACTCAGCACTCTCCTGTCCCTCTAATCACGCTGACATCAATGCAAATGTAATCGAAAATCTAAATCAAACACTTCATGAGGGCCCATGAGCTCATGTTGCGCAACATTTCTATAGGCTATGCAACTGCTGGAGAAAACAGGGTGATGGCCTCTATTAAAAAGAGGATCCCATCAGCCTTCTATAGGCTAGGCCTACTATATTTATTTCTCAACTTTCCTAATATTAAGCACATTGCTTCTCTTTACAACAGGAGTATAGCCAACCTGGCTGGCATGAAAATGAAAAAAGGGAAAAGCAGTTCTCCATTCGCTATTTAAGTACATAGATGACAAGTATTTTTTCCCCTGCCCCGATACAGGTGCAATAATGGTCCATTCTAAATCAAAACAAATGTCACATATACACATATATGATTAAATCAAGAATAGTCTGATGGGTGACAATATTAGCCTATGAATAATATATTATCACTTGTAAATTATGCCCAGCGACTTTTTCTAATCATTGTTGCACACCTCATGTAGCCTAGCCCATAGGCCTATATGTTTTAGTAAGGTTTGTATCACAAATAAAGTGGCCAAATAATGGCCACTGGCCCCAAAAGGCAAGGATTTTTTAAGGTGCATTATGGCCACAAAGGGGATGCCGCCGTCAATTTCAAGGCATATCAAGTGCTTGTCAAATTGTGAATGAGTGACTAATGAATTGTGTACAGCCTGCACAAAAAAAACAATACAGAGCTCATGACTTTCAAGTGACTTTAAAAAAAATCATCATTAGTCTCATCATTGAGCCTTACAAGGTATTACAAATCTTTAAACCTGTCTAAAATAAACAATGGATTTTTTCTGAAGGTGTAGACTATATTACATTGATTCATTAGACTTTTTAAAATGTAGATGTTCCAAAGGTCTGCATCAGTGGCTTGTAAGCTGTGTGGAAGCCAGGAGCTGCTTCAATTGTTTGTTAATTAACGGTAAATTACCGTGAGACCGAAAGTTATTTGCTTGACAATCACCAGCTAACGAAATTTCGTGACCGCCACAGCCTTAAGCTGGACAATATTCCACAGGCCACAATCAACCGCCTGATCAACTCTATGCAAAGGAGAAGTCACACTGCATGAGGCAAATGGTGGTCACACTAGATACTGACTGGTTTTCTGATCCACCCCTACCTTTTTTAAGGTATCTGTGACCAACAGATGCATATCTGTATTCCCAGTCATGTGAAATCTATAGATTAGGGCCTAATGAATTTGCAGATTTCCTTATATGAACTTTAACTCAGTAAAATCTTTCAAATTGTTGCATGTTGCGTTTATATTTCTGTTCAGTGTAGTTACAGCCTTTTGACAAATAGTATGAAGACATTCAGTCACTGAGCAGTTAGAATGGATTCTCACAACAGGGCAATAACTGCAAGGGTTCAAGGTATCACCTCAACAGGAACCAGTGACTGTAATATGTAACTGTGTATACATGGTCGAAAACAATGTCAGACCATTTGTAAAGGGTGAAATAAGTTCACTACAAAAAGCCTTACACAAACACCCACTGCCAAAAACACAATTACCAGATTGACAAAGTGGACTCAGCTCCAGACATCTATTTTCTAAATGTTATTGAGTGCAACAAGCCACCAACCCAAACCATGCTTGACTGGTCTCCTTGTGTTCTAAGGGTGTGTTCGTAAATTCCCTCTGGCTACACACTCGTCCGAGTGTGCCACAGCGCAGAAGAACTGATGAATTTACGAATGCTCAACACTCATTGAATATTCTGAAGCTCACAACTTGTTCGGTATTGCAAACTGGCGATACCCACTCGATTAAATGTAAAGAGGATTGGCAATCCATCTCTCTGCGTGACACAGGACTTCCTTACTCTGAGCTCTACTATACTGTGGTGCGCTGGCTGGCAATATGAAAAAACATGGACAGCAATCTGAAACATCTATGGTAATATGAAACATAGATGGTAATATGAAAAAACATGGATGACAAGATGAAACGTGGATGTCATATGAAACAACAAGGACAGCAATATGAAACAGCCAGGCCTGGATGATGGCCACAAAGCAAAACACAGACAGCCTCAATTGCATATTTAGCTTCTGACCCGCCAGTGGCAAAATGAGTAGATACAGTGCCTTCGGAAAGTATTCAGACCCCACATTTTGTTACATTACAGCCTTATTCTTAAATGGATTAAATAAAAACACATTCCTTATCAATCTACACAATACCCCATAATGAAAAAGTGAAAACAGGATTGTATAATGTTTTTAAAAAACATTTAAAAAAAAAAAAACGTATTTCCATAAGTAATAAGACATTTCGCTATGAGACTCGAAACTGAGCTCAAGTGCATCCTGTTTCCATTACTAGGCAAGTCAGTTAAGAACAAATTATTATTTACAATGACGGCCAAACCCTAACCTGGACGACGCTGTGCCAATTGTGCGCCACCCTATAGGACTCCAATCACGGCATGTTGTGATACAGCTTGGAATCAAACCATGGTCTGTAGTGACGTCTCTAGCACTGAGATGCAGTGCCTTAGACCGCTGCGCAACTTGGGAGCCCCAGAAGGTTTGTCTCGAGGCACAGATCTGGGGAAGTGTACCAAAACATTTCTGCAGCAGACTTGTGCTTCGGGACAAGTCTCTGAATGTCCTTGAGTACCCCCGCCAGAGCACAGACTTGAACCTGATCGAACATCTCTGGAGAGACCTGAAAATAGCTGTGCTGCGACGCTCCCCATCCAACCTCACTGACCATGAGAGGATCTGCAAAGAGGAAATGGGAGAAACTGCACAAATACAAGTGCGACAAGCTTATAACGTCGTACCCAAGAAGACGAGGCTGTAATCGCTGCCAAAGTACTGAGTAAAGGGTCTGAATACTTATGTAAATTTAATATTTCAGTTTATTTTTATTACATTTGCAAACATTTCTAAAAACCTGTTGAGAGCATCCTGATGGGTTGCATCACTGCCTGGTATGGCAACTGTAGTGCCTTGTCGTCGGAGGCCGAGCATACGTAGTGCATACGGCCCAGTACATCACCAGGGCCAAGCTTCCTGCCATCCAGGACCTCTATACCAGGCGGTGTCAGAGAAGGGCCCTAAAAATGGTCAAAGACTCTAGCCACCCTAATCATATTCTGTTCTCTCTGATACCACACGGCAAGCGGTATCAGAGCACCAAGTCTAGGTCCAAGAGGCTTCTAAACAGCTTCTACCCCCAAACCATAAGACTCCTGAACATCTAAATCAAATGGCTACATCAAATTACTATTTTAAACTGCTGCTACTCTGTTATTATCTATGCACAGTCACTTTAATAACTCTACCTACGTGTACATATTACCTCAATTACCTCAACACATGACATGACTGTGTGTAGTCTCGCTATTGTTATTTTACTGCTGCTCTTTATTTACTCCTTACTTTTATTTCTTATTCATATATATTTTTTTAACTGCATTGTTGCTTAGGGACTCGTAACTAAGCATTTTACTGAAAGGTCTACTACACCTGTTGTATTTGGCTCATGTGACTAATAACATTTTATTTTATTTTAAATCGTTATTGTGGCTCACTTCGCACAGGTGTGGATGGCAGAGTTGTTAGTTTGGCACTGTTTATCAGCACACGTGGACTAAAATGACAAGACAGGAGAAGGAGCATACCGTGTCCACACGTACAATCGTGGCCAATCGTGGCCAGAAGACTGATGGTAGAGCTCACCTTGTCTTCTCCGGACAAGCTTTTTTCCGGATGCCCCAAACAATCGGAAAGGGGATTCAGAGAAAATGACTTTACCCCAGTCCTCAGCAGTCCAATCCCTGGACCTTTTGCAGAATATCAGTCTGTCCCTGATGTTTTTCCTGGAGAGAAGTGGCTTCTTTGCTGCCCTTCTTGAAACCAGGCCATCCTCCAAAAGTATTCGCCTCACTGTGCGTGCAGATGCACTCACACCTGCCTGCAGCCATTCCTGAGCAAGCTCTGTACTGGTGGTGCCCCGATCCCGCAGCTGAATCAACTTTAGGAAACGGTCCTGGCACTTGCTGGACTTTCTTGGGTGCCCTGAAGCCTTCTTCACAACAATTGAACCGCTCTCCTTGAAGTTCTTGATGATCTGATAAATGGTTGATTTAGGTGCAATCTTACTGGCAGTAATATCCTTGCCTGTGAAGCCCTTTTTGTGCAAAGCAATGATGACGGCACGTGTTTCCTTGCAGATAACCGTGATTGAGAGGAAGAACAATGATTCCAAGCACCACCCTCCTTTTGAAGCTTCCAGTCTGTTATTCGAACTCAATCAGCATGACAGAGTGATCTCCAGCCTTGTCCTCATCAACACTCACACCTGTGTTAACGAGAGAATCACTGACATGATGTCAGCTGGTCCTTTTGTGGCAGGGCTGAAATGCAGTGGAAATGTTTTTTTGGGGATTCAGTTCATTTGCATGGCAAAGAGGGACTTTGCAATTAATTGCAATTCAACTGATCACTCTTCATAACATTCTGGAGTACATGCAAATTGCCATCATACAAACTGAGGCAGCAGACTTTGTGAAAATTAATATTTGTGTCCTTCTCAAAACTTTTGGCCACGACTGTACGGTGTCCAAGTGTCGGTCGGAACCGATAGCAGCACCATGCAGGTCCCCTAAACAGGGGACTCAACATCTAAGAAGTTTCAGTCACTCAAGAGTGATTGCACATTTATTTCTCTTGCTAGGTGAAAATATAATAGTCTAGTCTAAAACAGTTGATCAAGTAGATAACGAAGTTAGCAAGCATTTTCTTTTCTTTTGACTGCATGCTGCTGGCTGGTTGCAACCTGATCTCATAGCATTTCGTATTATTCTGTACGTAAATCCGTAAATAAACCATTTAGTATGTTATGTTTCGTATGGTATGCATTCATTTGTGGTTGTCCATAATCCATTTAAAATTACATTGACCATTTACAATTTGTATGACATGTTACAAATTGCAATCCGTATGATCTAAGACACCCGAGCCAGAAAGTGAGGTCCAGAAGGTGAGGTCAGTACAGGTGCATCAAAGCTTGGACCGAGAGACTGAAAAACAATTTCTATCTCAAGGCAATCAGACTGTTAAATAGCAATCACTAGCGGCCTCCAGATTCAGAAACTACATCAAATAATTCATTAACAGTGCTATAGCAACCCATTTAAAGTGCAATATGCTGTATACTTGACGGAAAAACAGACTGTTTTGATGTTCTTTTGAAGTCTCTTTCCCTTTGTCCAGCTGCTGCGACTGAGTTTTGAGTTAAGGGGATGAGTACTGTCCTGTAAAAATGCTTTCAAGTTTTAGGAAGATGAGTTATGTACACAGGTTGGTGGCTGATTCTTGATCTATGCCAGTTATACTTCCCGCCGTCTTAATTAAGCGCTGAAGTTTGACTTGGTCTTGTACTCGCATGTTTACAAACTTGAATATCAGACCAAAGGACAGCACACTCTGCAGAGCAGATTTATAGAACATTTGTAAGATATGGTGGTGGACATTAAAATGGTTCAGTTTGTGTTAAAAAAAAATTCCAGCGCTTTAGTTTTCTTAACATTTATTTGTTGAAAGGTTCTCTGTCAAAACCTTGAAGAGAGGCTTGGTCTGGGTGAAGGAAACCCAAAACAGCAGTGTCATATGCATATTTAAAGAATTTGTGGGCTGAGTCAGAGGCTTGACAATTGTTTGTGTACAGTATCGGTGAAAGTACGCAACCTTGAGGGGCTCTTGTATTCACCATTCCAGATGTAGAGATGGTGGAGTGAAACTTCACTTGTTGAGTACGGTTCACAAGGAAACTGTTAATCCACGTGATCAGTAGAGAGTTGACATCCAAATTCACCAGCTTATCCACCAGTAGATGGATAGGATGATAAACTCGCTACTGAAGTCAATAAATACAATTTTCACTAGGCTATTTGCCTTTTCTAAATGTTCGTAGATGTTGTTCAGAATGACCAATAACTCAATATACAACAGCCCTGGAGGCATGGTAGGCCAATTGGTTTGGATCTAATTGGGATGAGAGACCAGAGAGAATGTTTAATTATTTTTTCAAAACATTTCATTAGGTACAGATGTCAGGGCTACAGGGCGTAAGTCGTTATTTTCTTTTGGCCTGTTGTTTTTAGGTACTGGGACATTCAGCCACTTCTTCCATAAGTCTGGAACTATCCCACTGTTCAGTGATAGCTGGAACAGCTTCTGGAACGGTAATGCGAGCTGGTATGCGCATGCCTGAAGTGCCTTGCTGCTGAAGCCGTCTGGACCATATGATTTGTGTGTGTTGACACGTACCCTGCCCTGAACTTAGTCACTAGCCGGCTACCACCCGGTTACTCAACCATGCAGCTTAGAGCCTGCTGCCCTATTTACATAGACATGGAACACTGGTCACTTGAATAATGTTTACTTACTGTATTCTAGTTAAGGTCATCCTATTCAGCTATTGCTGTACATATTCTATTATATCCTATGTATTCTTCAGATATACTACATATTCTATCCACATAATGTCCATAATGTCTATACATCCCATCACATATATACAGTACCAGTCAAAAGTTGACACACCTACTCATTCCAGGGTTCTTTATTTTTACTATTTTCTACATTGTAGAATAATAGTGAAGACATCAAAACTATGAAATAACACACATGGAAACATGTAGTGACCCCAAAAAAGTATTCAAACAATGTAAAATATGTTATATTTGAGATTCTTCAAAGTAACCACCCCTTACCTTAATGACATCTTTGCACACTCTTGGCATTTTCTCAACCAGCTTCATGAGGAAGTCACCTGGAACGCAATTCAATTAACAGGTGTGACTTTTTACAAGTTCATTTATGGAATTTCTTTCCTTTTTCATGCGTTTGAGCAAATCAGTTGTGTTATGACAAGGTAGGGGTGTTAGAGAAGATCGCCCTATTTGGTAAAAGACCAAGTCCATATTATGGCAAGAACAGCTCAAATAAGCAAAGAAAACTGACTAAGACATGAAGGTCAGTCAATCCAGAAATGTCAAGAACTTTGAAAGTTTCTTAAAGTGCAGTCACAAAAGCCATCAAGCGCTATGATGAAACTGTCTCTCATGAGGACCGCCACAGGGCAGGAAGTCCCAGAGTTCCCTCTGCTGCAGAGGATAAGTTCATTACAATAACTGCACCTCAGATTGCAGCCCAAATAAATGCTTCACAGAGTTCAAATAGCAGACACATCTCAACGTCAAGTATTCAGTGGAGAATGGGTGAATCAGGCCTTCATGGTCGAATTGCTGCAAAGAAACCATTACTAAAGGACACAAATAAGAAGAAGAGACTTGCTTGGGCTAAGAAACATGAGCAATGAACATTAGACCGGTGTGTCCCTTGAGCGATACGCCATCCCATCTGGTTCGCCCCGAGTGAGACTATCATTTGTTTTTCAACATGACATTGACCCAACACACCTCCAGGCTGTGTAAGGACTATTTTACCAAAAAGGAGAGTGATGGAGTGCTGCATCAGGTGACCTGGCCTCCACAATCACCCAACCTCAACCCAATTGAGATGGGTTGGATGAGTTGGACCGCAGAGTTAAGAAAAAGCAGCCAACAAGTGCTCAGCATATGTGGGAACTCCTTCAAGACTGTTGGAAAAGCATTTCAGGTGATGCTGGTTGAGAGAATGCTAAGAGTGCGCAAAGCTGTCATCAAGGCTATTTGAAGAATCTCAAATATACAACACTTTTTTTGGTTACTACATGATTCCATATGTGTTATTTCATTGTTTTGATGTCTTCCCTTTTATTCTACAATGTAGAAAATTGTGAAAATAAAGAAAAACCCTTGAATGAGTAAGTGTTCTAAAAACTTTTGACCGGTAGCAAGTACGCGCACACACAGCTAGCTTTCCTTGCTTGTTGGTTTGCTACCTAGCCAACGTTAGCTCTCATGTGACTGGTATAACGTTACGTTAGCTAGCTAATCAAAATATCTGTCTGCATTTATTGATTAATCCCAGCATGAATAACACCATATAGCTAGCTATATACAGTAGCCTGGGTTTGTTCGCATACAAATCTTATGACTGGCAGTGGCAGCATGCAGCTGTGTTGTTGCCGAGCAATCAACCCCATGTTATAACTGAGTTTCAGTTAAAAACTGTTAGCATGGTCAGAAATGCTACAAAAAGGAAGCACATAGTTGGTGCGGACATAAATTAGCATGTGAGAGCGATAAAATATAAATGTAATAAAATCTGTTGCACCTACAAACTTTGTCAATCTGGCATTTTTTTAAAGTCCAATGGGAACTTTATGGATGCTATAGTCTCATTTTAATCTGACGTCTAGATTGAGGAAGGTCAGCGCAATAAATACTCTTAAACATAAATTGCTGATGAACCTGTTAAAAAAAAATCTGGTATGTGGTTGTCGGTAACGGCCGGACGGCTCATGATGAGAGGCAAGGAGTGTGTTGTTCACTTCCAATCAAGTTCATTTGCAAATTGTCATAGAGATGTGTGTCATATTGGCTTAGATATGATGGTAGGGAGATTTGAATTTAACATTGAGTTTCAATCAATTAATATATATTGTGGGGGCAATAATAAGATCATGGTTCAGGGTAATGGAGGACACCAGATGCTTCACTGTATGCCATTCTGTCGGATCTTGGTACAGTGCATGTTTTTGGCTCAGATAGGGAAGTACAGACAGTGAGACTTCCCTTGATGTGCCGTGGCTTTGTGACAACAGAGAGACTTTAAACCATGTGGGCCCACTGGGAAGTGCTATGCACAGAGTGGCACTGAGGACTGACTGTGCACCCATCTGCCCAGTAATGTACAAACAATACAAACGTACACACCGTCAATAAGACACACATGCACACCCATACATAGTGTTGTCACTTAGGAAGCACAGGAAACAAAACATGGAGCGGACTGAATTTCACCCAGAGTCCCGTTTATTTAGCAAGCTATAGCAAACAATATTTTACAAAGTAGGTAATAAAAGGACTAGAGTTTAGTCTGCTTTGTAGTTTTTTTTTACTAGTAAAATATGGTATTGTTATACTGGTATCGTGACAACACTACAGCCACCCACATGCAAAAAGAGAGGTTGAGACCGAGATAGGCCGAGAGTCAAATAACCCACACCCACCCCATTTATTATCAAAACCACCCCATTTATTATCAAAACCAAACACCTTAAAGCAAAGTCATTGAATTTATTAGGATGTTTTCCCCCAGCTGAATTTCTGATGACATTACCACAGGAGTAATCGAGTGTGAAACTGACTTTTTATTCAGAAAATAAATATTGATTCATAAAGTCATCACACGTTACGAGAGATAAGATCACCTGTGGGCTCCACAATAATTACCTCCAGCCACTAGTGAGGTTGATAAGAACCATTTGCTTACCGTACTGTTCAGAAGGATGCAAGCACCTTCACCTTCATTTGTAACCACTGTTGCATTCTGAGGGTAGCTATGTTTCGAATGGCAGGATTTACATACAGTGCCTTGAGAAAGTATTATTCACTTATTCCACATTTTGTTGTGTTATAGCCTGAATTCAAAATGTATTCAATTGATTTTCTCTCACCCATCTACACACAATACACACAAAGTGAAAATGTATATAAAAAAATGCAAATCTATTGAAATGTAAAAAATGTAATACAGAAATAAGTACTCAAACTCGAGTCAATATTTGTATTAGCACCTTACACAGAAAGACTCACATCCGTAATTGCTGGCTAAGTCTCTAATAGCTTTCCACAACTGGATTGTGCAGCATTTCTTCAAGCTCTGTCAATTTAGTTGTTGATCTTTGCTAGACAACCATGTTCTGGATTTTCAAGTAGATTTAAGGAAAAAAATGGAACTCGGTATTGGATTTGCCCCAAACATAACACTTTGTATTCAGGACAAAAAAGTTAATTGCTTTGTCACATTGTTACTTTTGTTGCAACAGGATGCATGTTTTGGAATATTTTAACTATACAGGCTTTCCTTTCACTCTGTCAATTAGGCAAGTATTGTGCAGTAACTACAGTGTTGTTGATCCATCCTCAGTTTACTCCTATCACAGCCATTAAACTCTTTTTAAGTCACGATTGGTCTCTAGGTGAAATTCCTGATCGGTTTCCTTCCTCTCCGGCAACTGAGTTAAGAAGGACGCCTGTATCTTTGTTGTGACTGGATGGTGTATCAATACACCCAAAGTGTAATTAATAACTTCACCATGCTCAAAGGGATATTCAAGGTCTGCTTTTTTGAAATGTTCCCCCATCTACCAATAGGTACCCTTCTTTGCTAGGCATTGGAAAACCCCCCTGGTCGTTGTGGTTGAAGCTGTGTTTGAAATTCACTGCTCGACTGAAGGACCTTACAGATAATTGTATGTGGGGTACAGAGATTAGTAAATTTTTTCATGAGTATGTTAAACACTATTATTACACACAGTAATTCCATGCAACTTATTAAGGAAATCTTTATTCCGGAACTTATTTAGGCTTGCCATAACAAAGGTTTTGAATACGGGCTGACTCAAGACATTACAGCTTCTCATTTTTATTACATTTGTAAAAATTCCCCAAAACATAATACCACTTTGACATTATGGGATAGCGTGTGGGTCAGGGACAATTTTTTTTCCTTCAACTTAATCCATTTTAAATTCAGGCTGTAACAACAAAATAGGTCAAATAAGTCAAGGGGAGTGAATACTTTCTAAAGGCACTGTAAATTATCATATACTGTTGCTATTTTTAAGTGTGTGTTTGTATCACTCTTTCTTACAGCTCCACCTCCTGGGGAAATCAGCAGGAGGTCCCTTGCCTAAATGTCATAATCAAAATAATTGATTCCATTAGCGGGAATGGAAAAACCCGACAGAATGAGAACATGAGCTGTGGCGTCAAGAGGTCTCATTAGTGTTACATGTGCAAACACCATTATTTACTTAAGGAAATTCAACTCTTAATGAATTCAACCTAATTAATTCACAGCTCTCATCCTCTCTTTTCCATTCAATTATAAGAGAATGAATAGAATAACTTAATTTTCCTCCATGGGAGGACACAAACCTCCTTGACACCTCAAAGATGACATAAGAGCCTTTTAGTCTCATGAAATCATTTCACCCTGCACCCCAGAGGTTCAGAGGGCTGTGTGTGCGCGTGGTTTGGAACCGCAGAGCCCTGTGTCACGAGTGAGGAATGCCCTGGAGGCACAGATAAGGCTTTATGACAGTGGCCTTTCATGTCCACCCACAATCACAAATCGCACACATACTTGAGCAAGACTTTTGACGGAGATAGTAATGCATTAACACATAGACAATTCACAGCCAGTGATGCAATAAAGAGCAAACAGCACAATCGGCTGTGATTCATGTTTTATGATTATCGCCCAAGATTATCGCACAAGGAGCCTCTCAGGGCAATAAGGTAGGGGGGGGGGGGTTGATGAGAGGGAATACAGCTTTGACTCATAATTACCTCTGTCGACGGCCTAGCCATTGACGCAGAAGCTCTGGGATACCTTCACCCGGTGTGGTAGGACTGCAGCTGAGGGAGGCAAACAGAGTTGGGTTACATTTTCTAGTCCCATATGTCATGCTTTACTTATACAGCAACAAAAGAAAATCCATATTTTATAAATGCGCAAACCTCATGAAAAAAAGTTGAATATTCTCTTTCAATAGGACCTGTGGTTTGTTTCCATAGCAGTTAATGATAATGATAATAATGTCTATGATTCATGATATGCATTGATTTGATTGCTCCTTGGAATGTGAGTCAATATGTTATCCTGTAAATATTGTCCATGATTCATAATATGCATTGATTTGATTGCTCCTTGGAATGAGAGTCAATATGACAACCTGCAAATCCCATGTGGCTTGTGTGGTTTGGCGGTTACAGCCGCTGACCCCGGAACATATGTATGCCAGAGTTCGGTATGGGTTCAAATCCAGCCCACTGACGCTTGACTCATCCTCCCAGGTCTTTCCAACATTTTATTATCTCTTCAATAAAGCAAAAACAATTTACAAAAAATGGGACTGCCCCACTCCTTAAAAAAAATACATATATACTGTGAATTCAAAACGCAGACCAACTTATTACAAGACATCTAGGCCTATCTAGTTTGAAGGTCTGTCCTTGTCCTTTAAATAATACAATACAGTTAATGCCTAATAATGAACTAGGGAAGGGCATGACATGTTTTGACTGTTCCAGTACTCGCATGATTTATTTCTGAGTACTCAAAAAACATTTTTTTTTACAACACAAAAAGGTCCATACGCACTGGGAAAAAAATAAGTGCACATTTATCTAAAGGCCTATACCAACAGTGAGCAACAATGCCTAATTTATCAAAGCATTACAGATAACAAACTGGCCATTGACTGTATATGGGGAAATTTAGCATTTAGGCTTTGTTAGGTACACCATCCCGTTCACGAAAATGGTTTGCTCCTCCAGACAGTGAGTCACGGGGCCGTGGCCTGCTATAAAAAAAAAACAAAGCACCAAATACAACACATACAAATACAACAGGTGTTACCGTGAAATGCTTACATACAAGCCCTTCACTGTTATTTTTCTTAATTGCATTGTTGGTTAAGAAAATATTTACTAAATAAACTCAAGTTAAAAAAAAGTTACAATAACAAGGCTATATAAAAAGGGGGTACCGGTGCCTAGTCAATGTACAGGGGTACAGGTTAGTTAAAGGTCATATGTACATGTTGGTAGGGGGAAAGTGACTATGCATAGATAAAAATAAAAAACACAGCAAGTAGCAACTGCGGGAATACTTTTTTTTTTAAGCTAATAGTAGGGGTTTGATTAATTGTTCAGCAGTCTAATGACTTGTGGTGGAAGCTGTTAAGGAGCCTTTTGGACCCAGACTTGGCGCTCCGGTACCGTCTTCCGTGTGGTAGAAGAGGCTTGGGTGGCTATAATGCCAAATGCCGAGCAGTTGCCATACCAGGAGGTGATGCAACAAGTCAGGATGCCCGCGATGGTACAGCTGTAGAACTTTGAGGATCTGGGGAACTATGCTAAATCTTTTCAGTCTCCTGAGAGGGAAATAGGCATTGTCGTGCCCTCTTCACAACTGTCTTGGTGTTTTCGGACCATGATAGTATGTTGGTGATGTGGATACCAAGGGACTTGAAGCTCTCAACCGATTCCACTACAGCCCAGTCGATGTGAATGGGGGCGTGTTAGGCCCTCCTTTTCCTGTAGTCCACGATCAGCTCCTTTATCTTGCTCACATTGAGGGAGAGGTTGTTGTCCTGGAACCACACGGCCAGGTCTCCGACCTCCTCCCAATAGGCTCTCATCGTTGTCGGTGATCAGGCCTACCACTGTTCTGTCATTGGCAAACTTAATGGTGGGTGTTGGAGTCATGCTTGGCCACACAGTCGTGGCTGAACAGGGAGTACAGGAGAGGACTAAGCATACATCCCTGAGGGGAACCAGTGTTGAGAATCAGCATGGCAGATGTGTTGTTGCCTACCCTTACCACCTGGGGGCGGTCCAAGATCCAGTTGCAGAGGGAGGTGTTTAGTCCCAAGGTCCTTAGCTTAGTGATGAGCTTTGTGGGCACTATGGTGCTGAATGCTGCGCTGTAGTAAATGAATAACATTCTCACATAGGTGTTCCTTTTGCCCAGGTGGGAAAGGGCAGGGTTGAGTGCGACAGAATGTGTCGGGGCGATATGCGAATTGGAATGGATCTAGGGTTTCTGGGATGATGGTGTTGATGTGAGCCATGACCAGCCTTTCAAAGCACTTCATGGCTAAAGACGTGGTGAGAGTCATTTAGGCAGGTTATCTTAGCGTTCTTGGGCACAGGAACTGTGGTGGTTTGCTTGAAACGTACAATACTGTTCAAATGTTTGGGGTCCTTAGAAATGTCCTTGTTTTTGAAAGAAAAGCACATTTTTTGTCCATTAAAATAGCATAAAATTGATCAGAAATACAGTGTAGACACTGTTAATGTCGTAAATGACTATTGTAGCTGGAAATGGCTGATTTTTAATGGAATATCTACATAGACGTACAGAGGCTTATTATCAGCAACCATCTCTCCTGTGTTCCAATGGCACATTGTGTTAGCTGATCCTAGTATAATTTAAAAAGGCTAATTGATCATTAGAAAACCCATTTGCAATTATGTTAGCACAGCTGAAAACTGTTGTTCTGATTAAAGAAGCAATACAACTGTTCTTTTTTACACTATTTGAGTATCTGGAGCATCAGCATTTGTGAGTTTGATTACAGGCTCAAAATGGCCAGAAACAAAGATCTTTCTTCTGAAACTCGTCAGTCTATTCTTGTTCTGAGAAATGAAGGCTATTCCATGTGAGAAATTGCCAAGAAACTGAAGTTCTCGTTCAACGCTGTGTACTACTCCCTTCACAGAACAGCGCAAACTGGCACGAACCGGAATAGAAAGAGTGGGAGGCCCGGTGCACAACTGAGCAAGAGGACAAGTACATTAAATTGTCTAGTTTGAGAAACAGATGGCTCACAAGTCCTCAACTGGCAGCTTCATTAAATAGCACCCGCAAAACACCAGTCTCAACATCAACAGTGAAGAGGTGACTCCGGGATACCGTCCTTCTAGGCAGAGTTCCCCTGTCCAGTGTCTGTGCGCTTTTGCCCATCTTAATATTACATTTTTATTGGCCAGTCTGAGATATGTTTTTTTCTTTGCAACCCTGCCTATTAGGCCAGCATCCCGGAGTTGCCTCTTGCCTGAAATTCATGACTTCTGGTTGGGGTATGTACGTATGGTCACTATGGGGATGACATCATCGATGCACTTATTAATGAAGCCGGTGACTGATGTGGTATGCTCCTCAAGGCTACTGGATGAATCCCAGAACATATTCCAGTATGTGCTGGCAAAACAGTCCTGTAGCTTAGCATTCGCATCATCTGACCACTTCCATATTGAGCAAGTCACTGGTACTTCCTGCTTTAGTTTTTGCTTCTAAGCAGGAAGATAGAATTTATGGTCAGATATGCCAAATGGAGGGCAAGGCAGAGCTTTGTACGTGTCTCTGTGTGTGGAGTAAAGGTTGCCTCGAGTTTTTTTTACTCTGGTTGCACATGTGACATGCTGGTAGAAATTAGGTAAAACAGATTTAACTTTCCCTGCATTGAAGTCCCAGGCCACTAGGAGCGCCACTTCTGGATGAGCCTTTTCTTGTTTGCTTATGACCTTATACAGCTCGTTGAGTGCGGTCTTAGTGCCAGCATCAGTTTGTTGTGGTAAATAGACAGCTACAAAAAAATATAGATGAGAACTCTTGGTAGATAGAGTACCACACTACCTCAGGCGAGCAAAACCTCTAGACTTTTAATATTAGAGATTGCGCACCAGCTATTATTGACAAATAGACATCCCCCCTCGTCTTCCCGATGCACAGAAAACCCAGCCAACTGTATATTATCCATGTCGTTGTTCAGCCACAGCTCAGTAAAACATAAGATATTACAGTTTAATGTCCCGTTGGTAGGATAGTCTGGAACGGAGCTCATCCAGTTTATTCTCCAGTGATTGCATGTTGGCCAATATGACGGATGGTAGAGGCGGGTTACCTACTCGCCAACTTATTCTCACCCATCAACCAGATCCGTGGTCTCTGTATCCCCGTCTTCTCTTCATGCAAAGGACAGGGATTTGGGCATGGTCCAGGAGCAGCAGTAAATCTTTAGCGTCAGACTCAATAAAGAAAAAGTCTTAAACCCGTCCGAGGTGAGTAATTGCTGTTCTGATACCCAGAAGCTCTTTTCGGTCATAAGAGCCGGTAGCAGAAACATTATGTACAACATAGGAGCACGTAAAAACGGCAGCCATCACCTCCGGCTCCATTCTTCTAACAGGCAGAACGGCATCGAGGAATTCGGTTACTGTTCGATTGAATGTTAGAATGGGCAAAACGAATTACCTAAGCAGCTTGGACCATGGTATGATCGTCGGTGTCAGGCAAGCCGGTTCTAGTATCTCAGAGACGGCCAGCCTCCTGGTCTTTTCACACACAACAGTGTCTAGAGAATGGTGTGACAAACAAAAAAAATCCAGTCAGCAGCAGTCCTTTTGGCAAAAACAGCTCGTTAAAGCGAGAACTCAAAGGAGAATGGCAAGAATCGTGCAAGCTAACAGGCGGGCCACAACAGGAAATGAACGGCGCAGTACGACAGTGGTGTGCAGAATGACATCTCGGAACCCACAACTCGGCGGTCCTTGTCACAGATGGGCTATTGCATCAGACGGCCACACCAGGTTCCACCCCTATCAGCTAAAAACAAGAAAAGTGGCTCTAGTCAGCACGCGATCACCAACACTGTACAATTGAGGCGTGGAAAATTATTGCCTGTTCTGACAAACAGCCCCAGAAATACCTGACATGATGACTCCTTGCTGTCCCCAGTCCACCTGACTGTGCTGCTGCTCCAGTTTCAACTATTCTGCCTTATTATTATTCGACCATGTTGGTCATTTATGAACATTTGAACATCTTGACCATGTTTTGTTATAATCTCCACCCGGCACAGCCAGAAGAGGACTGGCCACCCCACATAGCCTGGTTCCTCTCTAGGTTTCTTCCTAGGTTTTGGCCTTTCTAGGGAGTTTTTCCTAGCCACCGTGCTTCTACACCTGCATTGCTTGCTGTTTGGGGTTTTAGGCTGGGTTTCTGTACAGCACTTTGAGATATCAGCTGATGTACGAAGGGCTATATAAATAAATTTGATTTGATTTGGAACCCAATCTTCAAAAAGGCAGTAACCCCAGCTGTGGCGCTTGCTTGTAAAAGCCTATGGCTGTGCAATGGCATAGCCTTGCTTTATTAATTTAGCAGACAAGACGATCTGATTTCCAGAGCACTTATCATAGTCAAAACATACATTTTATAGTAAAAAAAACATTATGTAATGTATCAGAATAAAATAGAACAAAATATTTTTCCAAATGAAAAAAGTTGCCACTGCGAAGTGACGCGCATCTCGAGTTTGGAACAGTTATTCTCAAAGAGTGATCACTTGATCAATTTGGCGAGTTGAAAGAAAGAAAAAAATTCAGGGTTAAACTAAAATCCTTCTTCTTTTCGATATAGATACTTTGAATTGAGTTTATTCCGCCGGTTCTTTGGAATTTTTTCTAAATGGATTAACAATTCCACATTGTACACTGCATGATGACGAATTACTGCCATGACATCGAAAAATAGACTTCCCGCAATTATTAAAAAACTGCAGTTTGTTGTTGGAAGACATTTTCCCACTTCAATCAACCAGTCTAATTAGAATTTCTGATAAAACTGTTGTCATTTAGCAAAGAATGTAGCTTGTGTATCCCATCAGTTTGATACTTTTTTATAGACATTTATTTCTGTAGGCCTAACAGGAGCTTGTGTGTGCGCAGTCGGAACACAATTGAGTAAATGAGACATGGAGGGGAAAGGGATTTTAGGGAGAGGATATGTGTGATGCTTGGCTTCTTTTGTTGTGACCCGCAAATCAACAAGTACAAATTGAACACTAGAGTCAATGCAAATAAATGTTGTCTTCAAGACAAAATTTCACTTGCCAGGTCAGGCAGCCACAAAGCACATTTCACCAAATAGTGAAGTATTTAAGATGGTTAAAGATCGAGCTTTGACGTCCGTTCGAGTACTCGTGCCCATCCCTTCACTGAACACACTCTTAAATATTAACCATGCTCTCTCTTTACCTCTTATAACAACTGCACAGGCCCCATATTAACATCCACAATCAGGTGTCATAAAAATACACAAAGGAACTCTTTTGAAGTTCTCTGCGTAGTGACGCACACCACTGTTTCATAGCAGATATGTTTGTTAATTCCTAACAGGGCTAACCTCAGCATGTCAAACCTTTAGAAGAAGATGATAAGAACTGCAAAACATGCACAATGTCTTGACTTATAAGCAGGACAAACATTCACATCCTTTTTGGATACTGTATGACTACTAAGGATAGATACAAATGTTGGTTGAACTAAGTTAGCCAAGCCAATCCCAATATCATTAAGGTTTAAAGTCAAATAGAATTGTCCCTAAGCAAAAGATGCATGTCTATCATAACGTTTGGGCTGTGAAAGACAACATATAAGACAACATAAGATAAGACAACATAAGCAGCAACAACCTAAGATTGGCACTGAAATTACCATGTTCTAAACAGTGCCCTCCATACTATGCCACGGAAGTTATGTCAAATAAAGTTATCGTACCTAGCATTTATAGTGCCTTCAGAAAGTGTTCATACCCCTTGACTTATTCCACATTTGTTGTGTTACAGCCTAAATTCAAAATTAGTTTTTTCCCCCCTCTCCCATCATCTACACACACACAATACCCATAATGACAGTGAAACATGTTTTTAGGAATTTGTAATATATAGAAAAATAAATACCAAAATACCTAATTGACATAAGTATTCACACCCTTGTCAGCACCTACAGCTGTGAGTCTTTCTGGGTAAGTCTAAGAGCTTTGCACACCTGTGTTTGCACATTTATTTTTTTATTTTTTTAAGTCAAGCTCTGTCAAGTTGGATGTTGATCATTCCTCGACAGCCATAGATTTTAAAGCCGATTTAGGTCAAAACTGTATTCAATATCGTCTTGGTAAGCAACTCCAGTGTATATTTGGCTTTATGTTTTAGGTTATTGTCCTGTGAAAAGTTCATTTGTCTCCCAGTATGTTGGATAGCAGACAATGAGGTTTTCCTCTAGGATTTTACCTGTGTTTAGCTCAATTTAGTTTCATCCTAAAACTCCCTTGCCAATGACAAGCATACCCATAACATGATGCAGCCACCACCTGCATGAAAATATGAAGAGCGGTACTAAGTGATGTGCTGTTTTGGATTTGCCCCAAACATAACACTTAGTATTCAGGACATAAAATGAATTTATTTGCCAAATTTTTGGGCAGTTTTACTTTAGTGCCTTGTTGGAAAAATGATGGATGTTTGTGAATATTTGTATTCTGTACAGGCTTCCTTCTTTTCACTCTCTCATTTAGGTTAGTATTGTGGAGTAACTACATTGTTGTTTACTCTTATCACAGCCATTAAACTCTATAAATGTTTTAAAGTCACCATTGGCCTCATGGTGTAATCCCTGAGCGGTTTACTTCATTTCTGGAAACTGAGTTAGGAAGGACACCTGTATCTTTGTTGTGAATAGATGTATTGATACACCATCCAAAGTGTAACTAATAACTTCACCATGCTCAAATGGATATTCAATGTCTGTTTTTAAAATCCATCTACCAATTGGTGCCTTCTTTGCAAGGCATTGGAAAACCTCCCTGGTGGTTGAATCTGTGTTTGAAATTCACTACTTGACTGAGGGAGTTTACAGATAATTGTATGTGTGGGGTACAGAGATTAGGTATTGATAAAAAAAAAAACAATGTTAAACACTATTAGTCTATGCAACTTATTATGTAACTTGTTAAGCAAATGTTTACTCCTGAACTTATTTAGGCGTGCCATAACAAAGGGGTTTGAATACTTATTGACCTAAGACATTTCAGCTTTTCATTTTATATTCATTTGTAAAACTTTCAAAAAACATAATTCCACTGTAATTATGGGGTACTGTGTGTAGGCCAGTGACACAATCTAAATATAATACATTTTCAATTCAGGCTGTAATACAACTAAATTTTGAAAAAGGGGTGTGAATACTTTCTGTAGTCACTGTATATGGTTTAGTTTCCCACATTACATCTCTGTATCAAATTAAAGCCTGCAGTTTTGTGTTTGACATGAATTTCCAAATAGTGTCTGTCTGCTAACGGCATCTGATACTGTAACTCCAATGATGGTGAAACCAAATACATTTCTCTCTTTATTAAACATCTAGACTGTCACACAGGTTGCCAAACTACAAACAGCGCATATTTGGGCATCAGTTTTGCAAATATCCACTAAGCAAGCAGTTAAGCTCAGACTGCATCTTTTGTTTGACGGTTAATGGGAAAATCTGTTGAAAAGTAGTAGTAGCCCCCCATCTAAAGGACACACAAGGTAATCTTTCAAATCAAGGAGTGCTGGTACCGAGTCAGTCAGTAGTCTTTCTCAGAAGACTACCATATACTGTGCATCCTTTACTGAACAAAAATATAAAACAAACATGCAACAATTTCAAAGATTATACTGAGTTACAGTTCACATAATGAAATCAGTCATTTGAAATAAATTGATTAGGCCTTAATCTATGGATTTCACATGACTGGGCAGGGGTGCAGCCATGGGTGGTCCAGGGAGGGCATCGGGGAACCCACGTAGCAGCCAGGCCCACACACTGGGGAGCCAGTCCCAGCCAATCAGAATTAGTTGTTTTTCCCACAAAATACATTTATTACAGACAGAAATACCAACCCCCCTCAGATGATCCCACAGGTGAAGAAGACAGATATGGAGGTCCCTGGGCTGGCGTAGTTACAAGTGGTCAGCGGTTGTAAGGCTGGTTGGACGTACTGCCAAATTCTCTAAAATGACGTTGGAGGCGGCTTATGGTGGAGAAATGAACATTCAATTCTCTGGCAACAGCTCTGGTGGACATTCTTGCAGTCAGCATACCAATTTCACACTCCCTCAAAACTTGAGACATTTGTGGCATTGTACTGTGTGACAAAACTGCACATTTTAGTGGCCTTTTGTACTGAGCACAAGGTGCATCTGTGCACAATTTTTTTTGTACTTCCAAAGTTGTGGCAAAATGGCTTATAGAGTCAAGGTTTTGGAGTGGCCCTCACAAAGCCCTGACCTCATACCTATAGAAATTTTGTGGGCAGAACTGAAAAAGCGTGTGCGAGCAAGGAGGCCTGCAAACCTGACTCAGTTACACCAGCCCTGTCAGGAGGAATGGGACAAAATTCACCCAACATATTGTGGGAAGCTTGTGGAAGGCTACCCGAAACGTTTGACCCAAGTTAAACAATTTAAAGGCAATGCTACCAAATACTAATTGACTGTATGTAAACTTCTGACCCACTGGAAATGTGATGAAAGAAATAAAAGCTGAAATATAATCACTCTCTCTACTATTATTCTGACATTTCACATTCTTAAAATAAAGTGGTGATCCTAACTGACCTAAGACAGGGAATTTATATGTCAGGAATTGTGAAAAACTGAGTTTAAATGTATTTGGCTAAGGTGTGTGTAAACGTCCAACTTCAACTGTATGTGACCCAATGTGAAATGTTTCTACAGGATGCACAGGGACATACCACAGACCATGCTGCCCACACTGCATACCCATCACAAAATGATCAGAATAGCTACAATAAAATATCCTGAATGGGACACAGGGTTACAATAGGTTACAAATGTTGGCTTTAGTTTCTTTGCACTGCATACAAACTCCAGCAGAGGCTAAGGACCTTCTGTTTATACTTAATCCGCAGAAATTTTGTGAACTAACACTCCCTCCCCAGCTCTGACTTTGCTGGTCGTAAGTACATTTTTCCTCAATAAAGTATCTTAAGATGAATGCAGCACTAACTAAGTCGCTCTCGATAAGATTACTACAATGTGAGTGAGTGAGTGAGTGAGTGAGTGAGTGAGTGAGTGAGTGAGTACAAGATGGAGCAAGAGAACGACAGAGGGAAATAGATCAAAAGGAAGCAGACAGTTGAACAGAAAGACAGGAAGATAAAGAGGAGTGGGAGAATGTATAAATGTTTTTGAGAAATGCATTCCAAATTCATATGGTAATGTCTGGTTTCAAAAAAGCACTTATGAGCTGTTCATAAAAATGTATTACGTTCAGTACACAATCTAAACAGTCTTCAAACAACCATATTGCCAAATATAATCATCCATGTTAATTATGCTAGCACAATCTAAAGTCTCTGAATTTAACAGAATCTCTTAAATTAAAGTAGCCTGGCCAATAATGTGGCCCAAGTTACATGGAAGGGACAGATATGAAAGGATAAGTTTTCTGAAGACTAGTTTCGAAATAAATTAGATTTCACTAGGCTGCTATAAATATACGACCACTGATGCGTAATTAATGTATAACTAGCCGTACACCAAGAAATAATCGTGTGTGTGTGTGTATATATAAAGATACGAATGAATTATTGGACCTATATATCCATATTACAATCTTATTAAAATACCATGAGAATGTTGATTAAATATAAACAACTGGATAAAGAAAACAAGACACATAAGTGACTCCACCTGCCAGAATTGATTAAGGCAAGTAGGCTAATCTTCACAGTGAGTGGAAGACATATTTTGAAATGAAGTGTTTAAAAACAGCCATTGTGGAGCTAATTCCCCATACACTTGAAGTAAAATCATTTTAAAAAAAATTTAAAAAGTATATTCAATACCCATTTGATTTAGTTCCTTATTGAATACAAATCACACATTTCACTGCCTGTTTTCGAAATGTAGGTGTTACTTTTTAAAGTCTCGCGCCGTCGAGAAACATCTTTGAAAAGTTTCACTTTCTTACCTTTGGTCGCTCGACTTCTTGAGTATTTAGAGAAGGAAACCCACGGCAATTGCAAGTTATGAAGGAATATTTAGTTCTGGTCTCTTCATTGAAGGTCGTTGTCTTTATCATACATTTTATTGCTTTTACTTAGACTTCAAACTCCGTGAATGCTGCTTTCGTTGCGAATGACGTTGATTTAGTCACATGCCAGGAAATGTTTGTGGATGTAAACAATGTAAGCGTGCAACCAATGACTTATATATATACTAGATAACTATTTTGGGGCTCTGGGTTGAGGCCACTGCGCCTCCATCTTGGCACTCCCCCACCGGTATAAAAAAATATTTTTGAAGCTACAGAAATGCACGTATTACTGTCTACATTCGTTTTTTACACATGTATTATATTACAGACAACTTAATGTATACTTTTAAAGTATATTATGTGAGCTAAACATAAAAAATAAAAAAAATCCTTAAAGTATAATTTTATGTACATTACTAATGTTACTGTCCCCAATTCAACAAAAAAGATAGTTACTTAAATACATGTAATTTTGTCCTTGAAACATTTAATTTAAATACTGTAGAATTCCATTAATTCCTATGGAGGACTGCTCCTACTGGGGAGTGGCAATATGGCCGACTGGCGGCTTCAAAGCCTGTTAATGGCCAACATATATCGAAAGCAAGCAGGGTTTATATGTCATTGCGTGCAACCAAGCGGGACACGCTGTTCAGCCAAATGATGGGAGGCTGGGAGGGGAACTTTGTTGCAAATGATGTACAGTAGCTGAAAAGTGAGAACTTTGTTGCGTAGTGACGAGTTCAACTAATTATTTTTTCTCTTTAATTTCACTGTCTTGTCAATGACAAGCCTGGAGTTTATTGAGAAAGTGGTCTATTATTGTCAATTTTCCCGGCTGGCATCCGACCTACTTTAGTTTACAGGTAAACAAGTCTAAAAATAAGCCAACTGCCTGACTGTTTATGAGGTTCACTAAAAATGATCTTAAAATAATATAACCCTACCACTAATCATAAGAGAATATATATAGAGCACTTTGTGACATCAGCTGATGTAAAAAGGGCTTTATAAATACATTTGATTGATATTTCTACCTTTATTTAACTAGGCAAGTCAGTTTAAGAACAAATCCTTATTTACTATGACGGCCTACTCAGGCCAAACCCAGACAACGCTGGGCCAATTGTGCGCTGCCCTATGGAACTCACAATCACGCCAGATGTGATACAGCCTGGATTCGAACCAGGTACTATACTGACGCCTCTTGTACTGAGATGAGGTGCCTTAGACCGCTGTGACAATCCGGATAACTAATTTACTAGCTGAATTGACATACACTGAGTATACCAAACATTATGAACACACTTTTTGCCCTGAGAACAGCATGGACTCCACAAGGTGTTGAAAGTGTTCCACAGGGATGCTGGCCCATGTTTACTCCAATGCTTCCCACAGTTGTCAAGTTGGCTGGGTGTCCTTTGGGTGGTGGACCTTTCTTGATACATATGCGAAACTTAAGCATGAAAAAATAAGCAACATTGCAGTTCTTGACACAAACCGGTGAGCCTGGCAGCTTCTACCGTACCCCATTCAAAGACTCAAATCTTTTGTCTTCCCCATTCACCCTCACACATACACAATCCATGTCTCTAGTGTCTCAAGACTTAAAAAATCCTTCTTTAACTTGTCTCCTCCCCTTCATCTACACTGACAAGTGACATCAATAATAGCTTTCACCTGGATTCACCTGGTCAGTCTATGTCATGGAAAGAGCAGGTGTTCTTAATGTTTTTATACTCAGTGTATCTTGATCCAATATATAACACATCTCATCTGGAGAAAAAGAGAACACAATTAAATGCAATCATTTATTTATTTCAACCCATACAAAAATTAGGCCTGTTTCTCATAGTCTTTTCAAGAAACAGAGAATTTGGCTTTATTATAGCTTTTTTAATAGCTTTATTTCTAGTGATACCTGACACATTAGCTGTGTTTATAAAGGCAGACCAATTCTGATATTGTGCCAATAATTTGTATTTTTACAAATCAGATCTTTCGCTAAAAATTTGGCAAAAGATCAGAATTGGGCTACCTGTGTAAACGCAGACATTGTCTGTGCATCTTCTGTATTCAGTTCCTTGATGCATCCATCCACCTGTGAATGAACAGTACCAACGATCGACTTCAGTATGCTGCTGACCAACCTGGGAGGAGATATTCTTTACCACATCACAGGATTGCTTTTAGTGCCTATACTGACTTCCTTCAAACACACGTCACTTTCCAGCAGCCAGACAAAATAAACAAACAAAAACAGGAACATAAACATGATGGTGGGTGACACGTCCTCATGAACAACGTTGTCTGAACCCCAAATAGAATACCTTCTCTCATGATGTGTTTTCTTTCAGAATTGTTTTTCAGGGTAACGGGCAAATGGAGACTCTTCATTTATTTTGCCCTGAAAATAGGAATTAAAAGGAAGATTTACAATTAATTTGGATTCAAAGATTTGTACCTTTTGAATGTATTGCATTTGAGACAAAAGACTGGAGCACAAAGTGTGTAAAGCACATAATTTAAAAAAGAAACCATCTTTGCATAGAATTGATCATCAACGTCAAGTATCTGATAAACTGGCCTAATTCTCACGTGTTAAAGAATACATATTGGCTTACATGACTTTGGTTTCCTGTGCGTTAAACAGCTTTTCTTCTGTCACTTCTATATCCGAATGTCCTGTTCATTGAACAGGAAGCTCTTTTGCATGCAATATCTATACCACCAATACAAAATCAATTCACCAATGGCACATCTTCAAGCCTCTGAAATGTTGAACCTCTGGGAGTAATGAGCTTTGCAATTCCAACAGCCAGCAGAAGACCCAGACAGATGCAGAATATGCAGAGGACTGCTACGAGGCCCGGACTCCTTGATAAGACATGTCTCCCATCACTTTCTAAGGCTAAAGAATAAATAATAGTGATAAAGTATGGTTACAAAAAATATATAAATCAGTTCTCTTAAAAGTAAATTTAATCTATTAAATCAGGTGGCATTTCTGAAACATGAACATTCTGTTCTCTTGAAAGCTTAATTACAACAGAACCTATGTGTCCACTGGTAACAGTTTGCTTTACCACTAAGACTCATTGTCTGCAAGGATTATTTCATTTGATTAATTCAATAATATATAAATTATTTTCATGTGAAACACACACCTGTGCTTGAGCTCATGTTCCCTGTTGTAAAATCAGAGCTTGGCGACAATGTTGATGAGAAGATTGAGGATGTTGAGTCATGACCAACTATTCCAGTTAGGGTCTGATTCATAGTAGTGTCAGCTGTAAAACCTGTAGAGGTTTGTGTGGTGGTGCTGCCATTGGATGATTGTGATGGAGTCAGTGGCTGAGAGTATTGGGAAGGCTCAGTTGCAGGTGATGAAGGGGATGATTCCATTGGGACTCTAGTGTCACCAGTAGGATCTGTATTAGGTGCTTCACTGACTGATGAACTTGTCCTACTGGTTGGCATGGCAGGGGCCACTGTGGGGATGGTGACAGACAATGTTGGGGTATTCCTGGTGGTTGCCTTCATTGGAGTCACTGTCAAGGTTGATGATAGGGCTCCAGAGGACCCTGCATTAAAGGAGTGTCAGTATTGGATCATTTCATATTTACATACAGGCATATTCATATCTTGTTATGATCTGTAACTGGGTCATCCTCGATAACAAATCTGCATCTGAGTCCAATGTTTTGAGACAATTTGTTTGTGGTAAAACAAATTGAGCCAAAACCTGGTATGCATTTGGGTAGTCTATTGTGATAAACCAGGGATGGGAAGGGGGGTCTCAATTTACTGTTGAGAGTTAGAATAGTAGAATACACAAGGTACAATTTTAAAATTTGGTTGTGCATCAGCAGTTTCTCTTTTTATGTCAGTCAATATTTTTTAGATCAATAAGTTAGCTCGCCGCTAAACTATCTAAGCTTGTTATCAGTCTCACTCTGATACACTAAATGACCAAAAGTATGTGGACACTTGCTCGTCAAACATCTCATTCCAAAATCATGGGCATAAATATGGAGTTGGTCCCCACTTTGCTGTAGTAACAGCCTCCACTCTTCTTGGAAGGCTTTCCACTAGATGTTGGAACATTGCTGCAGGGACTTGCTTCCATTCAGCCACAAGAGCGTTAATGAGGTCGGGCGCTGATGTTGGGCGGTTAGGCCTGGCCCGCAGTCGGCCTTCCAATTCATCCCAATGGTGTTCAATGTAGTTGAGTTCAAGGCTCTGTGGAGGCCAGTCAATTTCTTCCACATCAATCTCGACAAACCATTTCTGTATGGACCTCGCTTTGTGCACGGGGACATTGTCATCCGCCAAACTCAGATTTGTCCGTTGGACTGCCAGATGGTGAAGAGTGATTCATCACTCCAGATAACGCATTTCCACTGCTCCGGAGTCCAATTGCGGCGAGCTTTACACCATTCCAGCCAATGCTTGGCATTGCACATGGTGATCTATTTCATGAAGCTCCCAACAAACAGTTGTTGTGCTGACGTTGCTTCGAGAGGCAGTTTGGAACGCAGTAGTGAATGTTGCAACCGAGGACAGACAAGGACAGCACTCGGCGGTCCCGTTCAGTGAGCTTGTGTGGCCTACCACTTCGCTGCTGAGCCGTTGTTGCTCTTAGATGTTTCCACTTCACAATAACAGTACTGACAGTTGACCGGCTGTGTGCTCGATTTCATACAGCTGTCAGCAACGGGTGTGGCTGAAATAGCCGTATCCACTAATTTGAAGCGGTGTCCACATACTTTTGTATATATAGTGTATCATATTAAAAACTGCAAACATTTCTCTCCCTTCCATAGAAAACTTGCTTTAAAGCTGTGACATTTTCTCTACACCCCAAATGTGTAGAATTGCACAAAATGAACCCTTTTTTTTAAATTGTCAAGATTGCCAATAAAACATTTTGAATGCAATGTGGTGGTGAGGGAAGCACTCATGATCAGTTCAGATTTTTTGTGGCCCCCCACCCCCATCAAAGTTGCTCATCCCTGTGATAGACTGTTACTGGCCAGTGCACACGCAACATTTGGTTCTGTACTGGGTGCTGAGATTAGCATTTGGGTAGCACAACTGGGTCGATTGACAAGGTTACATGTAGAGCTGGAGTGTAAAAGAGAAACGTAATGTCTGTTTTGCTAATGAAGAACAAGACTTCACATGATTTGCATATTATGTAAGTAATACTACATTTTGCAATATCTAAAATGGTAGATGTAAATAACCCAGATGGTGCCATTATATTAACAGACTACTATAGATTCAACTAATCCCAAACTCATATTTGCTTGGAGGCATGCCCCTGGCCTTTTAGGTTTCACTGGAACGTTCTTCATTAGTAACCTAATGCCCTATGACCTTAGAAAAAAACCTGTATTAAATTCAGACCTTTTTATAGAATACTTTGTAGCTGCTTGTATGTATTATACAAAAATAAACCTATATCACTTGACCTGAAACCATGTCCTGTATTGTGTTAAACAGGTATTTCCTAGTCATGTTTTATTTTTACAGTATGACCCTAACCTCAATTGTTGCATAATTTGCATATAAAATGAGCCCTCCATCCAGTTTAGGTAAATTATTCTCCAAGTAAACAGGTTTCACGAAGAAAATGTAAAATATTGACTTACCAAGAGCGACGGCTACCGAAACAAATGATATAAATATAGTGACACCCATTACACCTGCCATGTTGCCCTAGAGGTAAAGACACTCAACTCAACAACACGTCCACATTATTACATCCTTGAAAGCAGGATGTTGGTAAATGGCCAGGGAGGTGTGCTTATTTTTTCAGTGCATATTCAATGGCTGGGGCTGGCGAGTCATTGTTTGAACAAGTATGTTAGCTCAATAATAAAATGCGCCGCTCAAATTTACCACCCTCAAAGTGTCGGGAATTGAATGGCAGGCAACAGCCTCGAGGCTTTACGGTGGGATTAATTTGTCACGCCCTGGCCATAGAGAGGCTTTTTATTCTCTATTTTGGTGAGGCCAGGGTGTGACTAGGGTGGGCATTCTATGTTATTTTTTCTATGTTTTTGTATTTCTTTGTTTTTGGCCGGGTATGGTTCTCAATCAGGGACAGCTGTCTGTCATTGTCTCTGATTAAGGTTGCGTCACATTCTTTGCTGTTTACCTGTTTGTTTTTTGGTTGTTTCGGTTTCACTTTCATTAAAAGGGTGCCATTAAAAGGGTGCCAGAGCCGCCCTCCTGTCCGGAGCCGCCCGTCAGTCCGGAGCCGCCCGTCAGTCCAGAGCCGCCAGAGCCGCCCTTCACACCGGAGCCGCCCTTCACTCCGGAGCTGCCAGAATCGCAGCCCCTCAGTCCAGAGGCGCCCCTCAGTCCAGAGGCACCCTCTATGAGGGTCTTCAGTCCGGGGCCCGCTGTGAGGGTCCCCGCTCCAGAGGCGCCACCTAAGTGGGCCAAGACAGAGGTGGAGCGGGGTCCATGTCCCGCACCCGAGCCGCCACCGTAAAGAAGGCCCATCCGGACCCTCCCCTTTAGAGTCAAGTTTTGCGGTCTGAGTCCGCACCTTTGGGGGGGGTACTGTCACGCCCTGGCCATAGAGAGGCTTTTTATTCTCTATTTTGGTTAGGCCGGGGTGTGACTAGGGCATTCTATGTTCTTTTTTCTATGTTTTTGTATTTCTTTGTTTTTGGCCGGGTATGGTTCTCAATCAGGGACAGCTGTCTGTCGTTGTCTCTGATTGAGAACCATACTTAGGTAGCCTTTTCCCACCTGTGTTTTGTGGGTAATTATTTTTCCGTTTGTGTGCACCTCAGTTACGTCACATTCTTTGCTGTTTACCTGTTTGTTTTTTGGTTATTTCAGTTTCACTTTCATTAAAAGATGTGGAACTACATGCACGCTGCAACTTGGTTGATTTATGACAGGGAGTTTGAGGATAGCGAGTGACATAATTATTCTACAAAACAATTAAAATCCTTCACAAAATCCTTAACATCCATTCACATAACTTTCTTAATGCGTCAGCTATTATTTAATATCTACTGTTTAAATGATTTGAAAAACATCAATTGAATTCCTAAAAATACAGACAACATACCTAAATAAAGCAGCATTGTCTGAGAAAATAATCACGAGCTAGGTTTCCATCCAATTAGCGACAGATTCTCATGCGAATATTAAAAAATCTGCATAAAGAATACATTTTCATGTACGGAATAAAAAACAGTTCAGTGTATTTTCAACTCTAACGAACTCTACAAAAACTGTTGCGTTAAATAGCAAACGTGCACAGTGGCGAACCGTTATTCAGGGCCCGCCTGTTTTGAGCCCCATATTGTTAACATAAAATATATATATGTTATTGTTTTGGGTGGGGGCATGCCTGTTTTGCATGTTATTTTGGCATTAGTACATGTCACAAATCAGTTTGGAAACAATGTAAAAAATATATAATTGAGTTAAAAAAGCCGCATACAAACATGGTTTCTCTTTTGTTTTCTTGAGTAAGGCAGCTTCAAAATGCAGGTGTTTCAGCCTAGCTCTGTGCTTTCTGTGGTGGTGGGGCAAGCCAGCAGAAACTATGGACCAATTTGGCCATTATTGGCTCAGTGTTTTGTCACTCATGGGGACACTACGTTCCCATGAGTTAGACCTCGACAGTGGCGATTTTAGCATGTAAATCTTGGTGCGGCAAACTCAACCAAGAAAATGTTTTGGGATGCATGCCAGCAAAGCCACTAAACAATACATTAATTGCACTATAACGGCATCAAGCGGTGCCCACCAATTGTTAGGGCCTACATAAAGCTGTCCAAACAGCAGAGATTTCTTTCCAGCACAATGGAGTGAATCCTTACCACGCTACACCTGGCTATCAGCGGAGCCTTGTCTGGCAACGAAACAATTCATTCAGCCTCGTTTACTTCCTTTTTAAAAAACATAGCTGATATGGCTGACCATATCTCCCTGGCATATTACGTCATTTATGCAGCAGCATATAAGACATTTTTGGACTCACCTTGTTGGCAAATTTTGTCATCAAAGAAAGAGATTTACAATTCCGCGTTGGATGACTGTTCAAAACGTATTTTCCAAGTCTGACATCCCAGTTGCAATGCTTACGGTTTGCCACTGTCACCGATTCCTTCCTTACAACTCATTGTTGAATTTGCGATTTCCAACTTATTGTGTAATATTTATTTCCAATGGCGGTTGAGCACTGATACGTTTGATCTATTATTTATCATCATTATTTCTCTTCACATGACAAGGATTAAAAAGGATTTGCCAGTAGATTGTCTACTTGGTTTATCATGATGACTGCTAGCTAAGATTTTGAAAGTAAGATGTTGACATGATCAGTCTAATCAAAGCTACTGTAGATATAATGTGATTTGACGTCATTTTATTTGTGGCCAATGATCTTGAGCCTTATTGGAAGGGCACTTCTAATGTAACTCCATGGCAGCACCCAAAGGGCTCATATTCTTGATGTTTATCCTTACTAAAGGCGGGTGATGTAGTGTCCCCATGAGCGACAGAACAGGGAGCCAATCACGGTGCAATGCTGAGCCAATCATGGTGCAATGCTCCTATTTTCTGCTAGCCTGCCCCACCACCAAAGAAAGCACTGAGCTAGGCTGAAACACCCGCATTCTGGAGCTGCCTGTTTGTATGCGGCTTTATTAACTCAATGATATATATATTTTTTACATTGTTTGCAAACTGATATGTGACACGTATTAATGCCAAAATAACATGTAAACAGGCAAGCCCCCCAAAAAACAACATGTATACCTTTTCCCCCCCACCTGCCATGAATGACGGGTCACCACTGGACCTCGAAAATTCTCACCCCTTGGGTGCTTCCATAGAGTTACATTAGAAGTGCCCTTCCAAGAAGGATCAAGGTCATTGGCCACAAATAAAATGACGTCAAATACGTTACATGTACAGTAGCTTTGATAGGACTGATCATGTCAACGTTATACTTTCTGAATATTAGCTAGCAGTCATCATCATGAATCAAGTCGACAATCTTTTTTTATTGTTTTTTAAAATTTATTTCACCTTTATTTAACCAGGTAAGCAACTGTGACCTGGCCAAGATAAAGCAAAGCAGTGCAACAGAAACAAAAACACAGAGTTACACATGGAATAAACAAAAGTACAATAACACAATAGAAAAAAAAGAAAGTCTATATACAGTGTGTGCAAAAGGCATGAGGAGGTAGGCAATAAATAGGCCATAGTAGCAAAGTAATTACAATTTAGCAGATTAACACTGGAGTGATAGATGAGCAGATGATGATGAGCAGATGATGGTGTGTAAGTAGTGATACTGGCGTGCAAAAGAGCAGTAAAGTAAATTAAAACAATATGGGGAATGAGGTAGGTAGATTGGGTGGGCTATTTACTGATGGACTGTGTACAGCGATTGGTTAGCTTCTCAGATAGCTGATGTTTAAAGTTAGTGAGGGAAATGTAAGTCTCCAGCTTCAGCAATTTTTGTCATTCGTTCCAGACACTGGCAGCAGAGAACTAGAAGGAAAGGCGGCCAAACAGGTGTTGGCTTTGGGGATGACCAGTGAGATATACCTGCTGGAGCGCGTGCTACGGGTGGGTGTAGTTATCGTGAACAGTGAGCTGAGATAAGGCGGAGCTTTACCTAGCATACACTTATAGATGACCTGGAGCCAGTGGGTCTGGCGATGAATATGAAGCGAGGGCCAGCTTACTAGAGCATATAGGTTGTAGTGGTGGGTGGTATAAGGCGCTTTGGTAACAAAAGAGATGGCACTGTGATAGACTACATCCAATTTGCTGAGTAGAGTGTTGGAAGCTATTTTGTAGATGACATCGCTGAAGTCGAGGATCGGTAGGATAGTCAGTTTTACTAGGGTAAGTTTGGCGGCGTGAGTGAAAGAGGCTTTGTTGCGAAATAGAAAGCCGATTCTAGATTTGATTTTGGATTGGAGATGTTTGATATGATTCTGGAAGGAGAGTTTACAATCTAGCCAGACACCTAGGTATTTGTAGTTCTCCACGTATTCTAGGTCAGAACCGTCCAGAGTAGTGCTAGTCGGGCAGGCGGGTGCGGGCAGCAAACGGATGAAAAGCATGCTTTTAGTTTTACTAGCGTTTAAGAGCAGTTGGAGGCCACGGAAGGAGTGTTGTATGACATTGAAGCTCGTTTGGAGGTTAGTTAACACAGTGTCCAAAGAAGGGCCAGATGTATACAGAATGGTGTCATCTGCGTAGAGGTGGATCATGGAATCACCCGCAGCAAGAGCGGCATCGTTGATATATACAGAGAAAAGAGTCGGCCAAAGAATTGAACCCTGTGGTACCCCCATAGAGACGGCCAGAGGTCTGGACAACAGGCCCTCCGATTTGACACACTGAACTCTGTCTGTGAAGTAGTTAGTGAACCACGCTATGCAGTCATTTGAGAAACCAAGGCTATTGAGTCTGCCGATACGAATACAGTGATAGGACAGAGTCGAAAGCCTTGGCCCAGGTCGATGAAGACGGCTGCACAGTACTGTCTTTTATCGATGGCGGTTATGATATTGTTTAGTACCTTGAGCGTGGCTGAGGTGCACCCATGACCAGCTCGGAAACCGGATCGCACAGAGGAGAAGGTACGGTGGGATTCTAAATGGTCAGTGATCTGTTTATTAACTTGGCTTTCGAGGACTTTAGAAAGGCAGGGCAGGATGGTTATAGGTCTATAACAGTTTGGGTCTAGAGTGTCACCCCCTTTGAAGAGGGGGATGACCGCTGCAGCTTTCCAATCTTTAGGGATCTTGGATAATACGAAAGAGAGGTTGAACAGACTGGTAATAGGGATTGCAACAACGGTGGAGGATAATTTTAGAAAGAGAGGTTCCAGATTGTCTAGCCCAGCTGATTTGTACCGGTCCAGGTTTTGCAGCTCTTTCAGAACATCTGCTATCAGGTCGATTAGAAAGGCCTGTTCGCAGAAGTGTTTTAGGGAGCGTTTGACAGTGATGAGGGGTGGTCGTTTCACTGCGGACCCATAGCGGATGCAGGAAATGAGGCAGTGATTGCTGAGATCCTGATTGAAAACAGCAGAGGTGTATTTGGAGGGCAAGTTGGTCAGGATAATATCTATGAGGGTGCCCATGTTTACGGATTTCAGGATGTACCTGGTGGTTTCCTTGATAATTTGTGTGATATTGAGGGCATCTAGCTTAGATTGTAGGACTGCTGGGAGTGTTAAGCATATCCCAGTGTAGGTCACCTAACAGAACGAACTCTGAAGATAGATAGGGGTCAATCAATTCACATATGATGTCCAGGGCATAGCTGGGATCTGAGGGGGGTCTATGACAGGTGGCAACAGTGAGAGACTTATTTCTGGATAGATTCATTTTTTAAATTAGAAGCTCAAACTGTTTGGGCAGTAGATTGCAACTCCTCCCCCTTTGGCAGTTCTATCTTGACGGAAAATGTTGTAGTTGGGTATGGAAATTTCAGAATTTTTGGTGGCCTTCCTAAGCCAGGATTCAGACACGGCAAGGACATCAGGGTTGGAGGAGTGGGCTAAAGCAGTGAGTAAAACAAACTTAGGGAGGAGGCTTCTGATGTTAACATGCATGAAACCAAGGCTTTTTCGATTATAGAAGTCAACAAATGAGAGTGCCTGGGGACACACAGGGCCTGGGTTAGCCTCCACATCACCCGAGGAACAGAGGAGGGGTAGGATTAGGGTACGGCTAAAGGCTAGCAAAACTGGTCGTCTAGTGCGTTGGGGACAGAGAATAAAAGGAGCAGATTTCTGGGTGTGGTAGAATAGATTCATGGGGTGTGGCTACAGTGGAGGTAAGCCCAGGCACTGAGTGATGATAAGAGAGGTTGCATCTCTGGCAAATACTTGTCATATGAAGAAAAATAATGAAGAGAAATTATAGATAAAACATATCCGTGCTCAAGTTGGAAATCGGAAATTCAACAATGAGTGGTTTGGAAGGAATCAGTGGCAATGGCTGTGTGGTCCCAAAACTGGGATTAAGGGGCTCTTTTCCAAGTTTAAAATTATAAACATTCAACATTGGCCATGTTGTCAATGAAGCATGATTTGTGCCGCACTCAAAACAACTGTTAACTCGGAACTGCGAAAACTTGTCTTCAGTGAGTTCAAGACAACTGGGAAGTCGGGAATAAACGAGGTAAGACCTGAAGATCAATGATGTCATCATGATTTGACCTTGATGTTTTCCGAGTTCCCAGTTGTTTTGAAAGTACCATAAATCCAGAGAATGCCAGACTTTGATGACAAAAATTTTCCACGAAGGACCGCGGCACCAACTTCCTGTTGAAGTGAGCACAGCACAACAATGTGAGTCCAAAAATGTATTGTATGCTCAAATAAAATAAAATTGTATTTGTCACATGCACCGAATACAAAAGTGCTAAACAAATAGTTATATTGACTACGTCCGTCCTAGCTCACTCATTAATGTCTTAAAATAAATTACAGATTGCCTCTTATTCGTTTATCGTCCCTTAATGCCATAGTTTTTACATCTCAATTGTCATTAGAAACCGTATGTTTAAGCAAGTCAGCCATATCAGCTATGTTTTAAAAAAAGGCAGTAAATAAGGTTGAATGAACTGTTTCGCTTCCAGACTGTTTTGCTGCACTTTTGAAATGTACAGCGACAGACTTCAGAACATGTGCTGTTCTTACAGTGTTCTCCTTGTACACCAAGTCAGAACCGCTGATAGCCAGGTGTAGCAGTGATAAAATGTTGGGAGAAATGTATGTAGCTCTGACAGTTTGTGGGCACGGTTTGTCACCGTTATAGTGCAATTAATGTATTGTTTTGTGTTGTGTTGTGTAGTGGCTTTGCTGGCATGCATCCCACTTGTATTTTTTTTTTGCCCCAACAAGATTTACATGCTAAAATCGCCACTGAATGTGCCTACATATCTGGTCCTGGCATGTACGCTCATTAGCTAACAGGTGGCAGATACAGTGCAGGTAGGTTGTGCGGGTAGGCTAGTCTATGATGAGATTATTATGGACGCGAGCTTGAAATAATAGGTTTATTTGTCAAACGGCATTCAAGCATTGATCATCATGTCACCAGAATAAGACCGTTGATAGATATTGAAAAGGTGCATCAAGATCACAGTGCACTTCCAACAACCTGTGAAGTTCATCATAATTTATTTCATCTATAGCCAAATAAACTGTATGGTTTAACAAGTCATCGTGGAAGGACCACACACCATATCATCGCGTGACTCCAAATTTACTTCGATATGATGGTTATTAGGTACAGTTGAATTCGGACATTTACATACACTTAGGTTGTATTCCAACACTCTACCTAAAACTCGTATTTCAATCACTCCACAAATTTCTTGTTAACAAACTATAGTTCTGGCAAGTCGGTTAGTATATCTACTTTGTGCATGACACAAGTAATTTTTCCAACAATTGTTTACAGACAGATTATTTCACTTATAATTCACTGTATCACAATTCCAGTGAGTCAGAAGTTTACATACAGAAAGTTGACTGTGCATTTAAAAAGTTGTCATGGCTTTAGAAGCTTCTGATAGGCTAATTGACATAATTTGAGTCAATTAGAGGTGTATCTGTGGATGCATTTCAAGTCCTACCTTCATACTCAGTGCCTCTTTGCTTGACATCACAGTAAAATCAAAAGAAATCAGCCAAGAGAAAAAAATTGTAGACCTCCACAAGTCTGGTTCATCCTTGGGAGTAATTTCCAAACACCTGAAGGTACCACATTCATCTGTACAAACAATAGTACGCAAGTGTAAACACCATGGGAACACGCAGCCATCATACCACTCAGGAAGGAGACGCGTTCTGTCTCCTAGAGATGAAAGTAAAGTGCAAATCAATCCCAGAACAACAGCAAAGGACCTTGTGAAGATGCTGGAGGAAACAGGTACAAAAGTATCTATATCCGGGCCTCCCGAGTGGCGCAGTGGTCTGAGGCACTACATCGCAGTGCTAGCTGTGCCACTAGGAATTCTGGGAGTCCAGGCTCTGTTGCAGTCGGCCGCGACCGGGAGGCCCATGGGGCGGCGCACAATTGGCCCAGCGTCATCCGGGATAGGGAGGGTTTGGCCGACAGGGATATCCATGTCTCATCGCACACTAGCGACTCCTGTGGCGGGCTGGGCGCAGTGCACTCTGACACGGTCGCCAGGTGTACTGTCATGGCTGTGTGGAGAGATGGACCAAGGCGCAGCGTGCTCTGAGTTCCACATCTTTATTTTTTTGAAACGTACAAAACTAAAAGGAAACAAACAACGTAACGTAAGAGGTTCGACATGCACTAACTCAAATCAAGATCCCACAAAACACAGTGGGGAAATGGCTGCCTAAATATGATCCCCAATCAGAGACAACGATTAACAGCTGCCTCTACCAGGCCAACCAGGCCAACATAGATAGTAACACACGCGGCCAACATACCAGGCCAACATAGATAGTAACACACGCGGACATATGCAGGTAGCCGAAAGACAGGAATTCCCTGTTAAGCAGAGATATCTTCCACCCTACATCCCTGAAAAATAACCTCCCTGTCAGCCAATACAGTCGCGTACGCAATATCTTTAGTCCACAGTGACTATGACAAACAAGCCGACTGTCTGGATGGGCGTTTCAGACAGCGGGGTTACCCAGAGGAATGGCTTCATGACGCAAGGGACCGTTACAAGAATATGAACCAGGATGACAGCCTCAAGCCCAAATCACCCCACCCCCTGACACACGAGTTTAATGCTTCCTTCAATACTCCCCACTTGGCAAACAGTTCGACCATATCATTAAAAAACACTGGCACTTCTTGAGCACTGATCCACAACTGGAAAAGACGTTGAAAGAAGCCCACGTGATGTCTTCAGACGCCCCCCAACATCAGTCAAATGGTGGTGCTGTCTGATCTTCCAGCAGTGCCACATAGCACCTTTCTAGACAATGTGACCTACGGTAATTACAGATGTGGCCGATGTATCCAGTGTCACTTTACGAACAAATGCACAATGTTCAATCGCCCTATCACGGGCAAGGCCATTAAGATTAAGGCCACCATTGTGTGAGCCACAAAAAAAATTACTATTAAAGATCAATTGTATTTGTGGTCTACGCTATGTAGGAAAAACGAAACGAGCTCTGAAAACAAGGATAGCAGAACACAGGAGTAATATTAGGACTCTTGACCATAGAAACCCTGTGGCTGCGCATGTCATGGCGGCTCGTCACAACATCAACTTTCTGAGATACATTCTACTGAGCATAGAATTGTATTGGATTCACCGTTTGTCCACCGTGTTTCCTAAAGGTCTGAACCAAGAGTTTGATATCAGACCATATCTTACATGTTAAGTTGATTTGTCCTGCCATCCTGGTCCCCACTTTGTCATGTTGTACATATTAGATTTTCTGTAACTACTAGGCCCTACATGTGTCCATCTCATTGATATTAATCACAAGTTGTTTTTGAAATAGGTCACTGTAATTGTATCTACGGCCACCGCGCGTAATTGTCTTTTGGACGGGTATTCCAACAGTTTCCAACGTAATCTTTTTTTTATAGTTACCTAGGTTAACTTGGACTATTTGTATGTATATAACCCTTTATGACCATATGTACCTCTGTGATTAATTATGATTGACTATGCAAAAGTGAATAGAATTGTTTCCACACCAACGATGCGTCATGTGCAAAATGGTCATGTGAGGTGAAATATTTGAACGTTTAATGTGCATAATCAGTGTGCGGGCCTTCCTGTTCTTTACACTTCAACACGCGCAGCCTTCCATGCACAATAAGTCCATTTGATGGAAACATCTCTGGTGGGAAAATGTCCATATTGTTTTATGCAGATTTTAAATTAAAATCTGTTGCAAATTGGATGCAAAGTTAAGCCTCTGTCGGTATTCTTAAATCAACAGTGGGAGGAATTCCTCACTACACACAAGTGTTTATGGGTAATATTTTATAATACTGAATGTATAACCACTTATTTACCAAAAACGCAATAGTGGAAAAAGTACCCCATTGTCATACTTGACTAAAAGTAAAGACAACTTAATAGAAAATGACTCAAGTAAAAGTGAAAGTCACCCAGTAAAATACGAGTAAAAGTCTAAAAGCCTTTGGTTTTAAATATACTTAAGTATCAAAACTAAAATAATCATTTTAAATTATTTATATTAAGCAAACCAGTAACCACAATGTTCTTATATTCTTATTTACAGATCGCTAGGGGCACATTCCAAAACTCAAGACATTTACAAATGAAGCATTTGTGTTTAGTGAGTCCACTAGATCAGAGGCAGTAGGGAAGACCAGGATGTTCTCTGGATAAATATGTGAATTGGACCATTTTCTGTCCTGCTAAGCATTCAAAATGTAACAAGTACTTTCGTGTGTCAGGGAAAATGTATGGAGCAAAAAAATGACATTTATTTTCTTTAGGAATGTAGTGAAGGAAAAGTAAAAGTTGTCAAAAATATAAATAGTATAGTAGAGACCCAAAAAACTACTTGAGTAAAAATACTTTCAAGTACAACTTAAGTACTTTGCACTACTGCAAAACTGTCAACAAAAAAAAACCTGTCACATATCCTTTGATCCCTTTCAATCATTTTTTTTCTTCACAGTTGTAATGTATTATTTAAGAGTAATCAGGTCAGACAACTACACACATTTTAAAATTTTGTATTTAAAAAACAAACAAACATTAAACATGTTAATCACAGCATTTTACTGATTTTTTTCCACCCAACTATGCAAATAAGAGATCATAGATTGATATGTAATATGAACGGACTGTGCACAATCTATCGTTTCCATTCAACACATTTGCCATAACTTACCAACTATGTAAATAAATACATAGCATTCTTCATTTAACTGTTGAATATGTAAATCCTTTCAAAAGTAATAGAACGTGTATTTAACCATCATTGCTTCAAGTTTTAAATTGTTGTGAAAAACATCTACATCACTGTGACTAACCATAGAGGTCACTAGAACAATCATCTTGCAGTAAAACATTGAATACTGGAGTAATTGATATCTTTCATTATTCAGATAAACTTATTGGTCCATTTGAAATCCTGAGACAAATATTAGGCAGTAGTGAATCACTTTTAAGGCAAGATTGGTACCTTAAACAGTAGGATAACAGTATTTGATTATAGTTAATGTGGCTGGAAATAATTAAACCAGAAAAGTTACATGACACATAACTAATTATACACGCATGAAATTATACACCTTCCAGTGCGCAAGAGATAACTGTTCCAAGCATGAAACATTGATCTTCAACTACACTGCTCAAAAAAATAAAGGGAACACTAAAAAAACACATCCTAGATCTGAATGAATGAAATATTCTTATTAAATACTTTTTTCTTTACATAGTTGAATGTGTTGACAACAAAATCCCACAAAAATTAGCAATGGAAATCAAATGTATCAACCCATGGAGGTCTGGATTTGGAGTCACACTCAAAATTAAAGTGGAAAACCACACTACAGGCTGATCCAACTTTGATGTCATGTCCTTAAAACAAGTCAAAATGAGGCTCAGTAGTGTGTGTGGCCTCCCTACAACGCCTGGGCATGCTCCTGATGAGGTGGCGGATGGTCTCCTGAGGGATCTCCTCCCAGACCTGGACTAAAGCATCCGCCAACTCCTGGACAGTCTGTGGTGGATAGAGCGAGACATGATGTCCCAGATGTGCTCAATTGGATTCAGGTCTGGGGAACGGGCAGGCCAATCCATAGCAGCAATGCCTTCCTCTTGCAGGAACTGCTGACACACTCCAGCCACATGAGGTCTTGCATTAGGAGGAACCCAGGGCCAACCGCACCAGCATATGGTCTCACAAGGGGTCTGAGGATCTCATCTCGGTACCTAATGGCAGTCAGGCTACCTCTGGCGAGCACATGGAGGGCTGTGCGGCCCCCCAAAGAAATGCCACCCCACACCATAACTGACCCTCCGCCAAACCGGTCATGCTGGAGGATGTTGCAGGCAGCAGAACATTCTCCACGGCGTCTCCAGACTGTCACGTCTGTCACATGTGCTCAGTTTGAACCTGCTTTCATCTGTGAAGAGCACAGGGCGCCAGTGGCGAATTTGCCAATCTTGGTGTTCTCTGGCAAATGAAAAACGTCCTGCACGGTGTTGGGCTGTAAGCACAACCCCCACCTGTGGACGTCGGGCCTTCATACCACCCTCATGGAGTCTGTTTCTGACCGTTTGAGCAGACACATGCACATTTGTGGCCTGCTGGAGGTCATTTTGCAGTGCTCTGGCAGTGCTCCTCCTGCTACTCCTTGCACAAAGGCGGAGGTAGCGGTCCTGCTGCTGGGTTGTTGCCCTCCTAAGGCCTCCTCCAGGTCTCCTGATGTACTGGCCTGTCTCCTGGTAGCGCCTCCATGCTCTGGACACTACGCTGACAGACACAGCAAACCTTCTTGCCACAGCTCGCATTGATGTTCCATCCTGGATGAGCTGCACTACCTGAGCCACTTGTGTGGGTTGTAGACTCCGTCTCATGCTACCACTAGAGTGAAAGCACTGCCAGCATTCAAAAGTGACCAAAACATCAGCCAGGAAGCATAGGAACTGAGAAGTGGTCTGTGGTCCCCACCTGCAGAACCACTCCTTTATTGGGGGTGTCTTGCTAATTGCCTATAATTTCCAACTGTTGTCTATTCCATTTGCACAACAGCATGTGAAATGTATTGGAAATCAGTGTAGCTTCCTAAGTGGACAGTTTGATTTCACAGAAGTGTGATTGACTTGGAGTTACATTGTGTTGTTTTAGTGTTCCCTTTATTTTTTGGAGCAGTGTATTTGGAGTTCAGTACTAGGGCTAAACCTACTCCTCAAACCGTTTAGCTGGAGCGATGGGCCCAACAGCCTCCTGGGTCACCTCTATGACACCACTGTCAAGAACGAGCTCTCCTGGTTGATCATCTTCCTGTCAAAAGACCAATAGAATGGATTAAAAATATACACGCAGGATGTACTAGAATTCTATCAGTGTATTGTCCTTATGCGTTAGTGTATTTGACAGAGAAGTTAATTAAGGGGGTTTTGCCTGACGAGTCAAACTGAATTCTTCCGCTGCTCTATTGTTCGCTACATATTTTGGTCTGAGACTGCCATCATTGAAGTCGTTTGTAGTGACGTCAAAATGAGGGGGTGGGTTGTGTAAAACCAAGGTCATCAGCAATTAGATCATCTCTAACCAATCAGTGTGTCAAAGCTAAAAACACATTTTCGAAATTCTGCTTTACATGTGTTCTGGCTCTGGTCCAACCCATCGGTTTCTGGGACCAATCAGATGGTCTAGAATGGATTTCCATTATAGAAATTGTCTGGGAGGTACTCAGATCTAGAATCATTGCAGAGAAGAAACTACCTTCCGGGTATTCCGTGGGGTCAGGCTGGAGGCCCGGAGCAAGGAGTTTGGGTAGCCAGGCAAAAGGGAGCTATGTTTCCCTACTGATTCCAATATCTCTCTGACTACAGTCCGACTTACTCTGTGTTTGAGGTAAGACAGGTAGGTGTCCCAACCCAGGGTTATTGTGTTCACATAAAGGACCCGGTATTGGGGTGAAAGGAAATAGAAGTTGATCAGCTGTGCGGCAGGCCAGACACACCAATCAGCCTACGGTAAGAAACACATTAATAATTAAAAATATCATAACCTCAGTCAAATCAACCCTCTGTATTCTCTAGTGTCATCATAGATACATCAGCATAACATATAAGATGGTAAAATTGAACAAGGAATACATTATACATCATACAGGACTGTAGTACTTACCTTATAGAACTCCCAGAACTTCTCTTTGAATTCCAGCGCGCCTTTGGATAGACCGTGTCCCTCCATTACTCCCATGCCTGCAATAAACAAAGGTGAAGGATGGGTGCATTGACTGCATGAAAGTCTGGGATATCTACCAAATGATTAAAAAGTATTTAGTCAGTATAAAAATGGAAACACATAGGCTACAGATAACATCCAATCACAATAGTAAGGGTTTGGTACCCATATCAGTTGTTTGTTACCTTAATGCCATTTGTCATATTCTTGGCAAACTTTGACCCACTCTTTAACATCTAGTATTGACGTACGGTACACAAACCCTTATACCTCACTAGTGGCTTGATGCAATTAAACTGACTCCACACACACACAATGCTTTCACATTCAGAACATTTCACCCCCGAGCCCATCCTAATCCCAATGTGAAAAGTCCTATAGATACACAAAACTAGGAAAGGCTGAAGGCCTATTTGTTCTTGCACTAAGACAATCAAATATTGCACATGAGAATGTTATTTGCAGTTATTTTAATGCAAAAATAAATTATACCTTGTATAAATGTAAACCAAAAGAGCTTTTGCATTTCATTCTCACCTAAAAAGTACCAAGCTCCAAGGATTGGTGAGCAAACTAGCTGGTCCACTAGGACTTTCTTGCCTACAGTGTGCAAGGCTTTGCCAATGTAGATTTTATCCAGCCATGAATACCAGTAGTGGAGGACAGGTCCCATAGAGCAACCCACTCCAAACATATGCCCTAGGGAAAATAGAAAATAAACTATTGACAGAAGTACCTCAAAATATTTTCTACATGCATCTATCAAGGATGGGGTATGATGTCAGCTCTAGTATAAAAATAAACATTGTGCCAAGAGCCCAATGCTAATGGAACAGGTGGTAGCTGCACTCGGCCTACTGATGCAGCCAAATATATTGGCACCACTTGAATTTCATAATGCAAAGGGATAAGAACGCTGTTTTTTGGGGGTTGAATTGACATTTTATTTATTTTCAAAACAAATACACGTGTGTACGAACACCAAAAGTTTTACATTTCAACTTGCTTTATAATAAACAGTGAATGGTGCCAATATATTTGACCGCAACTGTACCCAATTTGATATTCTTACCTGTGCGACTCCAGTCACGAATTTTCTGAGGATCTTTCATTTTTTCCCTGGTTTGCTGTATGATATCTCCCAGAGACAACATAACACCTCCACTGAGGGTGTTTGTTAAAATGAGCAATCTTCCTTGTAACAGTGGTTTCCAATAGAATGAAATCCGCACAAGAACATTTTTACCTCGAGGAATTACCATGATTAATATACAGGAGACCAGTCATCTGCAACGCATTAACTAGCTAACTCTGGCTCGTGCATGCCTGGCAAATGTTGATCACACGCTAATCAATATCTACTTTTGAAAGTATCGAAATCGAACCCATCTGATGTAGCAGTTTAGCTGACACACTAGTTGAGTTAAAATAGTAAGTAAAGTGAATGAGAACTGACTCACTTCCGCATCAGCACATGTAACTTTATACCTCAGTGATGTAACTACCACAGAGTTTCCCTGTGTTCCAGGCAGATTTGATGTCCTGAAATCACACACTGCCACCTAGTGTTGACAGTTACATTTGTTGTTTTCAGGCCCTACTGCACTTGCAGCTAGCTAGTGGCCAGCTCAACAATACAATAACATTTTAAATCTGTGAATTAACTTGACTTACTGTGCACGAAGGTCTATTGATATAGATTAGCGTCTTTATATAGGTTGGGGTGGGACAGAGTGCCTAAAGTAAAATCATTTTTACATGTAAAACGTGTTTTGAGAGCACATTTGAATGTGTTGTGGTGATAAATGAAGTATAGCATCAGCATGTGGCAAAAACATTTTTTAACTGTCAAAGGCCTTGTTCTGTCTCCCCGAAGAGTTTTATACAGACGGCAGAAGAGCCAGACTGCTCCTGGACCTCTATGATAGTGGGCATAGAGTGTTCTCCGATATGTCACCATGGGAAGCTACAAATCAACTGTGAAATGTAACAGGCCCTTTCGGTCTCCGTATGGGATATCGTATTGAAAAATGGGATCGCAAGAGAAAATCGAATGAACCTATTCTATTGGGTTCTATTTGACGTGAGCTCTAGTGCAATAGTAAAGGGTAACATTCTGCAATGTAGTAAAACAAATGAATCCATTACCTACCATCCTTGGGTTTAATCCAATGATTTAACCACAGGCTGGATGGTTTGTGGTCAAACATATCTACAATTCAGCAATTACATTGCCAATTTGTTCCCAGATTGGGTTTGCAAAGCCACAGCTGTCCTTCACTCTGCTCCTCATCCATTCAGAGGCAGACACTCTCCCAGTCCCAAATCAAATCCCTGCTATCATTGTTCAGAGGAGTTATGGAATCAGAGGTAGACACTCTCCCTGTCCCAAATCAAATCCCTGCTATCATTGTTCAGAGGAGTTATGGAATCAGAGGTAGACACTCTCCCAGTCCCAAATCAAATCCCTGCTATCATTGTTCAGAGGAGTTATGGAATCAGAGGTAGACACTCTCCCAGTCCCAAATCAAATCCCTGCTATCATTGTTTATGGAATCAGAGGTAGACACTCTCCCAGTCCCAAATCAAATCCCTGCTATCATTGTTCAGAGGAGTTATGGAATCAGAGGTAGACACTCTCCCAGTCCCAAATCAAATCCCTGCTATCATTGTTTATGGAATCAGAGGTAGACACTCTCCCAGTCCCAAATCAAATCCCTGCTATCATTGTTCAGAGGAGTTATGGAATCAGAGGTAGACACTCTCCCTGTCCCAAATCAAATCCCTGCTATCATTGTTCAGAGGAGTTATGGAATCAGAGGTACAGCACCACCGGTTTCTCTCATCATCACCGCTCAGAATAATTAGAAATGTTTTACATTTTAGTAGACACTCTTATCCAGAGGAATTTACAGGAGCAATTAGGGGTAAGTGCCTTGTTCAAGTGCATATCAACAGATTTTTCACTTAGTTGGCTCAGGGATTCAAACCAGCGACCTTTCAGTGACTGTCCCAATGCTCTTAACCACTAGGCTACCTGCAGCCCTATCCAATCCATAGCCATTACAACACAATAAACAGTGAAGGCTACAATCAATTATTGCAATCTGTGGTAGACTCTACATGATCCAAATACATAATAAGTAATAATAAGACCCAACCAACACCTAAAGCTATTTACACCAGAGACATCATTATTCAAATAAATTGAAAGAGAGATAACAAAAAGCTTTCGTTATTATCAACTGCTGTTGTTGAAGATCATGGCTATGTAAAGTCATTCGATTGATGATTTCCTGACACTATTTTGAAATAAATTATAGAGAAGGTCAAGCTAGGAGGATAAATAATAAATAGGTCTGGGTTTAACGTATCTTGAATATTTTAGGACGTTTCGGTGAACGTGGTCCAGGATTAGTGGCTTGAAATATCAATCAACCCACACCAAAATTGAGGTCCGGCCCACCTCAGTCAGTCATATAACGTGGGTGTTTCTGCAGGTGCTAGACGCGGTGGTGCATTGGTGTAATAAGAGTCTAAAATAAATATTTAAAGGTAAGGAAATTCTGCTATTCTCCGTTAACATTATATCGTCATACCTGGTGTAGAGTTACGCGTGTTAAGGATTTCATGTGGAAATAGCTGACAAAATAGAATAAAGGAGGAACAATATCCTTAATTTGACATAATATGCTTGCTTTAGAGAGAAATGTAATTGCAGTAGCATAGAAATATAATATTCCATATGGGTTGCTTACAATTATGCCGTAATACATGACACTTCAAGCCTAGAAAAATAAAAGCATCCGCATTCCTAAAATAGCCCAGCGGTTACAGTAGCATGTCTGCTTCTCGATATTGTATCTGTATCCTTAATTTGTAGTGCGAGAGAATTCTTACATCAAGGAAACAATGTATAGTTTACGTGAATTGCTATCAAGCATGCCATATGACAATCCAATGCGCTGTAGATAGGTAGGACACGGGTCGCTCTGTGCTCAGAAAGGGAACGAACCATGCAGGAAAGAACATGGTCGTCTTTGATCGTTCAGGCTGAATGGCATTACAATGTTCTTTCTGTAGGCTATTTAAATCCTTGATGTCTTCATATAACCACAGCTTTGACAGCACAAAACCTATAGAGAGAATCATAATGCTGTGTGTGTGAATGCGACCACATCAGCAAGCAGCGGTGGGGGCCTCTTTGTCAGTTACCTATTGAATGTTATCTCAGGACAGCTCACTCACCCAAGTCACCGTTGTTGATTTTTCGGACGATGATGATGCAATATAAAAAAAAATCAACATTTTATATGAATTGTCAACATAGGCTATGTTAAATTTGACAGTTAATAAGAAATACTGATTTAAAACAGGCTACTTGAGCATTTTGCATGTTAGATTGGGACCATTTGAAATAATCATAAATTGAATGCCAGAAAGTAGATATACCACACTATATGATAAGAAACCTGTGAGCATTTAGGCTACTAGTCCTACTATACAGATTGTATGACAGATATGATGTGGCTGGCCTATTCAATGTTTCAGGAGGGCTTGATTATTGCAAATATGATTTATTGAGTCTCATGGCAATATTATATACAGGCATGTCTAAATTGGTGTGAGCATTTCCCTTGTATATACTTTAAATAGATTATACTCCAATGTTATTGCTGGACTCTGTGGGAAAGGCATCCCAGAAAAAGTATTAAGGAATCTTCAATGTTCAATGTTTTAATAGTGGCCGCAATTGCCTGTCCTACAATATCCATTAGATTACACTGCATCCATTTTTGTTTCCTCCCATCCCATGAAAAGAAAAACAACTCCCAGCCCCACTCTCTTAATTGCAGGCTTACATTGTGATTCTGGCAGGTTTATAATATCTTCTGCTCTAAAAAGATGCTATATTTAGCTCCTATTCTTCTTAGAAAAGGGGAAATGTGATTGGATGGGGGAAAATGCCATCTTAGACAATCTTCTATCAGGATGTTTTGGTACCCTGGTTTGTGTCTCACTATGAATTATCATGTTATTTGATTCAGTCCAATTCAGTCCACTGTCAATTTAAAGTTTTTTTTCCCGCTCTTATGCTTAGTTTTCCAATACAAGTAATGAAGCATCACTTTTTGTTTCATTAATTCAACTCATCCTTGAAGCAGAATGCAGGGAGTTGACTTGGAAATGTCTGCTGTGTGTGTCTGTTGTGGAGTATAATTTCTTAGTTTGAGCAATATGTTGACTGTAGAGCAGTGGTCCACAACCTTTTCCATTCCGAGGACCACCATTAATTCGCATTATCTTGGAGATTAAATGTAGAACATTTTTGAAGTGAATGTAACAAATTAAAGGTTTATAATTATGAACAATTTGTATCATGAAAAGTAATATAAAATTGCTTCTAATACCATTAAATACTCCCAAATGTTATTAATTTTGAAAGAAAATAAATGTAATCAAAATATTTTCAATCCAAAATAATTTGCAGACCAAAATAATTAGCAAATTAGGAGGATAGTTACCAATTAGATCAACCAAGCAACTCTTTATAGCTCACCTGGGGTATGATATAGGTTTGGAAAATTAATGTTTAATGCTACTTAAGCACAATGGCTTCTTCTTCAGGCTGCCTAGCTGGGAAAATCAATTAAAGTATCTCACTTCAATAGATTAATTGTTTTTAGTAGATGGGTTCTAAAAATATTATGGACATTCTAAAGTCCTAACATTTAAGTCGATTATATATTGCCTCACATTACATAGGCCTCATATCAGAACCACTTTTTATAATATAAACACTACATGACCAAAAGTATGTGTACACCTGCTCGTCGAACATCTCATTCCAAAATCATGGGCATTAATATGCTGCTATAACAGCCTCCACTCTTCTGGGACGGCTTTCCACTAGATGCTGGAACATTGCTGCGGACACTTGCTTCCATTCAGCCACAAGAGCATTAGTGAGGTTGGTTACTGATGTTGGGCGATTAGCTTAGCTTAGCTTGCAGTAGGCTTTCCAATTCATCCCAAAGGTGTTCGATGGGGTTGATGTCAGGGCTCTGTGCAGGCTAGGCAAGTTCTTACACACGATCTCGACAAACTATTTCTGTATGGACGTCGCTTTGTGCACAGGGGCATTGTCATGCTGAAACAGGAAAGGACCTTCGCCAAACTATTGCCACAAAGTTGGAAGCACAGAATCGTCTAGCATGTTATTGTATGCTGTAGCATTAAGATTTCCCTTCACTGGAACTAAGGGGCCTAGTTTGAACCATGAAAAACAGCCTCCGACCATTGTTCCAGTTTCCACTAATCCAGAGTCCAATGGTGGCGAGTTTTACACCACTCCAGCCGACGCTTGGCATTGCACATGGGGATCTTAGGCTTGTGTGCGTGCGGCTGTTCAGCCATGGGAACCCATTTCCTTTGCTTCCAGAGGCAGTTTGGAACTTGGTAGTGAGTGTTGCAACTGAGGATAGATGATTTTTACACACTAGGTGCTTTATTTTAATGTAAGAAAATAAGTGCTAACAGCCTGTACTTAACTTGACTAACTCACGGAAGTTATTCCCTTATAGTTACCCTGGAATAATGCCCACGTAATGTATAGCGCTGCCCAATTTTCTTTCACTAAAATCTTGTGTTGTTTCATTTGGGCCAGATTAAGCTGAGGTAAACTGCAGCTGCCTTTCTCATTAGCTTGCCTAATCTCAAGGTGTTTGGATCAGGGCCTGTATTCATAAAGAGTCTCAGAGTAAGAGTAATGAATAAGATTACATGGACAAGGAGGACCTGATCATCGATCAGCACACATACTCTGAGACGCTATATGAATACATGCCCAGGTCTGACTCTCAGGTTTTCTGGGATCATCCTGGAATAAAACTGGATTAACGAGCTGCCACCGGGAACCTATCCAAAAGACTAATCAATGGTGTTTGACTCATAGTGCACCGACACAGTCTAGGCCCGGCTGACATTACACAACTGTTTTTTATTTTTTATAATCTGTTAATTATTTTCCAATACGAAGAGACAAACATTAACATTCATTGTCGTGTTTTAATGGAATCCCAAATTTAGAGGACAAAAAACAACTTAACTCGCATATACAAAAATGAAAAAATATAATATGGTACATATTATAAGAAGACAGCGTATAGTCATTACAAGCAATGTAGTTCAAACAAAAATAAATATTGAGTGGAGTACAGTACAGAGTAGCCACAGAGCATCATCCCAGTTGTACACCTGTTGTTATGTTGTCAATCTCTTTAGGCTGATAAAACAAGTGACACAAGTTGATGCCACAGATACTCCTCTTCCCGTCAGACACGGGTCGCTCTGTGTCGCTCTGTGTTCTCAAAGACAAGGGAACAAACCATGTAGGAACAAACATGATTGTCTTTAGTCAGGCAACTACTCCTCTTCCTGTCCTCAGTTGGTAGAGGTTGAAAAGTATATGGTTAATGGTGTTGATTGGAGTTATTTTGAATCTGCATCTCTCATCTAACATTCATCATGATGAATATCATATTTTTGTGTCCAAGTCGTGTGATTAGTTCTCCTGGTCAGCTAGACTTGTGTCCTTAGAAAGGCATAGGGAGTCTAGGGAGCATTAAGTCCTGGCATGACATTGCAAGAAGCATATTTCAGTCAATAGTTGATTAGAAAGCATTTGTTAATTACATTTAGACTAATTGCTCAATCTCTTGAAAGGGAGGCTTCAAGGGAGGCTTACACACCTCCAATAAGGCCTTTGTAAGATCGAGAAATGATGGCCTACTGGTCGGTCTAGGCCTATCATCCTGTCATCTAAATCATGTTTCTCAGAAATAAAAGTAAAAACCACATGGCTTGAATGTTGTGGACACTAGTGTTCAGTCTACAAATCCAAACGCAAGCTTGTTTCACTCATAACCAAGGTGTTCAAAGATAAACGTGTTTGATTACACTTGAACCAGAACCTGTCAGGGATTACATTTAAACCAGAACCTGTCAGGGATTACACTTAAACCAGAACCTGTCAGGGATTACATTTAAACCAGAACCTGTCAGGGATTACATTTAAACCAGAACCTGTCAGGGATTATATTTGAACCAGAACCTGTCAGGGATTACATTTAAACCAGAACCTGTCAGGGATTACACTTGAACCAGAACCTGTCAGGGATTACATTTAAACCAGAACCTGTCAGGGATTACACTTTAACCAAAACCTGTCAGGGATTACACTTAAACCAGCATCTATCAGGTTCCGCCCATTTGTGATGTATTATACTGAAGGTTGGATAGTCCATTTTGTCAGTTTATTTATCAATACTTATTTAGATTGTATTCTGTGTTTGCAGTATTTATCAGGTTGCATATAAATACCTGGCATGCTTTTGCTCTTGACCTTATGTGCGCTTCCTTTTTTCATTACAAGAGTCCTGTGTTGAAAAGCTGAATCAGTTTTCCATGAGACCCTTGTTGAATATGAACAGTGCCTCAGTAGATCTTCAAAACAAGAGTATTATTGCCTTTTTGTTTTAATGACATTATGGGGACAGGTGCACTAAGGTTAAAAATGTGCAGTGTGCTCGCCCTGATACAGTGAAACAGGGAAGAAGAATGTGCAGGACATTCTTCTTGTCCTTTGCCTGTTTCCCTGTAACTTGTATCAAATTTAACACATGGCAAGTATGATGAATGCCAAGTCCTTATTAGGTACTTAGATCCAAATCAAGTACTATTACCAGCAGCTCAGGGTTCTTGTGTAAAAAATAGAATCATGACTCATGAAAAATAACATGTTCCATTATTAAAGAGAGCATCCATGTGTTTTCTGTAAACCGATCTGTCGGAGCACCTATTATACGGGGCATGTCTTGTTTACACGTTATCTCAGGGAGTTTTAGTGTTCCAATGCAGCAGCCAAGTAGAGATAGCAGTCCAAATATAGACAGAGCCTTAGGGACCTCGACTCCTGATGGGCTGCCCTAAAGATTAGAAGTGACCCCGCCAAAAGTTCTTACAGAGTAACCTTCTGCTCAGATATGACCAATCACAGTCCCACTACTGTTCTACCACAGGGGAAGATGTCCTGAGAGGACGAGTGACCTGTCAGTCAATCCGTCTGCCCCAGTCACATTCATTTGAAGTAATTTTTGTTGCATGTGGCACAGACTTCTCTATCTTTCTAGAATGCACTGTTGAGAGCTGAATAAATTATAGACAATGGCTCACATCTTTTGAGAGACAGAATGATTGGTATGTAAAACCAGCAACCCATCATTAAATAGGTGTTGTAAGTATAAGGGAGTTCCGAATGTTCCACTTTGTGTAAAAAGCTTTGATACCTGTCAGGTGCCAGAGAATCGTCAGTGGACTATTTCCTCGCCAAGGAATATCTTGTTGTCACATTGAACCGATGCTGACCATCCGGCAAGTGTCTTCACTGACATTTTCAACGTCTCCCTGACCCAGTCTGTAATACCTATATGTTTCAAGCAGATGACCATAGTCTCTGTGCCCAAGAACACCAAGGTAACCTGTCTAAATTAATATCGCCCCACAACACTCACATCTGTAGCAATGAAATGCTTTGAAAGGCTGTTCATGGCTCACATCAACACCATCATCCCAGACACCCTGGATCCACTCCAATTTGCATACCACCCCAACAGATCCACAGATGATGCAATCTCTATTCCACACCACACTTCCCTTTCCCACCTGGACAAAAGGAACACCTACGTTAGAATGCTGTTCATTGACTACAGCTCAGCGTTCAACACCATTGTGCCCTCCAAACTCATCACTAAGCTAAGAATCCTGGAATTAAACACTTCCCTCTGCAACTGGATCCTGGACTTCCTGACGCTCCGCACCCAGGTGGAAAGGGTAGGCAACAACACATCCGCCACAATGACTCTCAACATGTGGGCCCCTCAGGGGTGTGTGTTTAGTCCCCTCCTGTACTCCCTGTTCACCCACAACTGCGTGGCAGTGCACAACTCCAACACCATCATTAAGTTTGTAGACGACATGACGGTGGTAGGCCTGACCACCGACGATGATGAGACAGCCTATGGGGAGGTGGTCAGAGACTTGGCAGTGTGGTGCCAGGACAACAACCTCTCGCTCAACTTCAGCAAGACAAAGGAGCTGATCGTGGACTACAGAAAAAGGAGGGCTGAGCACGCCAGCATCCATATCAACGGGGCTGTTGTGGAGCAGGTCGAGAGGTTCAAGTTCCTCTGTGTCCACATCACTAAGGAACTATCATGGTCCACACACATCAACACAATCGTGAAGAGGGCACAACAACACCTTTTTCCCCTCAGTTGGATGAAAAGATTCGACATGAGCCCTCAGAACCTCAAAAAGTTATACAGCTGCACTATTGAGACCATCTTGACTGGCTGCATCATCGCTTGGTATGGCAATTGCATGGTGTCCGACCTCAAGGCGCTACAGAGGGTTTTGCGTACTGGCCAGTACATCACTGGGGCCTAGCTCCCTGCCATCCTGGACCTCTATACCAGGCAGTGTCAGAGGAAAGTTCAAAAAATTGTCAAAGACTCCAGCCACCCGTCATAGACTATTCTCTCTGCTACCGCACAGCAAGCGGTACTGATGCACCAAGTCTAGAACAAACAAGACCCTGAACAGCTTCTACCCCCAAACTACAGCACTGCTAAATTGTTTGTTAAATAGTTAACTGATAGCTACCCAGAATTGCTGCATTGAGCCTTTTTGCAGTCTTTTGACTAATCACATTTGCTGCTGTTACTGTTTATTATCTCTCCCTTTTGCTTAGTCCCTTTATCCCTACCTATATGTACATATATACCTCAATTACCTCGTACCCCTGCACATCGGCTCGGTACTGGTATGCTGTGTATATAGCCAAGTTATCGTTACTCATTGTGTATTTATTCCTTGTGTTATTATTAGACTATTTATTTTTTCTCACTGCATTGTTGGGAAGGCACCGTAAGTAAGTTAGTTAGTCTAAACCTGTTGTTTACGAAGCATGTGACAAATAACATTTGATTTGATGGGAACTGATGAAATGGTTCTTGATGCAATGCAGTCTTGTGCCTCTGGTTTATCGATGTTCCAGAGTTTAGTTTCTGATCAATTAATTCCACTCCTCCTTGGTGAACACTGATGAATTGCACTTGGTGATGGATGAGGTTGCTCCCTTTTTTGTACTAGTTGTTAGTGGTGTAAAAATACTTTAAAGTACAACATAAGTAGTTTTTTGGGGTATCTGGTATCTGTAATTTACTATTTATATTTTTGACAACTTTTACTTCACTACATTCCTAAAGAAAATTATGTATTTTTTTACTCCATACGTATTCTCTGACACCCAAAAGTTTTGGGCATTTTGAATGCTTAGCAGGACAGGAAAATTGTTAAACTCACACAGTCTTTTTCTATTAATATAACTTTACTTTTACTGAAGTACGATGATTAGGTACTTCTCCCACTAATGCTAGTTGTGTTTGGCAAGGGCTTAAGCAGGCCTTGATGGTGCTAAATCAATTGGGTGGATATTTGGCATTCTGTATCATTTCATCTGTACTTCTAACATGGCCTTCACTGCTTATCCTAGGTTAGAACTTTTGAAGTATGCCTTTTTGATGTGCCAGAGGCCATTTATAGAAACCAAAGAATGGTGGCACCTTAATTGTGGAGAACAGGCTCATGGTGATGACTGGAACGGAATCAGTGGAATGGTATCAAATACAAACACATGGTTTCCAAGTGTATGATGCCATTCCATTTGCTTTGTTCTGGCCATTTTTATGAGCCGTTTTCCCCTCAGCAGCCTCCACTGATAGAAACACAATGTAATAATAGTACTGCTCTGTGATCACCCAAGAATCAGTATCGGCACTGTTTCCATGATATTTCCAATTACAAGGGATAATTTCAGTTGTTTGACAAACTCTCTCTACTCTTTCAGATGGCTTCAGCTACAGCTACCTATGGACAGAAGGAGTCCTCAGACCAGAACTTTGACTACATGTTCAAGATCCTCATCATTGGAAACAGCAGCGTGGGCAAGACCAGCTTTCTGTTCCGCTACGCTGACGACTCCTTCACGCCGGCCTTCGTCAGCACGGTGGGTATCGACTTCAAGGTGAAGACCATCTACAGGAATGACAAGAGGATCAAGCTACAGATCTGGGTGAGATTTGGAGATGGCTCCTTTCATATGGTTGATATGTCCGTGTAACAAGACCCCTGCCAAAAATGACACTTTTGGTAACCATTACCAAAACCATGGTAAGGCTCACCTGGTAATTATACCCCTAGGTCAGGGATGGGCAACTCCATTCCTTGAGGGCCTGTTTAGTGTAACACTTTTGCCCCAGCCCCAGCTAACACACCTGACTCCAATAATCAACTAATCATGATCTTCAGTTAAAAATGCAATTAGTTTAATCAGCTGTGTATCTCTAGGATAGGGAAAAAGTGTGCCACCACTCCGGCTACCGAGGACTAGAGTTGCCCATCACTGCTCTAGGTGTAATAAAAGGCATAGTTCCAGTTCCACAGAGCTTGAATATAGTACATTCTGAGAGGCATGAGGATGAAATACATCATTGCTTAGATCTCTTACTCTACCTTGAGTGGACAACATATTAGGAACACCTGCTCTTTCCATGACACAGACTGACCAGGTGAATCCAGGTGAAAGCTATGATCCCTTATTGATGTCATGTGTTAAATCCAATCAGTGTGTCAAGAACTGCAATGCTGCTGGGTTTTTCACGCTCAACAGTTTCCCATGTGTATTAAGAATGGTCCGCCACCCAAAGAACATCCAGCCAACTTAACACAAATGTGGGAATCATTGGAGTCAACAGGCCAGCATTCCAACATGGGCCAGCATCCCTGTGGAATGCTGGCCTACTCAATATTGGGAAAATGTTCCTAATGTTGTGTGCATTCAGTGTATGTGTTGGAGTACATCATTGTGGGCATGTACAGTAGAGTTTGCATTTACGTCAACATGAACAGTCTCTACTGTACATCAGACAGTGCTATAGTGGGTTGGTGTGTGTGTCTGTGACGAGGGAAGGCTTGTTCTGTTGTCAGCCTTTCCCAGGCCTTCAGTGAGAAAGGCTGCTGGCCAATCAAAACACAGAGGGTGATGACTGATTGGGCACCCTTCCCCATTACTACACATTCCCCTTGAGTGCATAACCCTCACCTCCTACATATACATACTCACTGCTCCCCATCCCCTTCTTCACAGAACAGCATACATTCAGCTCAGCACACACACAAGTGTAGTAAAATTGAAAAAGCTGGCTATGCTGACGTTGCTGGGACCAGTGGTCCATATTGACCCCATTCTGGGTCCGGATCCAGACCGCGATTCGCCTATAGAGTACGGCTGACCTAAAACATAAAAGCATTCGTTTCACACAATATACTGTGCATATTTAACCCAATTTACATATTTACATGTGCATTCCGATTCATTATGCACGCTAGAAATAAACAAAGCAGAAATGTGACTTTTTTTAACAGATAACGTGCAGCCTAAACCTAACATACAGCCTAACCAGCCGAGTTTTGTCATCTGTAATGGGGATAGAGGCTGATGTTGCGCCACAGCTCAGAGAGGTGTAGTATTGGGTATCAGGGAGGCCTAATTCATTCCATGAGCATTCATTAGAGCTTAGGTCGTAACTCAATCTGCCCCTTCTGACATGCCAACCAAGGAGGGGAATAGATATTTGGCAAGTCACAGCGGAAATGCGAAAGGGTCTCTAAAAGCTACTGATGTGCAATCATCATCAATTGGCAGCAAAAGTAGTCTTCCGCTAGACTGTTTGATATCACTGGAGGGTTTTAATGTTCTGTCGTTATCGGTGTGCAAGATGATTGGTGTGCATGTCAATTTAACTGTGGTGTTCATTGTAATGCAACGTGTGTGTGTGTGTGTGTGTGTGCGTGCGCGTGTCATGTTTCTAGGATACGGCAGGGCAGGAGAGGTACAGGACTATCACCACCGCTTACTACCGCGGAGCCATGGGCTTCATCCTCATGTATGACATCACCAATGAGGAGTCCTTTAACGCTGTGCAGGACTGGTAAGTGATTGCGCCGGAATGTGGTCATGTGACCATATGGCAAATTAATAGTAGGCTACAACAGTGGTGGACAAAAATAGATCAGTATTCCTTGATACAGTACAGGCCTGACTCTAGGAGATTCAATTGGTTTGTCAACCTTTCCTTCAGAAAGAACAACAGAGTGATAACAATTTGTTGACCTTTTCTAAATAAAAACAAGTGAACTTGAGCCACATAGATATTTCTAGTTTGTTTAAGATTCATGATTGTAACAGGGACCCTGTTGATACCAAGCGGCATTTTCTACTCCTAATCACTATCCCCAATCCTATGCAAAAACACTATTACTCACAATAACCCAATAATGCAAGCTGCAGTATTCCAAACTCATTTTGGATAACCCTTGAAAGGTGAATCAGTGCAGTGAAAATGTCACCCAAGTTACAGTGCCTTGCGAAAGTATTCGGCCCCCTTGAACTTTGCGACCTTTTGCCACATTTCAGGCTTCAAACATAAAGATATAAAACTGTATTTTTTTTGTGAAGAATCAACAACAAGTGGGACACAATCATGAAGTGGAACGACATTTATTGGATATTTCAAACTTTTTTTAACAAATCAAAAACTGAAATTGGGCGAGCAAAATTATTCAGCCCCCTTAAGTTAATACTTTGTAGCGCCACCTTTTGCTGCGATTACAGCTGTAAGTCGCTTGGGGTATGTCTCTATCAGTTTTGCACATCGAGAGACTGACATTTTTTTTCCCATTCCTCCTTGCAAAACAGCTCGAGCTCAGTGAGGTTGGATGGAGAGCATTTGTGAACAGCAGTTTTCAGTTCTTTCCACAGATTCTCGATTGGATTCAGGTCTGGACTTTGACTTGGCCATTCTAACACCTGGATATGTTTATTTTTGAACCATTCCATTGTAGATTTTGTTTTATGTTTTGGATCATTGTCTTGTTGGAAGACAAATCTCCGTCCCAGTCTCAGGTCTTTTGCAGACTCCATCAGGTTTTCTTCCAGAATGGTCCTGTATTTGGCTCCATCCATCTTCCCATCAATTTTAACCATCTTCCCTGTCCCTGCTGAAGAAAAGCAGGCCCAAACCATGATGCTGCCACCACCATGTTTGACAGTGGGGATGGTGTGTTCAGGGTGATGAGCTGTGTTGCTTTTACGCCAAACATAACGTTTTGCATTGTTGCCAAAAAGTTCAATTTTGGTTTCATCTGACCAGAGCACCTTCTTCCACATGTTTGGTGTGTCTCCCAGGTGGCTTGTGGCAAACTTTAAATAACACTTTTTATGGATATCTTTAAGAAATGGCTTTCTTCTTGCCACTCTTCCATAAAGGCCAGATTTGTGCAATATATGACTGATTGTTGTCCTATGGACAGAGTCTCCCACCTCAGCTGTAGATTTCTACAGTTCATCCAGAGTGATCACAGGCCTCTTGGCTGCATCTCTGATCAGTCTTCTCCTTGTATGAGCTGAAAGTTTAGAGGGACGGCCAGGTCTTGGTAGATTTGCAGTGGTCTGATACTCCTTCCATTTCAATGTTATCGCTTGCACAGTGCTCCTTGGGATGTTTAAAGCTTGGGAAATCTTTTTGTATACAAATCCGGCTTTAAACTTCTTCACAACAGTATCTCGGACCTGCCTGGTGTGTTCCTTGTTCTTCATGATGCTCTCTGCGCTTTTGACGGACCTCTGAGACTATCACAGTGCAGGTGTATTTATACGGAGACTTGATTACACACAGGTGGATTGTATTTATCATCATTAGTCATTTAGGTCAACATTGGATCATTCAGAGATCCTCACTGAACTTCTGGAGAGAGTTTGCTGCACTGAAAGTAAAGAGGCTGAATAATTTTGCACGCCCAATTTTTCAGTTTTTGATTTGTTAAAAAAGTTTGAAATATCCAATAAATGTCGTTCCACTTCATGATTGTGTCCCACTTGTTGTTGATTCTTCACAAAAAAATCATTTTATATCTTTATGTTTGAAGCCTGAAATGTGGCAAAAGGTCGCAAAGTTCAAGGGGGCCGAATACTTTCGCAAGGCACTGTATCTATGGCTCTACAGTGGACCATATCTCTGTTTCTGTGTGGTTGCTGAAAACAAAAGACTGCATACTGGATCTATGCTCTTAATAGTAGTTTATTAAAAACAATGTTGAGACCCTGAGGTCTTCATCGGGTCTCTTTGACCCTCACGCCCCTGCTCATAACCACTGTGTGTGTGTGTGTTATCTTTTCTTATAGTGAACCATTTTTTAACCATAAACTTCTTTACAGTGAAATGATCTTGATTGGTGATCTCCACTGGTGTTGGTTAAAGCTGGTGTCTGATGATTTAAAAATGTTTTGTAATTCTATGAATCTTACCCAGTTGATTAACCCACTCGCCCAAATATTAAATACCCAGATAAATCTACCCTGATTGATTTGATATTGACATGTTCCACATAAATATTCTGTGGTTGGTGTTTTTTGTAATGATTTAAGTGACCATTGTGCTGTTGTTGCTGTTAGAAATACTAAGGTTCCTAAGACAAACCCACGTTTTATTCGTAAGAGAAATTTGAAGTGTTTTAATGAGCAGGCTTTCTTTCATGATTTGTTTTATTTTGACTGGAGCAAGATTGAACTTATCCCTGATGTGGAAACTGCCTGGAAATTCTTTCATTATGGTTTTTCCCAAATAGTAAACAAACATGCCCCATTCTGCAGGTTCAGGGTTAAAGGGTGGATAATCCATGGTTTTCTGAGCTGTCTTGTATTTTTCACGACCGTAATCTAGCCTGGGCTAAAGCCAGGAAATTATGTTCTGATGCTGATTGGCTTATTTTTAGGCAGTTACGAAACAAGTGTTATTTTCTTCTCAGGAAGGCCAAGTCTGAATACTTTGTCTGTTACCACTGATAACCTGAATGACCCTAGAAAGTTTGGAAGGCTATTAAGTCTGTCTGGTAACAGTAATGTTAATGAATTACCGTCATGTGTTTTGAAGGACTCTGTTGCTGTACATGACAACTGAAATGCTGAATTGTTTCAATGAGCACTTTGCATCATCTGGTAGGCTGTTTGATTCAGTGTCCTCGGTCTCTATACAACCTTGTGTGGATGAACCAGTGAGAGCTGGTCAAACCTTTAGCTTTTTGCCATTCTCAGTGCAGGTGGTGCATAAAGCCCTGAAATCCTTAGATCAGAGAAAACCTGCAGGTCTTGATCTTTTGGATCCTTGCTTTTTAAATCTGGCAGCTGATTTCATAGCTGAACCACTTACATATCTGTTCAATCCAACCCTGGAATTAAATGAGATTCTGAAACTCTGGAAATCAGCATTTGTCCAACCACTTTTAAAAGGGGGAGATCCAACTCTTTTAAATAATTATAGGCCCATCTCAAAGCTGTCACTCCTGGTGAAAATACTTGAAACCCTTGTGAGTGAACAGCTAAAATAGTTTTTATTTACTAACTCTATTTTATCAATGTACCAATCGGGCTTCAGGAAGAAGCATAGCACAATTACAGCAGCCATGAAGGTTTTAAATGATATCACTGAAGCCCTTGACAAACAGCACTGTGTCTCACTTTTTATGGATCTCTCTAAGGCTTTTGATACAGTTGATCATGCTATACTAAGGCAGAGATTGTCGAGTGGAGGTCTTTCAGAGCATGCAGTTGCATGGTTTGCTAACTATCTGTCTGATAGAACAAGAGTGCACTCAATTTGATGGGCTTATGTCTGTTAAATTGTCTGTCTTGAATGATGTGCCCCAAGGCTCTGTACTTGGTCCTCTTATTCACTATTTATATAAATGATTTAGACAAATGTCCAAAATGCGCAACTTCATTTTTATGCTGATGATACTGTTGTGCCTCATCTCTTACAAAAGCTTTCCAGAACTTGCAAACTGCTTTTTATACTGTTCAACATACCTTGTGTCAATTGAAGCTTATCCTCAATACTGACAAAACTAATGGTGTTTTCAAAAGCAAGAAATAGACCTCTGAACCTTTCACCTATTACTACCTGTCAGGGCAGGGAGATTGAGGTTGTAACCTCATATAAATATCTTGGAATTTTAATTGATGACGACCTCTCTTTTAAATTGCATATTCAACAACTTACAAAAAAAAATGTAAGCTGAAATTGGGATTTTATTTTAGGAATAAGGCCTGTTTTTCTTTTGAAGCCAGAAGGAGGCTAGTATCAGCTACATGTATGCCTTTACTACACTATGGGGATATTTTATGAATGCTTCCGCTCAGTGTTTAAGATCAATTGACTGTTATGCACGTGAGTGAGGACCCAAAAGCGGTTTAACAAAAACAGAGTCCTTTAATGTCAAAACACAGGTAAGACATAGATCCTCTTCAAATCCACTACAATGGCAAAATAAACAACCCGCAGAGAGGGCGACAAATGAAACATAAAGTCCTTCTGAATATCACAGACGAGTTCCCCTTCTAGCAGCAGAGGAGAATAGCTGGGTTAGAGTCCCCCTTCTAGCAGCAGAGGAGAATAGCTGGGTTGTAGAGGACAGAGGTACCTGATCACACGTAGCCTCAGATGAACAGGCAGATTCCGACAGGACAGGACAAGGTTGAAGCAAACAAGACGATAGTTTGGTTCTGGCATGAGAAACTCAAACGAGAATCTGACAAAGACAGAAGCAGGAACAGAGAGAGAAATAGAGACCTAATCAGAGGGAAAAAAGGGAACAGGTGGGAAAAGGGTGAACGAGGTAGTTAGAGAAGATGAGGAGCAGCTGGGGGAAGGAGAGGGAGAGAAGGTAACCTAATACGACCAGCAGAGGGAGACGGAGTGAAGAGAAAGAACAGGAACAAGACATAATATGACAATACATGACATTGACACCCTTTACATGGCACTTTGAGATTTATTTTAAACTGCAAAACCCTTACGCACCACTGCACTTTGTATACCAGGGTTGGCTGGCCTTCTCTAGTCACTTGTAGGCTCAGGCACTGGTATACTTTTATTTACAAGCCATTTTGGGTTTACTACCTTTTTATTTGGGCATTTTTATTGTTCAGAAATGTGGTGGGTACTCTCTTTGTTCGCTGGACTTTATCCTGCTAACTGTTCCAAATGTCCAAACTGAATTTGGTAAAAGGGCTTTTATGTACTCTGCGCTATCGTCTTGGAACGCCATACAAAATACTTTTAAACTGGAAGAACTTGTCCTGATTGGTATTTTTAAATCACTGATGAAGGATTTTGAGGCTGATTCCCTGACCCGTCTATGTTTTTAATTTGCTGTTTTTGATTTTGTTATTCTCTTGTGAATTCTATGGTTTTTACAAGATTACTTGTAGTTTTTCATGTTGTCTGTCTGTAATTTTTGTAATTACTTGGTGCTGCCTATCTTTGCCAGGACGCTCTTGAAAAATAGATTTTAAATCTCAATGAGCCCTTCCTGGTTAAATAAAATTAAATGTAAATAAAAAAAAAATAAAAAAAAAATTGTATGGCTGCCACAGGTCAACCCAGATCAAGACTTACTCTTGGGACAACGCGCAGGTCCTGCTGGTGGGAAACAAGTGTGACATGGAGGACGAGAGGGTGGTGGCAGCAGACCGGGGTAGGCAGCTCTCTGAACACTTGGGTGAGTTTACATCACACAACACCAACTCACAGGTCTCACCACAACTACATTAGCTATGTATGGATATTACATGAGGTACATTCAATGATACTGGTGATGTTAATGCTGCTACTTATCTGATGATTTGATTATATCGTCTGAGTTGTCAGCTAAACAATAACATGTATAATTTGGTTGCAATCGCTTAGTAGAAGTTGCTTTTATCCAGAGTGCATGCCGGAGCAGCGGCATAAGCAAACAAACAATTATAATTGTGCCTAACTGTTTGTTGAACACAGATCTCACATCTGACACCAAATGTCATACAGGGATGACACAATGGCAATACAAAGTTATCTTGTTTAGCTTAATCCCAGACATTAGCTTTAGAAGCCAATGGGCAAGATTACATAAAACATGAGGCTAGCTTGACAAACTACCTCCACCACATTATGATCCAAATTCTGACACCATGTTCCAGGGTTCGAGTTCTTTGAGGCGAGTGCCAAGGACAACATCAATGTGAAGCAGACGTTCGAGCGGTTGGTGGACATCATCTGCGAAAAGATGTCTGAGAGCTTGGATGCCGCCGACCCGGCCATCACCGGGGCCAAACAAGGGCCCCAGCTTACCGAGCAGCCCGCAGCCCCCCAACAGGACTGTGCATGCTAAAGCTTAACGACCCCCCACATCAACCCATCCTCAGGTCCCCTCACCCTCACAACCCCCCACTCACCCATCTCCCCCCGAATGAACCTATCACTCCATATGGGTGAATGGGTGAAGTTCACTCTGTTTTTCCCATGATCCTCTTGTGCCCTCTGCACCCTTTACTCTGGTTGTCACTAGTTACCACAGACACAAAGTCATAATTATGGCTAAACCCCACTTATTTCTACAATGTAAATTCTTCAAATCTGATTTTTAACCTAACCTTAACCACACTGCTAACCTTATGCTTAACTCAAACCTTAAATGAAGACCAAAAAGCTTAAAAAAAAAAAATCATACATTTTATTAGCCAATTTTGTCTTTGTGACTGTGGTAACTAAATCAAATCTAATTTTATTTGTCACATGCACCGTAAACGGGTGTAGACCTTATAGTAAATGCTTACTTACAAGCCCTTAACCAACAATGTAGTAAAAAAAATACCTAAAAAAAAGAAGAATAAGAAATAAAAGTAATAAATAATTAAAGAGCAGCAGTAAAATAACAATAGCGAGGCTGTATACAGGGGGTACCGGTACAGAGTCAATGTGCGAGGGCACCGGTTAGTCGAGGTAATTGAGGTAATATGTACATGTAGGTAGAGTTATTAAAGTGAATATGCATGGATAATAACAAAGAGTAGCAGCAGCGTATGGGGGGGGCCAATGCAAATAGTCTGGATAGCCATTAGATTAGTTCTGGGATATTATGGCTTTGGGGTAGAAGCTGTTTAGAAGCCTCTTGGACCTAGACTTGACACTCCAGTACCGCTTGCTATGTGGTAGCAGAGAGAACAGTCTATGGTGGCTGGAGTCTTTGACAATTTTTAGGGTCTGCCTCTGACACCGCCTGGTATAGAGGTCCTGGATGGCAGGAAGCTTGGCCCCAGTGATGTACTGGGCCGTACGCACTACCCTCTGTAGTGCCTTGCGGTCGCAGGCCAGGCAGTTGCCATACCAGGCCGTGATGCAATCAGTCAGGATGCTCTCGATGGTGCAGCTGTAGAACCTTTTGAGGATCTGAGGACCCATGCCAAATCTTTTCAGTCTCCTGAGGGGAATAGGTTTTGTTGTGCCCTGTTCACAACTGTCTTGGTATGCTTGGACCATGTTAGTTTGTTGTTGATGTGGACACCAAGGAACTTGAAGCTCTCAACCTGCTCCACTACAGCCCCTAAGAATGAGGGTGTGCTCAGTCCTCCTTTTCCTGTAGTCCACAATCATCTCCTTTGTCTTGATCACGTTGAGGGAGAGGTTGTTGTCCTGGCACCACACGGTCAGGTCTCTGACCTCCTCCCTATAGGCTGTCTCGTTGTTGTCAGTGATCAGGCCTACCACTGTTGTGTCATCGGCAAACTTAATGATGGTGTTGGAGTCGTGCCTGGCCGTGCAGCCATGAGTGAACAGGGAGTACAGGAGGGGATTGAGCACGCACCCCTGAGAGGCTCCCGTGTTGAGGATCAGCGAGGCAGATGTGTTGTTACCTACCCTTACCACATGGGGGCGGCCCATCAAGAAGTCCAGGATCCAGTTGCAGAGGGAGGTGTTTAGTCCCAGGGCCCTTAGCTTAGCGTTGAGCTTTGAGAGCACTATGGTGTTGTATGCTGAGCTGTAGTCAATGAATAGCATTCTCACATAGGTGTTCCTTTTGTCCAGGTGGGAAAGGGCAGTGTGGAGTGCAATAGAGATTGCATCATCTGTGGATCTGTTAGGGTGGTATGCAAATTGGAGTGGGTCTAGGGTTTCTGGGATAATGGTGTTGATGTGAGCCATGAACAGCCTTTCAAAGCACTTCATGGCTACAGACGTGAGCACTACGGGTCGGTTGTCATTTAGGCAGGTTACCTTAGTGTTTGTGGGCACAGGGACTATGGTGGTCTGCTTGAAACATGTTGGTATTACAGATTCCGACAGGGAGAGGTTGAAAATGTCAGTAAAGACACTTGCCAGTTGGTCAGCGCATGCTCTGAGTACATGTCTTGGTAATCCGCCTGGCCCTGCGGCCTTGTGAATGTTAACCTGTTTAAAGGTCTTACTCACATTGGCTGCGGAGAGCATGATCACACATTCGTCCGGAACAGCTGATGCTCTCATGCATGTTTCAGTGTTACTTGCCTCGAAGCGAGCATAGAAGTTATTTAGCTTGTCTGGTAGGCTCATGTCACTGGGCAGCTCTCGGCTGTTCTTCCCTTTGTAATCTGTAATAGTTTGCAAGCCCTGCCACATCTGATGAGTGTCGGAGCCGGTGTAGTACGATTCGATCTTTGTCCTGTATTGACGCTTTGTCTGTTTGATGGTTCGTCGGAGGGCATAGCGGGATTTCTTATAAGCTTCCCGCTCCTTGAAAGCGGCAGCTCTAACCTTTAGCTCAGTGCGGATGTTCCCTGTAATCCATGGCTTCTGGTTGGGGTATGTACGCACAGTCACTGTGGGGACGACGTCATCGATGCACTTATTGATGAAGCCAGTGACTGATGTGGTGTACTCCTCAATCCCGGAACATATTCCAGTCTGTGCTAGCAAAACAGCTTAGCTCTGCTTCATCTGACCACTTTTTTATTGACTGGGTCACTAGTGCTTCCTGCTTTAATTTTTGCTTGTAAGCAAGAGTCAGGAGGATAGAATTATGGTCAGATTTGCCAAATGGAGGTCGTGGGAGAGCTTTGTACGCATCTCTGTTTGTGGAGTAAAGGTGGTCTAGAGTTTTTTTCCCCTCTGGTTGCACATTTAACATGCTGGTAGAAATTTGGTCAAACGGATTTAAGTTTCACTGCATTAAAATCCCCGACCACTAGCAGCTCCACCTCTAGATGAGCATTTTCCTGTTTGCTTATGGCGGTATACAGCTCTTTGAGTGTGGTCTTAGTGCCATCATTTGTCTGTGGTGGTATGTAGACAGCTATGAAAAATTCAGATGAAAACTCTAGGTAGATAGTGTTGTCGAGCAAAACCTTAAGACTTTCTTAGATATTGTGCACCAGCTGTTGTTTACAAATATACATACATCGCCACCCCTTGTCTTACCAGAGGCTGCTGTTCTATCCTGCTGATACAGTGTAAAATCCGCCAGCTGTATGTTATTTATGTCGTCGTTCAGCCACGACTCGGTGAAACATAAGATATTACCATTTTTAATGTCCCGTTGGTAGTTTCATCTTGCTTGTAGGTCATCGATTTTATTTTCCAATGATTGCATGTTGGCCAATAGAATGGATGACAGTGACAACTAGTGACAACTCTTTACTCTTCTCCTGATTGTGGTCATGATGGAGTTCTCTATCCAGAGTCTGTCCCAAATCCTTATCATTGTTTACCTTTTTTTCTCTCAGATTAATGCTTTTCTGATATCAGCCTTTGTTGGGGACTGATGGGAATGCCATATTAAACTATGTGTTGTCATAAAAAGGTCAATAATTTGGAAACATTGTGTTGATATTGAAGCCTAGTACATATATATACTGGTCTTGTCCCTCCTCTCTGTGCGAAATATAAGTAAACATATTTCATTTACATCAGTCATTGTTTTTTGTTGTTGTGTGTATTTATTAGAATCCCCAAATAGCTGCTGCTGAGGCAGAGGCTCCTCTTCCTGGCCTCCAAAAAGGAAACAACATAGATTTTTTTAACACCATTCCTTATTCCAGTCTCAAATTTTTGTCCAATCAGCTTTTATTTTTGTATACTGGTACCTCTTTATTTTTTTTTAAAGCTTTTCGTACATAAAAAAAACCTGTAAGGGAATAACGAACAAATTATAGATGAGTTAAAAAAAACAGAGACACCTCTTTATTTATTTTTGTTTTAAATGTTTATGTAAATAATGTGCACTACAAGATATCTATGGTATACATTTCAAAAAATGTAGTTTTCTTTTAGTATAAAGAAAATATCTATGAAGATGTATCAAAAATGAGAGATCAATGTTGTATATTTTCTCTGGATCCATTTATATATTGTTTAATTAATTTCATTGTCACCCCCCTTTAGCCCATTTAAACATAACTTCTCAGCTCCTACTAGCCCCTCAGATATGTACAAATACACT